>NW_027468689.1:13670225-13675225 GCF_046254945.1 Alosa pseudoharengus | reverse complement strand
CAAAAACGCCTAATAGCTCAAAGGTAGTATCATAATTTTGTTTTTGATTAAAAAAAGATACTGAAACCAGAACTGACCAAGCACATTTTACTGCTGCATCCCTTACATACACGGACACACTTACGCACTCATGCACAAAATATTCTCACTCATTCACATACACATACAGAACATCTCCCTCCCTCCCCTTCTCTCTCTTACACACACACACTCACTCAAGCACAGACATACTCTCACACACACACACACTCTCACACACACACACACTCTCACACACACACACACACTCACTCAAGCACAGACACACTCTCTCACACACATACACACACACACACACACACACACTCACTCAAGCACACACACACACACACACACATACACACACTCTCACACACACACACACACTCACTCAAGCACAGACACACTCTCACACACACACACACACACACACACACACACACACACACACTCACTCAAGCACACCTACACACACACACACACACACACACACACACTCAGTCACTCAAGCACAGACACACTCTCACACACACAGACACACACACACACACACACACACACACACACACACACACACACACACACACACAGAGGCTGGCTGCTGTGAGTGGGCACAGGGCAGGGTGCTGCCTGCGGAGTGGTGGAGGGTCTGACACGCGTCTGGTGCCCAGGTGCCAGCTGTTTGAGCTCACCCAGCTGGCATCAGAGGGCAACCCTCGGAGGGCACCGACGAGGAGCAGACATGTCTCCAGCTCATTTATATCCTATCTGTCTCTCTCTCTCTCTCTCTCTCTCTCTCACACACACACACACACAGACACACACACACACACACATACAAACATAAAAATGCAAACAAACATGTAATAATGCACATTCACACACAGATACAGTAGATGGACACATAGGGAGACGTTCTAATAAAAATAGTATTAGCATTCTGCAGCTCTCTTTCTCCCACTCACACACACAGACCTTGGACTAAAACACGTCTGTACACACACACACACACACACATACACACACACACACACACACAGAGACCTTGGATTAAAACACGTCTGTACTCATTTGCATTGGCGCAGCACTGGCGCTGCATATAACAGAAAGCTCATCAGGGATGAAGCCCATTCACAAACTCATCTGTCTGCAAGACGGCCTGAGCACAACAAACATTACAAGGACGGGGCAGATTTAAATCTGACTGGTATCACTTGGTCAGCGGAAAACAGTGGTGAACATGGACACAGCAACAAGACATGGCAACCACAAGACATACCGACAAGACACACCAACAACAAGACACACCAACAAAAAGACAGTACCAACAAAAAGACATACCAACAAAAAGACATACCAACAACAAGACATACCAACAACAAGACATACCAACAACAAGACATACCAACAACAAGACATACCAACAACAAGACATACCAAAAAATAGGAAGGTGTTTTTGGTATGTCTTGTTGTTGGTATATATAGTATATATATACTTACAGTATATACTACATATACCAACAACAAGACATACCAAAAATAAGACCTACCAACAAAAATATATACCAACAAAGACATACCAACAACAAGACATATCAACAAGACGACATACCAACAACAAGTTATACCAACAAGACATACCAACAACAAGACATACCAACAACAAGACATACCAACAACAAGACCTGCTAACATTTCAGTGCATTTCCAACTGAAGATCTATATAATATCAGACTGCAGATCAATATACTATCAGACTGAAGATCTATATAATATCAGACTGAAGAACTATACACTATCAGACTGAAGATCTATATAATATCAGACTGAAGAACTATACACTATCAGATTGAAGATCTATATAATATCAGACTGAAGAACTACTATCAGACTGAATATCTATAACATCAGACTGCAGATCTATATACTATCAGACTGCAGATCTGAGTAAGAGGTGGGTGCCATCTATGACTGGACTTATAGCCTTGACTTGTTGTGCCATCCCATAATTACCCTGAGAGCAGACTGGTTATAAATCACATAGCCATTACACACAATTACTTCACTGGGAGACATGCCAAGACGATATCAGAGAAAGCAATTACAGCCAACATAGTCTAACGCCTATCATGTTGGATGGCTAATCTTTGCAAACACATACACACAGACAACACTCACACACATAAAAACACACTTGCACAAACATACACTCTCTCTCACACACAGACACACACACACACACACACGCACACACACCTTCATTTTAATAGAGCGGAATAACTGTTCAAATCATCCTCCTTTTTCAGCATGAAAACAGGAACAAAGATGAGTGTGTGTGGTAACTGAGGGATGAGTGCAGCGATCACAGAGGGAGAGACGAGGGAGGGTGTCGGGGTGCGGAGGGGTGTGTGGGGGATATAATCAGATTATTAAGATTATAGATTAAATGTTCAGACACCGCAACAGGAGAGATTTGCCCTACAGATACCATATCTGAATCATACAGTATGTGTGCGTGTGTGTCAGATGCCCTGGAAGGAAAAAATGCCTGTCCCCAAGGATAAGCAATGTAAGATAACTGACACTGTTAAATATCTGAAATCATTCATCTACAGGAGTCGTACAACACACACACACACACACACACACACACACACACACACACACACACACACACACACACACACACACACACACACACACACACACACACACACACACACACACACACACACACACACACACACACACACACACACACACACACACACACACACACACACACACACACACACACACACACACTGGGGATCTCTGTAAACACTCTCTGTCTTGCCACAAGCTCTTGGACTGAGCTTCAATGCATGACTCATCATCCCAGTGAAAATAAACAGGCCCTCCTGACACAGATGGAATAACATTTCCCTCCGAACACAAGTACATTTAAATCAAATAACTTTTGCGTAAGTAATTATACCTCATGTATGAAGTTTCTGGGAACTTCATGCAATGTATTGGGGATATGTTAATTCACTTGACTGACTGATTATCCCAAACATGTACACAGGAAATAACCAGAGAGATGAGAGTGGAGCAAAACATTACACTGCCAAAATGTAAACAACAAACATCAATCACTTGAATGAATATTGTGACATGATCTAACTTCTTATTTTGTCTATGAACACATGGCTAAATTATTATAAATGTGACACCACACTGTTTGGCAATTTTGTGTCTAAGACCGGAAACTTTTTTCTAATTGACCAGTATTGAGGCAGTTACTTGTTATGAAAATCCTCCACTTGCTCATTTGGCCATGCTGATTGTATGCTAATTGTATCCATTCAAAAATCTTCTGCTCAATAGCATTTCCTCTTTGCCACTGCCAAAAAAACAGCTCTACTGTAATCTCTCCCCTCATGAAGACACAACCCAGATCCTCCGACAGTCATTTTCATATCCATTTTGTGCACTGTTACAGTTTTCCCCCACTGAAAAATTCCAGTTTGGCTTTTGTTGATATCACAGCACTGCGAATGTGCTCATGAAAAAAAAAACAAAAAAAAACATGTGTGCGTGATCTCGGAACAAAGTTGGCAGTCAGGCCTCTGTTTTGTGTCAGTTCTTTTGGATCTTCGCTCTGCCTTTGGTACTGTCGACCATGACATCCTCATCAGCAGAGGACAGAAATGTTAGTCTCTCTCTGCCACAGTTCTTTATTAGTTTCACATTCTCTTGCCTGACAATTCTACGCACCCATTGGGAATTGTTCCTCTGCCAAGACTGACATAACTGTTGGAGTACATCAAGGCTCTATTTTGGAGTACAAGTTTATTCAGTCTGTATGTGTCTCCTCTTGGGAAAACAATACCAGAGCACCGGATTGATTTGCACTGTGGTCTTTTAACATTCCCTTTGATTACATGTGTGCAGGAATGTTAATGAACATTGTATCACAGCACTTACATAAAATGGCCTAAAGAAACGCCATCTTGAAATTTTTTTTAAATGTTTTGATTCCACTTCAAAAGATTATATTCAGACAAAAAACTGACTATAAAAACCTTCATGGACAGACATTACATTAAACAAAACTGTTATTTACACACGCACTCACTTACTCACTCAGTCACTCAGTCAGTCACTCAGTCAGTCACTCACTCACTAACTCACTCACTCAATCACTCACATTATATTAAGACTATACTTAAGTACCGATATGATAAAACAGCTACCTGGATATCATCCACACACACACCTGCTTTATTCTACCCAAAACAACCACTTTATCAGGATATTTGATCATCCATGCACACCCCTATTTTAGACTACCCAAAACAACCCCCCCAATAGCCCCTCTCTCTGTCTCACCATTACTCATATGCCGCTTCTTCAGATCATGGACTAATCAACAGCTCAACTACTGACCGCCAGAACTGACCATAAAGTTTACTGGTTAGTCTCAAAAGTCTTTTCAAAAACTCTTGACATCTTGACACCCTTGACATCTGTTGTTCCTGTTTGTGTGTCCTGGTGAATGAGGCGGGCAGTAGACTGACCTCTCGGCGGGGCTGTCGGGGTCGATGTATGCGATGAGCGGTGGCGAGGTCAGGGTTTCCGTGGCGAAGACTCCGCCCTGCAGCTGGATTCCGAAGCCCATGATGGAGTCGCTGACGAGCGTGACCTCCGTGGTCTCGGTGTGCACCACCTGTCCAGCCAGACCCAGGGTGGACGAAGCCAAGGACACTACAGAGAGCCAAGGGACAGAGGACAGACTGTAGAGTCAGTATACTGGGATAGACAACAACAGGACAGAAGACAGTACACAGGTGTGCTTCTGGCCCTGTGTGTGTGTGTGTGTGTGTGTGTGTGTGTGGTGCACCTACTGTACCTGCACCTCTACCTCTACATTCAGTCTGAACTTTCTAAACACACCCTCTAAACCTCCAGACCTGATTTTCTTTCAACCCCCATGCAC
>NW_027468689.1:13660225-13662725 GCF_046254945.1 Alosa pseudoharengus | reverse complement strand
GCTGCTGTCTCTGTAGATATGACATGGCAGGCTAATTACATGAGGCAGGGGTGGAGCGTGGCGCTGGAGCTGCGCTCGAGTGAACAATGCCAAATATCTTTCAGGATCTAATTACGGGCTAGCCAGAGGTGTGATTTCCTCCAGCGCGCTCCACCGCACAGCGCACAGCAGCAGAATACTAAACGGCCCGCGCCGCGCTGCAGGTGAGCTCCACACAGGGCTGCAGAGGCACAATCACACACACACACACACACACGGATCTCACACGCATGCACACACACACACACACACACACACACACACACACACACACACACACACACACACACACACACACACACACACACACACACACACACACACACACACACACACACACAAACACACACACACACACACACACACACACACACACACACACACACACACACACACACACACACACACGTGGATCTCACACGCATGCACACACACACACACACACACACACACACACACACACACACACACACACACACACACACACACACACATGTGGATCTCACACGCATGCACACACACACACACACACACACACACACACACACACACACACACAGGCTCTGAAGCACATGTGCAAGCAAATGTAAATCCCATGCACAAAAACAATCACACACACAAAACACAAAAACACACAGACAGGAGGCTGTACATACATACACTGATAGAAAAATCATGCCACGTCTCAGAGCCCAAAGGGAGCCTGCGTGGTCGTGAGCAAGGCAGAGCTGTGTGTGTGTGTGTGTGTGTGTGTGTGTGTGTGTGTGTGTGTGTGTGTGTGTGTGTGTGTATGCGTGTGAGGGCAGAGCACTCAGAAGGTGTATTTGACCAACAGAGAATTTTTTGCCAAGCTTTGCTTTTCTTCAGGCTATTTTTTCCATGTTAATCACTTGTTAGTCAATAGTGAAAGTAACTAGATGTACCGCAGAGCGGTACAAAATATGACCGCCGCCCAGTCCAGCACATTTTTTCCACAAAAAGAAATCACGCTGAAAGGCCTATATGATTCTAACTGTCTCACTAAATTGCATTATCCACACTCAATTCTTGGTATCTGCTAGACAACAAGTACCAAAACATGATTAGTTCAAAGATTTCACATGTAAAATTTATTTTATACAACCCCACTTCCATCTGCACCTAATTTTTTGCTTTTTAATTTTTAACTAGGTGGCGCTATACATGAAATAAGTAATGGGATGGGTTGACATGCCCCCTTAAGACCAACATACATAAAAAAGGTGGACCTCCTAGGCCCTACGGTTCTCGAGATATTCACAGAAAACTATCTCCGGCCACCTACAGGCCAGTTGGTGTATAGTAACATAAATTAATTTATTGTGTGGCCCCCCATGAACGGAATTCCACAAAATTTGGCGTGCATACAGAGGGTGTCATAATGATCCTACACTTCCAATTCCGTGCAGTTTTGACTATGTTAGGTCACAGATACCTGTGATTACAACACCTCATTTTTACTTTTTTGTGTTTAACTAGGTGGCGCTATACATGAAATGAGTGGTTATGGAATGGGTTGACATGGCCCCTTGAGATCAACATACAAAAAAAAATGGTCCTACTAAACCCTACGGTTTTCGAGATATTCACAGAAAACTGTGTCTGCCCTACCCTCCTTTCGGGGAGTCCAGTCCAGCGGGGGGGGCTACAGATCAAAACGAAAAACGATGGTTCCATGCTATCCATGTGGGGTTACATGCCCACCAAGTTTCGTGTACCCCGGTCTTTCAGTGTCCCGGGACTCATTGACGGAAATTTGGGCATGCGAAAAAGAAAAAAAAAAAAAAAAAAAGATTCTGACTAAACCTATATGACCGCCGCTTCGCTGCGCGGCGGTCATAATAACTGTGTAGAACTGTTTTGTCGTTGACTATGAGTCCACGGTGAAGTTAGCTTCAAGAGTTCAAATAATAAGTGAGTGCAGATGCATGTAGGTCTAGGCTATACTGTACTTCCATACACGGACGTCTCGCGTGTTAACAGATTACTTCAAACGCAAAACTGACTGTCAAAATACCGATGTGCTGTTTGAAGTTGCACTGCTTGCTATTAAAGGGAATAGTAGATGTCACTCTCATTGGTTTACAGGATGATACGCCCAAAACACACCCATTACTGACTAAGAAACAGAAGAACAACCCTTTTGAACAATGCGCACAACGTCTGATAACAAAATCACACTGAATGTGGACTGGACACCGGACACGCCATAAATGTCTTAAAGCTTTGTGTCTCTGACCATCTGTTTCTGATTGCCAAGATAGGGCCCTAAGTCTTTCGCATCACTTCCTGTTTGTCATCTTTGCCATCTCACCAAGAACAGCACCTTATGACACACCAATGGCAGCGACACACACACAAACAGCTCATCCGTCCAACACCTGTGTAAGCTGTCAGCACGCTACGAGACACCCACAGACACACACACCACTTGGGACTAGAC
>NW_027468689.1:13654464-13660027 GCF_046254945.1 Alosa pseudoharengus | reverse complement strand
CCACCAGCACTCCATATGTCTCTGATATCAGCATGTCACTACCGGAACATCATTATTCCATAAGATTAAAAACTATTTACATATGGATTATAGCAAAGTCGGCTGTCCTTTGAACCTCACATTTGATCATTCCACAACACATATTTATTTGATATCTGATTTCCCCCCAAAAACCTATTACAAGAAGAACAAGGTGTCACACACACACACACACACACACACACACACACACACACACACACACACACACCCTCCCGGTGACTGTGTGTTTGATCAAGCTGTGTAAACGCTCTCTCTTCGCTAACACTCAAAGCTGAATGTTAATCCTGCCCGCTCTGCCTAAAACAGCTCTCACTTTGAAATGTGTGTTTGATTTGGCCCAGACGGCCTCGCTTGCTACCGAGCACGTGCAGAGGGCAGATTAGACAGGCTAGCATCTCCGCTTTGAAACAGAGAACACTCTCTCTCTCTCTCTCTCCTCTGCCCTATTCTCTCTATCTATTTCTATCTCTGTCCATGCAGACAATCAAAGGTTTGGCAGTCCATCCCTCTGTCTCCCCCCTCTCTTTCTTCCTTTCTTTTGTTATTTCTTTCTCTCTGTCCATGCAAACATTACCAGGCTGTCCGTCCATCCTGTTCTCTCTCTCTCTCTCTCTCTCTCTCTCTCTCTTTCTCTCTCTCTCTCTCCTTAACAGCCCAGGCGCTTCCCTCAGAGACAGCAAATGACACTCAGTGCATCTGTCTCGTGCTCCTGCAATACACACTAAAAGATTCAGGGCCTAATTGAGTAAGGCCAGCCGGAGATAGAGTGCTGGCTAATTGGCTTTGTCTGCGTGCAAAATGTTAAGTGATATAACTGGGTGAAGAAGAAAAAGGGAGAACAAGACTAAGAAGGAGTAAAGAAACACACACACACACACACTTAAGTGTTTTTTACTGGTGAAAGAGAACATAAGAACCCCGAAGCCCTTGGACCTAATAGAGGATAAAACCAAAAGAGAATGAGGACACACACACACGAGGGGGGAGAGAGAAAAGGGACACTAATGTTCCGTCACGGAGAATGAGAAAGAGAGGGAGGGAGAGAGGGAGGGAGTGAGAGAGCATGGGAGAGAGAGAGAGAAAATGAAGTCTGAAACACTGAGCGACGGAGGGGAAAGAGATAAAAGGCCGGTGATTGAGAGGCACCGGTGGATGGATCCAGAACGAATTATGGGGAAATTGGCAGAGTGGAGCCACCAGGCATGACCCCTCTCTCTCTCTCTCTCTCTCTCTCTCTCTCTCTCTCTCTCTCTCTCATTGGATGACAAGAAAGCCAGAGTGGGAGAGATAGAAGGAGAGATAGAGTGAGGGAGACACTGAAAGAAACTCGGAGAGATAGAAACAGGGAAGAGAAAGGCAAGGTGGAGAGAGGGAGAGAGTGAGACAGACAGAGAGACAGACAGAAAAAAAAGACAAGAGAGAGTGAGGGCTGGACTAGTGTTTCTGCTGCTGGACTAGTGTGTGTGTGACCAGCTGCTGTCCTTGAGATGGAGAGAGTGAAAGAGAGGAGCTGGAGATCAATAGTGCCGTTGGGACAGGAGGAGGAATTTATAGGTCCAGAGTGGAGGACACACACACACACACACACACACACACACACACACACACACACACACACACACACACACAAACATCAGCAGGCTAGCTGCACTGCGTCTCTCTCTCACTGTCTGAGTGCAGTGTTTCCCATTTCCGCTCCCCTGGACCAAAGCAGCACTCATCACACTCTAACAACTGCATCTGTCTGGTCTCAGCCATGGAGACGTAATAGTGTTGCCACGGAGACGTAATAGTGTTGATAAGCTGATGCATTTGAGTAGCCTATTGCTCTGAACTAACTCCCCCGAATGACCCGCTCTGATGCATATAAATGACCACAATTATCTGACTTAGGAGTAGAAATGACCTTCATTAGACAAATACGGGACGGGAGTGGCCCCAGTTAAGTTAGCAGGATATTGGGTGTTCACACATAACACATTGCAGTGTGGGTCGGAAGGAGCAGGATTGTTTAATGGTTTCTGCCCAGATCATGGCTGGAATGGGGATAGAGGGGAACGTTCTACAAATGTGTTTTTCCAGGCTTGGGAAATGGAGGTCCTCACCTTTCTGCTGGCTCAAGACAAGCTCATGTTGACCAATTTACACAGCTCTCAGACCACGGGGACTAATGAGGACCGCCTGATAGGGTCAATGCACAACAACACAATGCCATTACTGCTGACCTCCTGAACCCTAACAACTTCATGACTACAGAGGGATAGAGAGAGAGGGGGAGAGAGAAAGAGGCAGAATGGCAGATACAAAAGGAAAAAAAAAGAGAGGACTGACATACACCTGCACTCATCTAACTCCCTGTCCTGCATCGTGTCCATTCTGACTAATTAAAGGACATTATGGGAACTGGAGGCGAGGCGATCGATAGCCATCGACAGCGTGGAGCCCAGAGGTGCTGCCAGCAGGATCATTTGGTGAGCAGACAGCGTTAATGTGAGGGGGCCAGAATTGACTCGCCGCGTCCTTTAGAGCCAGACCTGGACGCACATGAGAACCACGATAACCATGACCGTGAACACTAAAGCACGGAGAGCCCTGGCCAAACCCTGTGGTTCTAGAGAGAGAAAAGGGCTCTGTGTTGGTTAAGGATCTTTCAGGTTATGGTGCTGTACCAAAGATCTTTTCTAAGAACCGTGATGGGATCTTTTTGATGAACAAGGCATGATTGCTGATTTTTTTTAGGAGCAGGACCTGGTCCTTGATTTGGATTTTGGAGCTGAGATCTTTCCAGAAAGCATGGCAGAAAGCTCAGAGAGAAGAGTTTGACTTTAGTCTGGGTGTCAGTGGACAACTCTGTACTGGGCTGAAGGGAGATGTGCGTCAACTGACTATGATTTCCCTCCCCTCTACTGCTGGCACCTTTCCCTCTCTCTCAGATGTGAGAAATAAGATGGCTAAATATAGTCTTTGGACTAACAGGCTGAGACCCTTTCTTCTAGGGTGCTAATAATACCACAGCACCTTGTGTGGGCTGAAACAAGTTGACAGTTAAAACTGTGGGCATTTGATTCGTTAGCACTCTAACCTGCTCTCTCTCTCTCTCTCTCTCTCACCCTTTCTTTTGTCTTTATCACCAGAGTAATCCAGATGTGCTAATGCAATCAGCGACAGAAAAGAGAGCAGGGCTTTGGTGAAGAGGCAACAGTGATGCCCATCCATTTCTTTAAAAAAGAGAGGAGGTGTTTTGGGGGGGGGGGGGGGTTGGCTGCAAAAGCAGCGAGCAGTGAACTGCTATTCTCGCCTGACCCTCTGCTCATTCTGTATCGCCTGCCTGCACCTTAGCCCTGGGAGAGACAGATGAGCGAGAGAGAGAGATGATCCACTACGCCCACCACTGTCGCATAATGAAATCAATGGCTTGAAAACACACACACACAAATGCACAATCATAAATAAACAGACTAACAGAAAAAAGTAAATAAATAAATAAATAACTAATTTGAGATTAGACAGTGGCAGCAGCTGCAGAGCCAGCTGTGGGTAATCTGTGGCTGTCAGGGACAATGCCCACACCAAGGCCAACTTTAGTTCTGCTCTATATTTCTGAGGGAGAGAGAGAGAGGGAAAGAGAGAGAGGGAAAAGAAGGGAAAGAGAGACAGAGAGAGAGAGGGAGGGAGAAGGGAAAGAAGTATAAAAAGGAAGCCCACACATTCTACACCAAGACAAATCCTGAGAAGGAGGAGAGCAAAAACTGGATGAAGGGGGGGGGGGGGGGTGTGAAAAGAGGAGGATGAGGAGGGTGAAGAGGAAGAGGCAGAGGCGGGATGGAGGAACGAGAGAGAGAGGAAGTGAGAAAAGAAGAGGAGAGTGAGGGAGAGGAGCAATGAGGAGAGGAAGAGGAGGGTGAGGAAGAACACCAGACCAGCACACAGAGGGGGAGGCAGCTTAAAAGGAGGATAGAGAAAATGCCAGGAGAGAGAAAGAGTCATGAGACAGCTTAAAAGGAGGATAGAAAAAACACCAGAAGGAGAGAAAGAGTCATGAGACAGCTTAAAAGGAGGATAGAGAAAACACCAGGAGAGAGAAAAGGAAAGGAGGATGAAGAAAGACTAGTAAACCCATGTCAGAGCAGAAGGGAGAGAAAACAGGTGGACAGGAAAGAAGAGAGAAGAGGAAGAGGAGAGGGGAGAAGAGAGTAGGAGGAGAGGGAGAGGGAGAGGAGAAGGAGAGGAGAGGGAGAGGAGAGAGGATAAGAGAGGAGAGGTAAAGAGAGGAGAGGTAGAGATGTGTGGTGAGGGGAGATATGAGGAGAAAAGAGGAGAGGTGGTGAGGAGAGGAGAGGAGAAAAGAAGAGAGGAGAGGTAGTGAGGAGAGGAGAGGAGAAAAGAGGAGAGGTAGTGAGGAGAGGAGAGGAGAAAAGAGGAGAGGAGAGTGAAGAGAGGAGAGGAGAAAAGAGGAGAGGTGGTGAGGAGAGGAGAGGAGAAAAGAGGAGAGGTAATGAGGCTAGAGGATGGGAACAGGATGAGGTAGAAGAAGCTCCATCCAAAGGAGGCAAATGAGGAAAAGAAGAAGATGAAAAAGAGGAGGAAGAAGAGACTGAGGGAAGAGAGGACAGAGGGGAAGGACAGTAGTGGATGACGGCGGAGAGTAGAGGAAAAGGAGCATTTACGGGGGTTGTTTGGAGAGGATTTCTGCTGCTTGGCATGGCTCCGGGTGGACTGGTCAGGGTGGTAGGTGTTATAGTGCTGGTAAGGGAGGAAGTTGCTGTTGTTGTTGGCACTGGACTCCCAGGGAAGCGTCCGCGTGCTCCGCTGGACCTTAACTGCCCCAGGGGACAGGGCAGGAGAGAGAGAGGAGGGGCAGGGAGGGGGAGACACAGAGACAGGGTAAGGAACTGGGTGGTGAGCACACTCATTCATAGATAGATAGATAGATCGATAGATAGATAGATAGATACTTTATTGATCCCCAAGAGGAAATTCAAGGTATCAGTAGCATACAGACATCCCACACAACATGCACTTACAGCAGAAAGAGTAAATATAAGTTTATACATATAACAAAACTCCACTGTACAATAGAGACAGTAGAAGATAAGAAAACCAAAAAAGTAAATACTAAATATACTATATAAATTAAATTAAAAAAAATCCACAGTGTGCTTAAGGATGATCAAGAATGAGGCGCTTGCAGTGACAGAGCCGGGACTGGGCCTGTAATTCTGTGTGCATGGTAAGGTGCTGTAAGAGAGTGAGTGTCATGGTGAAGGTGCAAAATGACACTCACTCTCTTACATACACTCACACACATACACATCATGGTTTCATTACAATTTAATGTATCTGTGCATAGTTGTAGACTAAGAACTACACTAGCATAAAGTTATAATATTCACCTGGGCCACACCCATCCCCCTCAGACAACAAAGGCTCTGATGAGTCAGGGGTGGTCCAAGTGAATGATAAAAGTGGAGGCTCTTGTCTTCCGCGGCCTTCTCTTCTCTTCACTCTTGACCTCCTCTCT
>NW_027468689.1:13634464-13646964 GCF_046254945.1 Alosa pseudoharengus | reverse complement strand
CATCTCCTCTTCCTCCCCCTCTCTTGAGTTGAGACTAGCTGTATGTTGCTTTTGGTGTTGCATTATTGAATGTGCTCGTGCATTTCGGCGTCTTGTCTTGACTTTTGAGAGAATAAAGACATAATCAATCTGTCCTGGCAGAGGGAGCGCCTGAGGTTGTGGGAGCGTGAAAAAAAACAAGCTAAAAGCACAGCGATGGCTGGAAGGGGAGGGTAATGATCGACTTTTAAAAAAGCCTGTGATATAAAGCTGAAAACAGGGGGAGAGAGAGAGAGAAAGGGGCGAAGGAGAAGAATCTGGGCGTTAGAAGCTCAGGCTGCCTTTGCCAGTGGAGCTTTCCCTTCTCTGTAGGTGTGGAAGCTATTTCCTCATAACTGGATCCATTATGTTGGCAAAGATTATTGCATCATGATCTTCCTGGGCCCATTAAGAACAAATCAGCCCAATGAGGTTTGATTTAATCTGCAAACATCCCTATGGTTCCTTTATAAGTTTAAAATGAAGATGCCCATACCAGCTCATTTGGCTAAGGTCTGTAGTATATTTACTGTTTATCTTTGGACACCCAGTAAAAAGGAGAAGGATTTAATTGAAATGAATAGAGTAGATAGAGGAAGCTTCTGGTATCTTGAAAGGAACAATCGTCGAGTCAGAGTTTTCTCTTAAATTCTCTTCCGCCTTTCTCTCTGACAGAAAGTGACTTTGGTGGGTTGGAGAAATTCCCCAGTGGTGCAGAGACACAAACAAAATGTGTGTGTGTGTGTGTGTGTGTGTGTGTGTGTGTTTTCTGCCCTCAGCAGGGAACAAAGTAATTACTTCCGGATCACAGTCCTGTGAAGCTCCAAAGATCTCTTTGTGCATGTGTGTGTGTGTGTGTGTGTGTGATCTCTCTCCCCCTGTCCCATTCTATGAATCTGTAAATCTTCATCTCCTCATTGCTCCCTCCCTCTTGTCATTTTCTGGCATGCCCTCTCTCATCTACACACACACATACACACACACACACACGCATGAACGTGCAGGCGCAAACACACATACACACGCACACACATGGATGCACACACGCACACACACACGCACACACGCAATCTGTGTATGCTAGCTAGTGTTTATTTTGCACTCTACGGCTCAATCAGCCCCCCCCCTCTCTCTCTCTCTCTCTCTCTCTTTCTGACATTCAGGACTTTGCTATGAAAAGACAGCATCGACCCTCCACCAGGGCTGCAGAATAAAGTGTTAGTTTTCTCTAATGGCTTAATCATTAAAACCTCCTTCTGTAGCCATCAGAGACGGAGCTGCTGCAATAGAAGCCTGACCGAAGGCATGCTGCAGCACCCTCATACGATACACACACTCGCACACACACACACAATAAAATAACAACAACATAGGCAATTAGAAAGATATTTCAGGATATATAATATAATTCAGTCTCTCACTCTTCTTTCAGTTTCTCTCTCTTCCCCTCCCTCTCTATATCAGTCTTTTTTTCCTCTTTCTCCATGTCTTCATGCTCTTTCTTTCTTTCTTCAAACTCTACCAGCTACCTGGAGAGCAGTATTGAATGAGAAAACATTTTGGCCAGCTGGCCTCAAATGCCAGGTGACTAATCAATCCGTGTCTCTCGTTCTAAAAGAGTCGGAGCCAAGGCTTTCAAAGTCCAGAGAGTATTATTTCCTCTGCACTCTAAAAATCAACACTCCACACATTTCCTGCAGTCGTCGTACTGACAATGCTAACTAGCACAAGTTTGACTTTCCTTTGAGTCTGCCTCTAAGGCCTTTATTATAATAGATGGATAGATAGATACTTTATTGATCCCCAGGGGAAATGCAAGGTCTCAGTAGCATACAGACAACACACACACATTCACTAACAGCAGGAAAAGTAATTAAAAGTATATAATATAAAAACACAACTAAGCAATAAGGACAGTAGAAGATAAAAAATATACTAAATATACTAAAATACAAATTATACTAACTAACACTTAATGTAAATCAATTCTAAAAACAGTATCCACATAGTGGTGATTAATCATAACTCATTGGACCAAAGTTCACACGAACAATGGCCAGTACCTGTGGGGATGGTGAGGATCAGGGGTAGGCTCTTGATTTACTAGCCTGCTTAAAAACGCTACAAAGTGGCCTCTCTGGAGGCAACCAATCAGAGAGACCTGCTGCTGGTGGGACAAGGATGGAATCACTCATTTCTTTTCCACAGGTAGACCCAGGATCAATTCCCAGACTAGGATAGGAAATTCCCAGACTAGGATAGGAAATTCCCAAACTAGGATAGGAAATTCCCAGACTAGGATAGGAAATTCCCAAACTAGGATGCTTTTCTAGGTCACTTTGGATTTGCTAAATACTTGAACTTGATAAGATATGACAAGAACAATGATATGACAACTAGTATCCAAGCCACTGTGTACATGTTGGGCATCTGCCTCATGGCAGTGCATTGTATTACTGATGCTTTGAGCTAACAACTGACACGGGGATGTAAGGCCTTTGACTGGCTGATGGAGCCCTTATGCCGGGCCAAAGGGTAAGAACGAGAATGTGATTGGCCGTGGGGGGCCCCCGCTCACCCATGATTGACACGTCGTACTCGATAAGCAGCGTGGCCTCCTGGCCGCACTGCTTGAGGATGCTCATGGCCTCGGCGTGTGAGGTGCCATGGAGACGGATGCCGTCGATGCTCAGCAGCCGATCGCCAGGCTTAATGGTGCCTTCCCTGAGAGAGAGAGAGAGAGAGAGAGAGAGAGAGAGAGAGAGAGAGAGAGAGAGAGAGATAGATAGAGAGAGAGAGAGAGAGAGAGAGAGAGAGAGAGAGAGAGAGAGAGAGAGAGGGAGAGAGAGAGAGAGAGGGAGAGATAGGGAGAGAGAGATGGAGAGAGAGAGAGAGAGAAAGAGAGAGAGGGAGAGAGAGAGTAAGAGAGAGAGGGAGGGAGAGAGAGAGAGAGCGAGAGATATATATTAGTCAGGGGGAGACAGACAGGGACAGAGACGTTTTAGAGGAAGGGAGAAGGGGACATGGGGTCGGGGTGGGGGCAGGAAAATGAAGAAAGAGATGGAGAGAGGGAGAGAGGGAGAGAGGGAGAGAAAGAAATAAGACAAAAAGAGAGAGGACAATGGAAAGAATCGAATTTGAAAAGACAGGAAGAGAGAAGCTACAGAGAAAGAGGAACAGCAGAAACAAAAAAAAAAACTAAAAGAAAAACAACAAAAAAGAGAAAGAGAACACAAAGCAACAACTACAAAGACTGACAGATGGGATATGAAAAACACACACACTCACACACACACACGGCCTTCTGAACACAATGTTTTCCTATGGCATTCTCCAAAACAATTACCAGTAAACACAATACCCAGCAAACGCACTAACAAGTGGAGGTCTGCGGAGTTCAAGAGCACAATAAAAGGAGAGGGAGCCGAGAGGAGCTCATATAATCCGGCGTCTGTCGCTCTGCCTGGGTGCCTCTGTCTCTCTGGCTGGGCGCGCCTGTCCCTCTGCTTGGGCCCATTGTCACTGTGCTGTGTGCAGAGGGGTAGTGAACGCTACGGCTCAAATGGAAGTGAATGGAATTACAGTGGAACAGCCGAGCATGTCAGATAATTGTTTGGGTGATAAAGCCTAATAAGTCATTAGGTGGCGATCAGTGGCTTGCTGGAGCTTGAGCTCCAATCGGCAGATGAGAGGCTGCTATGGATAAACCTGAGGAAGCTTCTGCGGAATGAGAGGAGATGGAGAGAGAGAGAGAAAGAGAGAGAGAAAGAGAGAGAGAGAGAGAGAGAGAGAGAGATAGAGAGAGAGAGAGAGAGGGATGTCTTTCCATGGGAACACTTTGAGTGGACAGTCGCATGATGTAATGCGCACAGGGAAGAATCATTTTTGGAATCATCTCTCGGGCATGTGGGCAGGACGGAACCTTTGCCAGGATGTTTCAGACTCCCAGAGAGGCACTTCAGCCTGCTTCGTATGATTTTATCGTAATGGATAACATCTCCAGCCGTCCATCCCTGAACGGCTCCCTAAAGTACCCATCGCTCCATCACCTCGTCCGCCCGCTGGTCAGTGAGCAAGGGACATCTCCATCCTAACCCCCCCAGCCTCTCCCTTCCCCTTAACAGCCTCTCGGCTCTTACGAGGGCCGAATCGATGCCCTGTCCTGGACAATGAGCCGCTTCACCACCCCCCTCCCCCGGGCTGTGTGTGTGGACGCTGGGACACCTGGGTCGTTTCTCACCCGGTTAACTCTAAAGGCCGCCACTGACACGGTCTGGCTGCTGCTGGATAGAGCAACAGACACACACACACATAAACAAACACACACACGCACGCACACACGCACGCACGCACAGACTCTCTCTCACTCCCCATCTCCTCTCATTCACACAGACACACACACACACATCCATACCTTATGAAGTGAAGATGGTTGAGGTCGTTGAGCTTCTCTGTGTGTGTGTGTTTGAATGATTATGTATGCATGCCATGCATACATGTTCACGTCTGTGTGTGTGTGTGTGTGTGTGTTTTGTAGCATGGAATTGGAATATTCTCCCAGTAAGAGCAAGATTTGCATAGAGGAAGATGAATATTGATGGGAGGGAGAAGAGAAAAGAGAAGCAAAGGAGAGGAGATGAAGAGAGGAGGAGGAAAGGAGAGGAGAAGAGAGGAGAGGAGGGGAGAGAAGAGGAGGGGGGAGGGGGAGAAAAGGAGAGGGGAGGAGAGGAAGAAGAGGGGGAGGAAAGAAGAGGAGAAGAGAGGAGAGGAGAGGAAGGGGGGAGGAGGAAAAAGAGGTGCTGAGGGAGTAAGAGTGTGAGGAGAATAATAAGGAGGGTCAGAAGTGGGGAATATACGGCCGCAGAGAAATCACTGGCGCCCGCCCAGCACCAGCACCAGCACAGCGCTCCTAGCAGCAATACAGTTCAGTAACACACACACACACACACACACACACACACACAGACGCCTAATTTATTCCCACCTCTGAATGATGGGAGCGGAGCGGGGGAGGGGAGGAGGTGAGGGTGGAGTGGTCGTGTGCAGACCAATTTATCCAGTTTTATGGTGAGAATTGTGGCCTTTTTGAATATGTGTGTGTGTGGTTCTGAGCAGACAGCGATGGGTAAATGATGGACTCTCTGTCTGGGAGTGTAGAGATGCAGGATAAATGATTTTTCCACTAGGAAGATGTACTGCCAGAACCACGTCCTATAGGAGCTTTATGAGAGGTGCTCTATGTAGGAGAGTTATGTAGGTGCTCTTTTGCTTCTGTCGGAATCTAGAGGGTCCGTTGTATATGCAACACACACACACACACACACACACACACACACACACACACACACACACACACACACACACACACTCGGACGCACGGACGCACGCACGCACGCACGCACGCACGCACGCACGCACGCACGCACGCACGCAGCCATCTCACCTGTCTGCTGGACCACCTGGTCTGATGGTCGTTATGACAATGGGACGGGATTTGTTCCTGTCTTCATGGGCACCACCTGCAGAAACAGCACTCCAGTTAATCTACATGATGTACCCATGTGAACACACACTTATGCATATAGTTCATACCTACAAACATAAAGATCTACACACACACACACCACACCACATTTGAACATGCTGTAGGCCTACTGCTCTACTCTTTCTTGATCTTCAAGCCTACGGCTGTCATCTAACAGGGTTGTAATACCCGTTTCATCTTGAGACATACAATATGTTTCATGGTTATAATAGGCCTTCACCTGATTTCCTGCTGTAGATATCTGACTATCATCATAATATGGTTACAACTTCAAATCAGTGGAACAGAGTCCTGAGAGCTTTAGTGTATGCAGCATTTGAGAGCTATTTAGCGTAGGCTGTTTGAGAGCTATTTAACGTTCATATGCAGTGTTTGAGAGCTATTTAGCGTATGCAGTATTTGAAAGCTATTTAACGTTCATATGCAGTGTTTGAGAGCTATTTAGCGTATGCGAGCTATTTGTCATCTGAAAAGAAGAGTGAAGAACTGTCACATTAGAAATGTTTTGTGTATTCTCTGATGCCACACCTGATGTACCTGATGTAACACATTTCTCGACGGGAGAGTCTGATATTTCAGGCGATACATCGGTATGATGTGCCTGTCTTCACAGCAGGTGAGAAAATGTATCTGTCGCGACGGTGTGTGTGCCGACACATTTACATCAGATACAGGTGGGGAGCGACTGTTTTGACAAAGCGAGACAGACATAGCCTTCAGTGTTCAGCCATTTGAAATTACGACGGTATGGTGCAGGTTTTCCAGAGGTTTCCGCGGCTGTCTGAGACTCTAGATGCCTCTGCACTCTCATGCGAGCTTTCGAAGATGAAAGTGGAAACCACCAGAACATATTCTTTTTTTCTCCTCTTTTTTCGTTTTGTACAGCTGAAATATGGAGGGCTGTCCGCGACCTTGAAGTTAACTTTCTTCCCGTCTTCAAACGACTCTGCCGTTTTTGAGCCGAACACCCCTCGCTTTCTTCTTCCGCGCTTCAATGAAGGGCCAACGCCACGCGTAAATATAGTCAAATAAATGCAGATGAGGCAGGGGCTATGCGGAGTTAAAAATGATTTCCGCCTTTCTTCGCCATGCCCGCACCGATGATGGGGCGGAAAACGTTCCTCTTTGAGAAACTATTCATGGATGAATCTAAAACAAGGAGGCCTAGAAGCCCATTAAATGCATTATTCAGGAAGTTACAGAGATACAGCCAATGCCAGGAGTTCATATCCCATCATCCATTTGTGCACATTCACCCTGTCTATATGACTTCCTAAAACATCTAGACTGGACACATCTACATTCTTTTGAAGATGTCTCAAAGGCGACACTTTACTTGAGCACTCAGTTGTAAGACAAATATAATAATGTCATCATTATTTCATCACTAATGTCCTGCAATATAACAGTGTCATTCTGCTTGATCCTATGACAGCTAAAGAATGAGACAAAGTTTGCAACATAACTGCAACATGACATGGTCACTCCATCAGATACTGACTGTTGTGATGTGTCATGACAACTTAAAATTACAACTTATGAAGAGTGTACAATGCTGAGTGGAAGGGAAATATCTACAAAAGATTCAACTCAAATTCCTTATATTCAATTCGGCTCAATTCAGAGTTAATATCTGTGTTTAAACCAATGTAACAATTGGCTGTGGTTGGGTTTACCAACCCTTGTAATAGTGATGGGCAAATGAAGCTTTGGTGAACCACTGAACCACAGCAGTGTGAACCTAGCGACACTAGCTGAAAAGCAAAAAGATGGCCGCCACACATACATTTTTCAACATAAAAGTCCTTAGCAAACCAATATTTTTGGTTACATATACTGGTTTGGGTAAGGACTTTTATGTTGAAAAATCTACATGTGGCAGCCATATTGGATTTTTTCATTAGTGTTGCTAGCTTCACACTGCTGTGGTTTAGTGGTTCACCAAAGCTTCATTTGCCCATCACTACCTTGTAAATAAACCTGGTCAATAAATAAATGCAGGCTTATTTTCAAGACCTTAAATAACACATTAATAATCAAACAGAAGATCATTACATTTCTGTTAACGGAGACAGAAAATCCATCCCCTGTATCAATGCTCATGTTTTTTCATGTTGTGTGATGAGATTGTGTGTTGCACAGAGCAGATGTGAATGTGTGTTGTGTTATGAGATTGTGTTGCACAGAGCAGGTGTGTGTGTGTGTGTGTGTGTGTGTGATGAGATTGTTTTGCATAGAGCAGGTGTGTGTGTGTGTTGTATGATGAGATTGTGTTGCACAGAGCAGGTATGTGTTGTCTTGTGTGATGATATTGTGTTGAACAGAGTAGGTGTGTGGTGTGGTGTGTTGCTATGCGATGAGATTGTGTTGCGCAGAGCAGGTGTGTGGTGTGTTGCTATGCGATGAGATTGTGCTGCATAGAGCAGGTGTGTGTGTGTGTGTGTGTGTTGTATGATGAGATTGTGTTGCACAGAGCAGGTATGTGTTGTCTTGTGTGATGAGATTGTGTTGAACAGAGCAGGTGTGTGGTGTGGTGTGTTGCTATGCGATGAGATTGTGTTGCACAGAGCAGGTGTGTGGTGTGTTGCTATGCGATGAGATTGTGTTGCGCAGAGCAGGTGTGTGGTGTGTTGCTATGCGATGAGATTGTGCTGCACAGAGCAGGTGTGTGGAGTGTTGCTATGCGATGAGATTGTGTTGCGCAGAGCAGGTGTGTGGTGTGTTGCTATGCGATGAGATTGTGTTGCGCAGAGCAGGTTTGTGGTGTGTTGCTATGCGATGAGATTGTGCTGCACAGAGCAGGTGTGTGGAGTGTTGCTATGCGATGAGATTGTATTGCGCAGAGCAGGTGTGTGGTGTGTTGCTATGCGATGAGATTGTGTTGCGCAGAGCAGCTGTGTGGTGTGTTGCTATGCGATGAGATTGTGTTGCACAGAGCAGGTGTGTGGGGTGTTGCTATGCGATAAGATTGTGCTGCACAGAGCAGGTGTGTGGGGTGTTGCTATGCGATGAGATTGTGTTGCACAGAGCAGGTGTGTGTTGAATATGTGCAGTGTACACGCTGATGTAGGTGTGTGTTGAATATGTGCAGTGTACAGGCTGATGTAGGTGTGTTGAATATGTGCAGTGTACACGCTGATGTAGGTGTGTGTTGAATATGTGCAGTGTACAGGCTGATGTAGGTGTGTGTTGAATATGTGCAGTGTACACGCTGATGTAGGTGTGTGTTGAATATGTGCAGTGTACAGGCTGATGTAGGTGTGTGTTGAATATGTGCAGTGTACACGCTGATGTAGGTGTGTGTTGAATATGTGCAGTGTACACGCTGATGTAGGTGTGTGTTGAATATGTGCAGTGTACAGGCTGATGTAGGTGTGTGTTGAATATGTGCAGTGTACACGCTGATGTAGGTGTGTGTTGAATATGTGCAGTGTACACGCTGATGTAGGTGTGTGTTGAATATGTGCAGCGTACAGGCTGATGTAGGTGTGTGTTGAATATGTGCAGTGTACACGCTGATGTAGGTGTGTGTTGAATATGTGCAGTGTATAGGCTGATGTAGGTGTGTGTTGAATATGTGCGGTGTACAGGCTGATGTAGGTGTGTGTTGAATATGTGCGGTGTACAGGCTGATGTAGATGTGTGTTGAATATGTGCGGTGTACAGGCTGATGTAGGTGTGTGTTGAATATGTGCAGTGTACAGGCTGATGTAGGTGTGTGTTGAATATGTGCAGTGTACAGGCTGATGTAGGTGTGTGTTGAATATGTGCGGTGTACAGGCTGATGTAGGTGTGTGTTGAATATTGATGTAGGTGTGTGTTGAATATGTGCAGTGTACACGCTGATGTAGGTGTGTGTTGAATTTGTGCAGTGTACAGGCTGATGTCCTGTCCTCATTAGCTCTAGTCTGTTGCTTATGCACTCAAGCATACATTCTGGAAATTGAAAATATGGGATTTATTTCTACATTTATTGCTATCTGCACAGGTAGAAACACAACTACATCCTTCACATTTCTGAGAACAAATGTGCATACACAGACATACAGACACACCGACAGATACAGACACACAGAATTACACAGACAAACACACACACACACACACACACACACCTCTGATGACGAATCCAAATGTGTTGCCTTCCTTGTGTAGAGTCACCTCAACATTTTTGAACATCACCCCTGAGCCTTGAACAGCTGTGGAGAAACAAGGCAGCATGTTACAGCAAACAACGTCACACACACACACACACACCTACACACACACACACACACACACACACACACACACACACACACACACACACACACACACACACACACACTGTATATACACACACATACAGTTAAAAACAAATTTATTCATTCATATTTTTTAAATCTTTTTTTAAATTTTTTAGGAAAAATGGCATGTCCAAAATTATTCATACCCTTTTTAAATAATCAATAGACACATCTATATTTGCCATCAAAGCTCTCAAAATGGTTCTTATAATACCTACCAAGTCTCTCCATGTCTCCACAATGATTGTAGACCACACCTTTTTAGCAGCAATCTGGGTTTTGAGGCAGGAACGATTATTTGCCATCACTTTGGCCTTGTGCTCACTTTTTTGACTGATTAAGGTCTGGACCCTGGCTGGGCCACTCAAAAATGTGGATATTGTTCTCTGTTAACTATTTCTTGCCTTGTTTGGCTGTATGTTTTGGATCATTGTATGGTTTAATGGCCCAATGATGCCTGGAGATCTTTTCCTCCATAATCTTAGTGTAGCCTCTTGCTTTAGTGCTACCGTTTACTTTGAGAAGGTCACCAGGTCCTCCTGGTTGAAAAACATCCCAAAATAATACTTTCCTAACCCCCACAATTGAAATGGACATGGTGTCATTGGAATTTAATGCTTCTTTTTTATGCCAATCTCAGACCATGTCCCTGGCTTAAAAAAAAAAAATCCAGCGAAAGCTAAATTCTTTGTCCAGGTGTGCCCTTATAAAGGGTAAGCTGAGTTGTGCATGTTTGGAGAATAGTGATCCATGATCAGCATCCAAGATGACCAAGTCATCCATTTAGAGAAATTTAGTGGTTCCTGACTGAAAACGCGGATTCCTGTTAAAAAGGTGTGGTCTAGAATCATTGTGGAGACATGGAGAGGCTTGGTAGATATTAAAAGAACCATTTTGAGAGTTGCGAATGCAAATAAAAATATTTCCATTGATTATTTAAAAAGGGTATGAATAATTTTGGACATGCCATTTTTCATAAAAATTTTAAAAAAGATTCTTTTTTTAATTCCATGTTTCTCCCACAATGTCTTACACACTTTTGGCATGTGACAGTGTCATTTTCAGCCAGAACAAACATATTGATGAAGACAAAATCAGCATTAAATCAATATTTACCAGGGGTATGAATAATTTTGTTCTTAATACACACACAGGCCACTAACATCGTCACTGCTGGTCATCTGAAACTTTCATTTACTGTACTGAGAATGCAGATACTTGCAGATACTTTAAACTGTAACACACAGTCTTTTCAACAGGCAACTATACAATCAGTTACTACTTAGTGTATCATTAGCTAGGCCATCTTACCCACACTGCAATTCCCATTACAACAAAAGAATGTGAATGTTTATGTCCGTGTCAATGTTTATGTCCTAGCTCTACGCAATCAGGGACCAGGTGTGCAATTCAGAAACTATAGAAGCAACTCCGGCACTTAAATACTGCGTAAATACTTATTTTGAACATTGTATTCCTCTGAGCATATATCTTGCCACATTTTACAAGGAAGACAATGTAATATAGCCTGACTGTAAAGAGCTCAGAAGCCCTTTTTGTCTCCTCTGCTGTCATCACCGCTGTGGTAACAATACAGTCTATCAACTCTGGTAGAATAAGGACCAAAAGCAGAAGTGCTAGGAAGGCCCTGCTTATTACCAGACTGTGCCATTTCTCATTGTCACCAGGTCAAACACAAATGCTCTTACACACATTGTGGGCAATAGGGACACACACACATTATCACTTATTATGGGCAATAAGGACCCACACACATTATCACACATTGTCAGGGGTTGTGTGAAGTCCGAGAGAATAAACATTTGGTAGGAAAAGCAGCTTTAGGAGCATGACTAATTAGCTCTGAGACGGTCCACCAGCCCAGTTTGTGGACACTAAGTGCATCTCTCCTTCGACTCAGCCCAAAGATTTCAAACGTCCAGATTTCAAGCAGCCATAAATATTGTCACATCAACTGTTCAAGTAGACTGATTTACGACTGGTCAACGGAGGCCCTGAGGCCCTCAGCTCCCCATCACCTCCCCAAGTCTGAAACCTCCACCTACATAACAATCCTTCATCTAACCGAGGCCAATGAGAAAGGGCAGTTCCAGTGGCTAGTTCTGGGAACGCGCCCAAAATCACACTGGTCATCTGGATGAGCCAGGCTCGGCACTGAGCGATGTTGATGAATGGGTGCAGTTCCAGTACTCACAGACAGGGGGCAGCTCGTACTCCACCTCCAGAACCACCCGCTCGCCCACATTCTTCAGCAGGCTGATGATCTCGTCATGCCGGAACTTGGTCAGGTTGATGCCGTTCACCGACTTGATGTAGTCGCCAACGTTCAACTGGTCACTCCTGTAACGGGGGAGGGGCAGGCGCCGATGAAGAGATCAACACTGTTAATGACTCAGCTGGTCCAACGCTAAGCCAATGTCTGGACTATGTGTAGGAGAAGATTAAGCAACAGGGGTGTCGTGAGACAATGCTGGACCCAATGTGGAGAGAAACAGAAAGAGAGACTGAGGGTGGAGGAGAGAGAGGAGTAGTGGTGGACAATACAGTACTGAATAAAGGAGAGAAACAGGAGTCAGCTCAGAGAGAGAGAAAGAAGAGAAAGAGAGAGAAAGAAAGAGAGTGAGAGAGAG
>NW_027468689.1:13611964-13626964 GCF_046254945.1 Alosa pseudoharengus | reverse complement strand
TCAAATCAGATCAAATTAAAATGATTAAAATCACCTTATGAGCTGGACTTGACTGTCAGTTTAGTGCCATCACTGAGAGATGCCCTGACACAGCAAAAGGGCTTTAACAAAACTGCATTCTTGAATTTGTACTCTTGTATTTGTTAGCACAGAAATGTTGGTGTTTGTGCAAAATTTAGTATCAGTCATGCTAATAGGATATTAATTGATCCTTATTAATGATATTAGTGGAAACAACATATTTAAGAAAAAAAGGTCTCAATTATTTACTTAAAACTGAAGCATTCGAGAAAAATAAATAAGAACTATGTGCTCTACACCTCTCATTATCATTAAAACTACAAGATATTAACCTTGACGATATATATTGCAAAACACCTAAAGCACACATGCTTACCTGCACACACATCCAAACATACACACAAACCCGGGTGATATGTCATCTAACACTGGGCATATTACAGCCCATCCTATTCTGCTGCCAGACGGCAGACCACAGAAACCGCACAACCCATTCATCACTGAGAGAGAGCCTGGTTATGCAGCTGCACCGTGGGGCCTGGCCATAGCTGGCCTGGTTATGCAGCTGCACCGTGGGGCCTGGCCATAGCTGGCCTGGTTATGTAGCTGCACTGTGGGGCCTGCTCATAGCTGGCCTGGTCACCCAGCTGCGCCATGGGGCTCAGCACAGGTCCTGGTTATGCAGCTGTGCAGTGAGGCCCACTAAAGGTCACTGCAGATGGGAGCCCATGGAAGTTTCCGTGAAAAAGGGGAGCGGTCAGTCCAGGTCAGGATAACTCCAAGTCTGACAGTGAGGAGGGGGATAGAGGGGAGTGAGTCCATTGAGATCCAGGTTCAATTAAGTTCAGTAACCCCCCCCCCCCCCCACACACACACACACACACACACACAAAAACAGACTCACACACCCCCAGAGGACTGTCTCTGGCTCAGTTGTAGAGTTGGGGTACCTGGGGGGAAGGGGACTGGAGAGGGGGACTGGAGAAGGCATGTGGTCTGTAGCACAACTGAGCAATGTGTTCACGCTCACTTAGTCTCCACATTGATCACCCTCTGGCACGCGCCAGCTCCTCTCTCCGTTTGGCTCTTTTCCTCCAACTCCCCACTACTAGGCACTCACACACACAAACACGTTTGCACACACCTGCACACACACAGACACGCACACACACACACTTTTCCGTCTCTATTCTGCATGCCACACTTATTCCTCAGCAGGTCTCCCGAGGCATACCCCCCCCCCCCCCCTCCTCACCCCCGAGTTGCCATGGTGACTCGACGAGCTGTCGAGCAGGGCTGGCAGCTGACGGATTGGCGACGCGGGGCAGGGAGACGGAGGGAGATCAAAATGGGCATGGAGAGGTCTGTGGCCCCAGATAGATGGATGAAGAAATGAAGAAAGGAAGAAAGAAAGAAAGAAATAAAGAAAGAACGCACAAAAGACCAAGAGCAAAAGAGACAAGTTTGGGGAGAGAGAGACCAAGGAGGAGAGTGTGTGGGTGAGAGAGAGAGAATTAGAAAGTGTGCGAAATGGAGAGTGTGAGGGACCGAGGCGACCACCCCACGTTTAGGGAGATGCGCCACTGGATTAGGTGGTGTTGAGGGAAGGCAGGCCTAGCCAGATGAATTTCGCTCCGCCTAGCTCCACTCATCCATCTGGAACCGATCCATTGAAGTGTTGCTTCAGAAGGCTGGACCTAATCAAAAAATGCTTGCATATGATTGAATAAGCCACTTGTCCGTCATCTATTGACGTGCTACTTCAACCACTCACATCGAAGCCAACCCGTGACGCTGATAACAGTCTCACAGTCGCTTCTACGCTATGTCACATCTATGAAACTCCCGCCCTGCGTCCTGATTGGCTAAACCATAAAGTTGGTTGGAGAAATCACTCTCAGTGGAAGAGGTTCCAGATGGATGTGAGTGAAGCTAGGCGGAGCTAAGCGGAACGACATTCATCTGGCTAGGGCCAGGTTAGGAGACAGCAGTTCCGTACAAAAATATAATTTATTTTGTCCATAAGCAAACAGGCAGATCCAGGAGCACAATTGGAGTCCAAACATGAAATGGGTTCTTCAGTCTACAAACAAACCGTGCCATAAAACTAGGCACCAGGAAGCTACTCTTTTCAGGCCACCTGTCCAAACAAGGCGACCTCACTTAATCCTTGCCTCACAGCAAGGTTAACTTCACATTTAAACAAACAAACATTAAACTCTACGACTTCCCTGATTTCTGGACCTCAAGCTCTTTCGTGTGTCTTCCTGGTTCTCCTGTGTTTCCAGTCTATTATGTCTTTCTCTGTGTGAAATAAGCCGTCCTTAATAGGCCAGCCAATTACACCAATCAGGATGTTGGGCTAAACCATTGTAAAAGGGTGACTGTCTACACCATTATACCCACACAGCTAAAATCACAAATAGTACAAAGTACACACACAATACAAACACAGGAAAAGGGGCATGCAGGTGAAAGTGTGGTCGCAAAGTCTGTATTGCACACAGCAGTCTTTTCACAGTTCATATAGGACGGTAGACAGGTGGTAAAAGGAGGGGGCTTCTTTTTCACAGAGAGAGAGTGATGGCGGATAAGGGGATATATATATATATATAGAGAGAGAGAGAGAGAGAGGAGAGGGGGGGGTTGTAAAGGCGAATGACTTATGGCTATGACTCTGAGCTGTAAGCATATGTGATTGATCTCTGAGTGGCTGCGGTGGGAGTAGTGATGACTCCCACACAGAAACACAGCATTCCCAAGCAACTCATTTCCAACACACACACTGGTCTAAACCACCGTCTAAAAGTCCCTCTTCGATGAGTTCTAAAGCAAACGCATTGCTAGGAAACGCCGTATTCAGAAGCGAACACGCAACACTTCCTAGTGACACTAGAATGAGCTAATTAACTGATAATCCACTGGAAACAAATGGATGCTTTACTCTGACATTTGAATGGCGCTTGGAGATCCCTCTAATAACTAATGGTGTGTGTGTGTCTATGTGTGTGTGTGTGTGTGTGTGTGTGTCTGTGTGTGTGTGTGTGTGTGTGTGTGTGTGTCTGTGTGATACTAGCAACCATGAACAAAAACATGACTTTGGACTTGGACAACTTGGCAAGATGAAACACAAACAATCACAATCACAGACACAGACAGAGACACACACACGTGGAAGACATGCATAGATAAACTCAAACATGTGTGTGTGTGTGTGTGTGTGTGTGTGAGTATGATTTCACCGTATGCTGAGCAAGAGCTCAACAGTAGGTGGGTGGTCTCTCTTTCAGTACCAGAAATCAACAATTACAGAACTGTAGTTCAACTTTAATCTGTGAGTCTGTGAGTGTGTGTGTGTGTGTGTGTGTGTGTGTGTGTGTGTGTGTTTGTGTGAGTGTATTTGCATATCATAGCCACCATACTTTCTCTCTCTTTCTCTCTCTGTCTCTCTCACACACACACACATACATATACACACACACAACTTTGTGACACTCTGGAAGCTATCTTCCGCTCTATATATAAACCCAGTGCCCAGATTACCATATGACTACATCAAAGGACTGTGCAATTTGTTCGTGGCAATTCATCACACTAATAGCCAGAGAGATTATTAGTTGTCAGCTCTGGACACTCTCATGTTTGCTCTCCATAATGGATTGTCACTCTGCTGGAGTTCAATCAAGTATGTGGGAAATATCATCAGAAGATGAGGGGGGGGGGGTGGGCTGGGGGGCCCTTTGATGGTGGTGTTGCCGGTGGTGGCAGTGGTGTGTGTGTGTGTGTGAGAGGGAGATAGAAAGAGAGAGAGTTAGTGTGAGTGTGTATCTGTGTGTGTGTGTGTGTGTGTGTGTGTGTGTGGTGTGTGTGAGAGAGAGATAGAAAGAGAGAGTTAGTGTGAGTGTGTATCTGTGTGTGTGTGTGTGTGTGTGTGTGTGTATGGTGTGTGTGTGAGAGTGAGAGAGAGATAGAAAGAGAGAGAGTTAGTGTGAGTGTGTATGTGTGTGTGTGTGTGTGTGTGTGTGTGTGTGTGTGTGTACATGTCAAGACACTTCAGCAGCTCTACTTGGCTAGTGTGTTGCCATAATGGTGCTCAAGGGTGTCCTGTCTAGACAAGGCGCACATGTGATTAATTATCTACTGTTAAAAATATATCAATTTTTTTTGTAACCGTAATAATCATTATTCAATATTGACGAATTTCACAAAATAATTGTGATAATGTGCACGCACACACACACACACAAAACCTTAACCAGACACGCACACACAGTCAAACACACACATAAATGAATCAATATGAAACACTTCGCCGTGAAACACTACCCCATCTTCCCACCTTTGTTCTGGGTGCCAGTCAAACTGAGCATGCTCGGTGGAACATGCGGCGGCTGGGTGCCAGTCAAACTGAGCATGCTCGGTGGAACATGCGGCGGCTGGGTGCCAGTCAAACTGAGCATGCTCGGTGGAACATGCGGCGGCTGCCTCGCAAACGTGAGGTCGGTCCTCCCACCATCTGTTCAGAGTCTGATGTCTCCTGCTGCACCCACGCAAAAGTGTGTGTGTGTGCGTGCATGTGTGTGTGTGCGTGTGTGCGCATGTGTGTGCGTATGTGTGTGTGTGTGTGTGTGTGTGTATCTACACATAGGAGAACTGAGGGCAGAGAGAGGTTGTCAGCAGTCATTATCATGGACAAGCGCTTTGTGAGGTGCACAATGTATGCAAGGTGTGTGTATGTATGCGTGGGAGTGGAGTGTGTGTGTGTGTGTGTGTGTGTGTGTGTGAGAGAGTTCTTCTGTGTGTGTGTGTGTGTGTGTGTGTGTGTGTGTGTGTGTGTGTGTGTGTAAGAGAGTTCCTCTGGGTGTGTGCTGGACTGGAAGGTGTGTGTATGTGTGCATATTTGTGGAGAGACAGAAAGAAAAGAGGCAGAAAGAAGAAAAGACCGAGATGTAAACACCAGGGCTACACAGACAAAGAGGAGAGGGGAGCACCAAGACATGCAGAAGGGAGAGAATAAACAAGAGAGAAAGAGAGAGAACGAGAGAGAGAGAGAAACAGAGAGAGCCTCAGAAGCAGAGAAAATGTATTCAAGAGCCAGAGAGAGAGAGAGAGAGAGAGAGAGAGAGAGAGACAAAGAGACAGAGAGATAGAGATGGAGAGGTGAAGACAATAGAGAGAAATATTCTATGCGAGAGAGAGAAATTCAAAAAGAGAGAGAAAAGGAAAGAAATAAAAGAGAGAGAGACAGAGAGAGAGAGAGAGAGAGAAAGAGAGACAGAACTGCTGAGAGAAGCACAGCCCTGTGGGAGAGAAAGTTCCGCCAGGTTCCGCTGCAGCATTTATTACGACTGTCTCACACGGAGGCTGAAATATGGAGTGACAGGGCTGCACTCCTCCACCCCTCCCTCCTCTTTCATCCCTCTCTTCCTACCCTCACTCACCCCCATGAGAGACCCCCCCCATTCACGAACACACGCACGCACGCCACACCGATGCCAGCACTGTGGAAGCCTCCCACTCACTTAAATCATTACAATAACACCTTAGCAAACAGTGGGGAGGAGAGACCTGTAGACTACACACACACACACACACACACACACACACACACACACACACACACACGTCAGGTTGAATCAGTGCAGCACAGCCCCACTCCAGCATGGGGAGACGTGAGGGTGTGGCTGCAGGCTCGGCGCAGCACTAGTATACAACACTGAAATGAGCATCTGCACACACACCCAGCCCAGCGCTGGCCCAGAGTTGGCCCCGACGTGGCTGGGATCTGGGCCAGGTGACAGGGTGCTTTAGATGGGCCGCTTGAAGGATGGCGCAGACTGAATACAGCTGAATGAATTGCGTGTGTGCGATTCCCCTCAGAGTGTTTAGTTGGCTGGTCTTTTAATCACTTATAATGATGTATAGCACACAGGGAGGTGAACAAATGGGTCTCCATACACCCAGCAGCAAGCAAACAAACCACTATCAGTTTACTCTGAAGCCGACTCTGGCTCCGATCAGGCCCAGATGTGCCAGTTTTAGTGTCCAATCGGTCACAGCGCATTACAGGATATAGGAGATTGGGCGAAATATCTGACTGATCTTCTATGACCTTCCTTCTAAATCCGCACGTGTCACCCAGTAGCTTGACCTCCAGCTGACGTATGAGGGAGCCTCTCAGAATCGCTGAGTCACTCTGTGTCGCACTCTGCCCTTAGCCCTCCCCCCCCCCCCCCCTCTCTCTCTCTAGATGCCGCTATGCTAACCGCTAGTGCTACAATTATGTGTAGGAGTTCATAACTGCACAGGGCTTTGGGCTTCTACTACCCCCATCCCCACTCCATGTCCACGGCCAACTGCTAGCCGCAGAGCACTAATCGCTAATCACTCCACACTAATTGCGGCTCGTTGCTCTGGCGCCACTGTGCAGGACGGCGAGGCCATTTTGGGCCAGCGCTTTGCATCACGACAACGACTGGCTCTCGAACTACGCACCACACACACCACAAACACACACAAACACACACCACAAATACACACAAACACACACACACACACACAAAATCATCTACTTCCTGCCCACCAGCAGCTGCGGTCCGGCGCCCACGATCTGACCGGCCTCCCATGTTGCATGTTAGCCACAGCTGCGCGGCAGGGTGAGGCTGTCAGCTGGACTCAGCCGCGGAGGCGCGCTATTGCACACAACTTAGCGTGAGAAAAGGACCATTAGGGGGTTTTGGATAAGAAGTTCAACTGGCAGCGCGGCGTAAAAAAGTAATGACTGGGAGATTATCTTTTTTTTTGTGATGGCAATTTGGTAGAGCGGTTTCATGAACGGCTTCCTCTTTTTGGCTTTTTATCTTCCTTGCGTTCTCTCTGAAGAGGAAGATGAAAGATGGGAAGAGAGAGAAAAAGACCGGGGGTGGTTTGAGAATCTAAAACAAACACCTGATTCTTTTCAGCTTTGGCTCTACCCCCCCCCCCCCCCACACCTTTCCCCTCATGTTCTTTCGCTCGCTCTGTGTAAGAGTTTTTCGAGGTGTGAGGAGAAAATCCTGAAAATCCACCCGACTCGACTTCACCTGCGGCTCCTTCTCCTGCCTCTCATCCAATCATGGAGAGCTGGGAGAGTGGGGGGTGGGGGGTACGGTGGGGTGGGGGTGTGCGGCTGTAACCCCCGTCCACCAGCAAAGAGAGTGCGAGGAGCCATCCCTCTGTCCTGCCATATATATATTTAACCAGCACTCTGAAAAATTCAACACGGCTACCCGCTCAGAATGCATTAGTGGTCTTTGGAGAAAGAAAGAGACAGAGCGAGGGAAGGAGAGAGAGAGATGAGGATAAATAAGGAGTGAGAGAAAAGAGAGAGAGAGAGATCAGGAGGCCAGAAATCTCAAACAGAGACGGAAATAAAGAGCTGTTTTGTCCCTCCTCCTCCAGGAAGTCATATTTAATGCAAAGCTCCTTTAAAAGAGCGGAGATGATTTATTTGGCAAATAACTCACAGAGGCTCTGGCGTCTAGCGAGTCTTACAAGTGGAATCAGCCTATCGAATGAGTAAAAACACCAAGAAGACCTGGGACAAACAGGGCCGTCAATCCCCAGTTATTAACACTGAGACCAGAGGCAAACAGCAAGAGCAGGGGCCATCAGGAGACAAGAGTGACCAGCAGAGAGCAGAGAGATGGGGCCGAGGGGTCTCAACGGAGAGACTCAGTCTCTGCCACACAGAAAACATGAGAATCATGCAGATGCAACACAAGTGCGTGTGCGCACACACACACGCACGCACACACACACGCACGCACGCGCACACACAACCGCACACACACCCGCACACACACACACATAAATAAATACAAAGACAGACAATGCCATATACAAACTTGTAACATATATGTTGGAGAAAAGGCAGAGGCAGTAGGCGTCACATTTCAAGTGAAAAACCAGAGGTCAGTCAAAGACGAATGATTCCCACAGAATCAATGGGGCCTCAATAGCAACTTGAGAATCTCTGCAGAGCTGGAACATATACGTGACTGAAAATAACAAATGGCAAACAACAACACACAACAGTAACACCATAGACACACACACACACACACACACACACACACACACACACACACACACACACACAAAAACACTCTCAACATCATGCCGCACACACATACTGTACACAGTCTCACTTCCTCGACATCATGACACACACACACACACACACACACACACACACACACACACACACACACACACACACACACACACACACACACATCCCCATCTCTGAGTCTCACAGTGGTGATCCTCCATTAAGTGGGCTGATTATGGGTGTGTGAGCGGAGACAGCTCTCTGATGGCTCTCTCGCACCGTATGCTATTTTCCCAGTTATGCCAGCCCACAGTGTGCCACCACCGTCTCCCCTCACCCATTTATTTGTCTTTCTTACACCCCCCCCCCACACACACACACCCCCATCACCCATTTATTTGTCTTTCTTGTCCCGCCCCCCCCACACACACATCACCCATTTATTTGTCTTTCTTGTCCCCCCCCCCCCCCACACACACACATCACCTATTTATTTGTCTTTCTTGTCCCCACACACACATACATATCACCTCTTTCTTTCTCACACCCACAGAAAAACAAGCAGTTATTTTTTTCTGTCAAGTGTTAACATCTCCATTGGGCCAGACAGCAGATGTGTTGTGCCAAAGCCTGTGTCAGTGTCTGTTGCGTGTGTGTGTATGTGTGTATGTTGTGCCAAACTTGTTGAAGTATCTGTAAGGTGTGTGTGTGTGTACTGTATGTGTGTGTGTGTGTGTGTGTGTGTGTGTGTGTGTGTGTGTGTGTGTACACTGTATGTGTGTGTGTGTGTGTGTGTTGTATGTGTGTGTGTGTGTGTACTGTATGTGTGTGTGTACTGTATGTGTGTGTGTGTGTGTGTGTGTGTGTGTGTGGCAGTGAGGTCAGTGTGATTTGTGAAGAGTGGCTCCGGCCACCCCAGCGCTCGTTTATCTGCCCGCGCCGCTGAAGAGATCGCCGCAACAACACACATCACGCTCGGAATTCTGCTGCCGCATTGGAATGTTTCAACTGAGGATCCTTCCAAGAAACCACTATCTCTTGCCCTCAGCTATACACAGACAAACACACACACACACACACACACACACACACACACACACACACAGACACACAATTTCACAACATAGTCTTCTAATTAATCTCACACACTCAAACAACACAAACAGATATCAGTAATCCTGTTTAAACCACAAATACACACAGACACAGTCCTGGACTCCAATGCCTGTAAACAGCACAAACAACATAAGCATAATCAGACAAATTTGTGCATGCTCACACACAAGTAATCACACACACACACACACACACACACACAAACACACAAACACACTGAAGCGGATGGCAGCAGAGGTTTTTTCTCTTTGTCCTCATTAGGGTTCATAAATCTTTCAGTTACATCCCCTTAGCGGAAGCATTATCCATCACAACACACTTGCTAATGGGGGAGTCTGCTTCAGTCAAAGGTCAAAAGGTCACTAGGGGTCAGAGGGGGGTGTGTTACCTGGGATACTCTGTCTCCTGATGGCCAGGGCCCCATCAGGTGGCCGGGAGGAGTTGGAGTGTTTCGTGTACGGCCCCTCATCTGAAAAACACACACACACGCACACACACACAAGCAAACACAGCAGAGATTAGACCTCATCACACACTCACACAGGCACACACAACCATCATCACCCCCTGTCACAATGCCTCCTTAGAAACACACGCGTGCCACACAGCGTTGATTAGACCACATCATACGCACACACGCACACACACACACACTTGTGCCAAACATTCATGCACGCACCCGCGTGCGCACACTCACACGTGCAGATAGTGGCAGTAATTTAGTCCTTATTTACTGGACAAACAAACATGGGCTGCTTCTGTGCAGTCAAGGAAAAATGACTGATATGCTTCTGTGCCAGAATAATGACACACGCACACACACTCTTTCATACACACATAAACACACACTCACAAAACCTATTAGCTGACTGAGGGAACAAATGTGATTTTGAATGACAATACTGCAGTATATTTGAATGTGTGGGTGCATGTTTGTCTGTGTGTGTTTGTGGTGAGTGTGTGCGCATACACACACACACTCAGTGACCATTCTTGCTACCCACCACTCATACTGCTTCTGTGCCGCAGAGAGGAATATGCAAGCAAGGAAGCAAACACACACACACACACACACACACACACACACACATACACATCACTTACACACAGTCCTATTCTACTATATCACTAGATGAATATAAGTCTTAATAGTAACTGAGGATGTATTCTTACATACAAAATACATACATCACTCAGACACACACACACACACCCATTTGTCTGTCTGCCTGTTGTCTGCCTCTGTCTCTGAGCCACTGTGGGTGTTCAGTGCACAGGGGCAGGTGTGCATGCGTGAGGTGTTTTATAGAGAGAAAGACAATTATTAAAAAAGCTCTGACATTAAGCTCACACCCTTGGGCAAGAGTGTGTGTGTGTGTGTGTGTGTGTGTGTGTGTGTGTGTGTGTGTGTGTATGTGTGTGTGTGTGTTAACGAGAAGTGCCTTTGATTGCTCTAGGCTCCATCTATTCTTACAGTGAGCATGCCAGTGAGCATGGTGTCTCTCTCTCACACACACTCACTTACCTTGGCCAATGGTGTGAGAGCACAGACACACACAACAGACACACACACACACAGACACGGACACAGACACACCAGCATCTGATTAAACCATTCATCATAGAGAACCTCCCAGAAATACAACAGAGTGTAGCCACAACACAGTTCTGCAGCTAACCTAATAAACACACACACACACACACACACGCCACACACACATACGCTACACACTCCAATTGTCATGCTCTTAACCCTTCAAATTGTTCCTTTATATAAGAAAATACAGCATGCCAATTTTATGCCAATAACATAATAATTACTGGTAGCTCAATAGCTTGAGATGAATTTTGAGATGATTTTCTGTTTGATGAATTTCATAAAAACAGATAATTTGAATTGGTGTTGTAACTGGATAGTAAAATTCCAAAACAATCTCCATAAAAGCATCTAATGCACCATATATTCCTAAATATGTATTTTAGATACATATCTCAGTTTACTTATTGTAGAAACTAAATCCAAATTAATTCATCCATGACCCGGTTTAGCAGATTTACCTTTCCTGGTGGTTATTGTTTGGGTTTAGAGCACATTTTTTGGTCTTCATTAAAACATTCAAACAATTGTATCCACGGAACGCCAAATATGTGCCACAAAACTGTATGAGGAAAAGGCACCTTCACCATTCCTTGCTCAGCTTTGCTTGCAGTTGTGTTGTGTACCAAGAGCAAAATCATGGCAAAAACAAGAAGTGAAGTTTATTTGATTGGTTCCATCATACCAGAATTTGTTGGATCAAATCTGCCATCTATTAGAATGGAAGATCACTGACAGATCTATCCACACTGCAAAAATTCAACACTGGCTGCTGAGCATCAGAAATGAGAGATTGTTGAAAACTTTGTGCTTTTTTTGAGATTGTTGTCATTGTTTTCATGTCAGTGTTGCTCTGATTTCAATAAAATGTAGTTCATTTGCAGCAACTTTTAATATTACTTGCATAACGCAGCACAGCTTAACATAGGCAATCTTCCAAATGATTGAGCTACCTCTAAATATTTTTACCTCTAAAAAATTTTTTTTGTCAAAATTTTTGCATATTTCTAATTTTGAAGGACCACCCTACTACACACACACACACACACACACACACACACACACACACACACACACACACACACACACACGAGAGAGAGACCACAAAGAGAAAAGGCTATAGGTGCAGCTTGTCTTGGCATGACGCCAACCAACCCGTCTGCCCAAAAGAGCATCTCCAAGCGTCTCAAAGCAGCCTGGAGCAAGTATCAAACAGGGGAGCAGTTCAGCAGGATCCTACACTGCAAAGCACCTCCACGGGCAGTCCCACAGCACGCCGGTTCTCAAGAGAATACACCTACTGTGGGTTCTGCAGGTGCTGAATGAGAACAATATGCAGAACTTTGGACTGCAATCATAGGGGGGGGAGGGGGGGGGGATTCATAGAGGGGCTTAAATGTCATTGGAGTTTGAAGTTTCTAAACCAATAAGTCACTCCATGAATGCACATGTTGAATATTTATAGAAAATAAAGAACTCAATAATTCCAGATCCCCACTCTTCTTCAGCACACACTCACGTATACATACACACACACACACACACACACACACACACACACACACAGGTGTGGTGGATTGATTTAGCAGATGCGCGTTGGCATTCTGCCGCTGCGGCTGAAGTGTGAGGAGATTGGATGTGTCACTGCAGCGCCAGCTCCCCTCTCCTCTCCTTCCCACTGTCACTGCAAAGCTAAGCCACAGCGGAGGGGGATCACACACACACACACACACTCACTCACACACACACTCACTCACACACACACACACACACACACTCACTCACACACTCTCTCTCACACACACTCACTCACACATTCTCTCACACACACACACTCACTCACTCACACACACACTCACTCACACACTCACTCACACACACTCACTCACTCACACACACTCACTCACACACACACACTTTATGAAGTAGCCTCATCAGGTATGCCCAAGGATGCTTTGGCAAAGTCGAAAAGTTCAGCCTTGACAGCACTCTACTGTGGTGTGGAAGAAAGCGTGCGTGTGTGGGTCTACGTGTGTTTGTGTGCAAGTGTCTGTGTGTGTGTGTGTACTGCTGAAAGAATGAGCATGTAAGCGAGACATGTCTGGGAAAGTGTGTGCATAAGTGACAGAGTGTGTGTATGTATCTATGAAGAAGTGTGTATGATTGACAGTGTACGCAAATTTATGACTGTGAGTGTGTGTGTGTGTTGTGTTAAAGGATTTCCTTTGCAGTACAAACATGTTACAAAAAAAATGCGTGGTTGTGTGAAAGACCGTATGCATAATAATGTGTGTGTGTGTAAATGTGTGACTGAGGATCTCCACAACAAGCCTAGCAAGTAAAATATGCGTGTGTATGAGTATTTGTGTGTGTGTGTGTGAGTGTATGTGTATGTGTATGTGTGTGTGTGAATGTGTGTGTGTCGAGCTGCACTCTGGGCTTTCTGTGACCTTCAGCACCCCACTGGCTCAGGCTCAGTTGTCCCTGACCAGTTTGCAGTCCTGAGCTGCTACTTCTATTAAAAACACATCCCATAATACTCGGGACTGTCCGTTGGCCAGGCAACCATCTGGGCGGATGGCAGATTGTGACAGTAAATACAGAGCACAGCATTCTCGTGGAACCTTCAGAGAACTCGGCACAACTCAGCATATGTAGTTACGCCTGTATACACATTCTCCCTCTCTCTCTGAGCATGTATGAATGAGTTTCTGTATACGACTGATTTCCTGTCTGTGTGTGTGTGTGTGTGTGTGTGTGTGTGTGTGTGTTAGCACAGCCAAGTTGTTGATTTCCCAGCAGATGGGGAAGGGGTGTGTGCAAGTGCTGTACAATTTGTCTGTGACACTGGCGAATCGACAACCTCCACATAAACTTGCTTGCTTGCCCTGAATATGTCTGTGTGTGTGTGTGTAGTGTGTTTGTGTCAGTGTGTAGTGTGTGTAGTGTGTGTGTGTGTCTGTGTGTAGTATGTGTGTGTCAGTGTGTAGTGGGTGTGTAGTGTGTGTGTGTCAGTGTGTAGTGTGTGTGTGCGTAGTGTGTGTGTGTCAGTGTGTAGTGTGTGTGTGTGTCAGTGTGTAGTGTGTGTCAGTGTATAGTGTGTGTGTGTCTGTGTGTAGTGTGTAGTGTGTAGTGTGTGTGTGTAGTGTGTGTGTGTGTGTGAGAGAGATCCACTATGCACATTCTGCTCATTCAAACATGTGTGAAACCCCTTCAGATCACCCCTACACAGCTCATTGCAGTCTCTCTCGAGGGGAATGTCTGCAGTATGTATTCAGACCCACCCAATAAACTCATCCCAATGTCACAGCAGAAATGTAAAACATGGAAACACCTTGTTTACGCAACTGGTGATGGGCCTTTTAAGATCATCATTATGAGGGCAGGAGTTAAATGCCAACGCACACATGCACTAGAGCCAAGAAATCAATGGTTCTTGAAGAGACACTTTGGGGGACTGAATTGATGCCTGAATGCATTTGCGTGGAAGGTTCATTCCATTATCAGCTCAGTTTATCTTTTGTGTGTGTTTGTGTGTGTGTGTGTGTGTGTGTGTGTGTCGTCGGGTAATCAGGGGCAATTGTGACATTGCAGGGATTTTTATTATTGCGATGTCAATACTTGCTTGCTTCTTCTGCACCAGCACCCATCTTGCTTCCCTTGTAAAATGTTTGTAGGCCTACTGCAAAACCCAGAATATTTATTTGTATGGAGACCTACTTGTAACATGTTTTCTACTGCACAATAGTGCTGCCGCGATTAGTCGACTTAATCGACCTAATCGAGCATGAAAATTAGTCAACGGCAAATTTTGTCGTTTTACTATTGACCACCTATTTATTTTTGGTCTCCCGTCTCAAATGGCTCACTGAAATGTTATTAACTCTAGAAAAGGACGACTGTCTTTGGATGTTAAACAGGCTACTTAGACTTTGGCAGTCATGTTTTAAACCCTGCTAAGGTCACAAGTGGAAACGCATGTAGCAAAGCTGCGTGCCTGCCTGCTTTCAGCGCGATTCATTATTAGGCAGTTAAGCGGGGGAGCTTAAGCTAGTACGCTAGTCCAGACTCTGACTAATATAGTATTGTGGAAATTGCAATAAATGAAGTGAAGAGAGTGGCTCACGTTGACAACGCAAAGGCGTGTGCGTGTTATTTCCCATGTTCAATAAGT
>NW_027468689.1:13581964-13606964 GCF_046254945.1 Alosa pseudoharengus | reverse complement strand
GACCACCCTCAAGGGCCATTAGGAAGGCTGTCCAGCCATGTGGATGTGATGTGTGTGTATGTGTGTGTGTGTGTGTGAGAGAGAGGGGGGGTATGGGTGTGTGAGTCTGATCAAGGCAAGGATTGAAAATGCTATTCCCCTGACCAAGCCCACAAGCAGAGAGAGAGAGAGAGAGAGAGGGAGAGAGAGAGAGTGAATGGATGAAAGAAAGAGAAAAGTTAAAAAGAGCAAAGCAGTTCAGAGAAAGGAGGAGAAGACATGCATGAGAGGAAAAGACAGGAAGAGAGAGAAGTAAAGATGGAGGGAGAGAGAGAGAGGAGGGATACAGGACTGTCATCCTGTCAGGTCACAGTACATTCAGCCATGCATGACGCAGCCTCATTTAAGACCAGGAGACGAAAGAGTAATGCTGATGCCTGTCACACACACACACACACACACACACACACACACACACATACGCACACACACACACACACTCCTCTTGCCTCTGACAGCCAATCAAACCCTTCATTTCAACAGCTTTCAAGTGTCTTTGTATTAATGAGAATGTGTTTGTGTGTGTGTGTGTGTGTGTGTAGAATATGTGAGTGTGTAAAGAGACAGAAACTGAGCATGTCTCATGTCTGGTTGGGGCTGACGTGGTGTCTAAACCCCTCTGGGGAATGATGGAGGGTGGAATCTGGCTGCTGGCCTCTGTCGCCTAAACACCAGCGGTCTCTAGAGGCTTTCGTCATGGCACTGGTCGATTACCTGACATTAACGACATGTCAACCCTCAGCACTCACTCACTCACACACACACACACACACACACACTCTCTCTCTCTCTTTCTGTGTGTGTGTGTGTGTGGCCACAAGGGATGATGAGGGAACATCTTCCTTATTTTTAGCAATGAGCTCAGACTTTATATTGCTCTTGCTCACTGACACACACATTGGTAGACTGTATTTAAATATATATGGAAGATACTCTATGTGTGTGTGTGTGTGTGTGTGTGTGTGTGTGTGTGTGGGTATGAGTGCGCGCACACACACACTGCTGAGTGGTGAGGCGGAGCATTGGGGGATTAAAAGGCCTTAAATTTTAACATGGCCAGCCTGTGCACTCACTCTGTGTCAGGCTCAATAGCAGACGCTTCACTGCTGATGGGCCACTGCACGATGGAGGGAGGGGGAGGGAGAGAGAGAGAGAGAGAGAGAGAGAGAGAGATAGAGGGGGGGGGGGTGTAACGTTTATTGAATCAGTAATCAAACCACGGCTCCCATACACAAACACTAACCTTCCCTTAGACCCACAATTACATCCTCTTTACTAAAAAACAAACACCTTCTACTCTCTATGTTAGAAATCACCTGCCCACCCTCCCACAACAACCCTCTAACAGCCAAACAACCATAACAGCCTCATTATTCTTAGCCAGGTTATAGTAGGCATACTCCATCTTTATTTGGCCAGTCACCATATCCCTTAAGACCTCCACAGGGTCAGCTGAACCACTCCCCAGCATATTATTCTTCCTGGACTTCCAGATAGCCAGCTTCTGCTGAGCCCAATAAGTTGACCAAACACACCTCCCTGTTCTTCTCATTTCACACCTTTAGCAGTTGCTTACAGACCTGGCATTAAAATGCCGTCACACATGTATCTGGATTGGATCTTACCTCTTCGCTCAAGAGCTAATAAACAGTGCATCATTTCCAAAACAACCAAGTGCATTTGTTGTTAATAACCTGTATGCTACACTATTTATCTATAGGCAGGTATTAAGATACTTGCACATGTTGAACTGTACCTTGTTTCGTTATATGCCTTCAGTTAATACAAATACAGGTGTAAATTAGTAACAAAGATGTAACTTTTTACTAAGCTAAATCTACACAAATCTTTGGCTGATCTTATCTTACCGTGTAGTGATTCCTTTTCAGAAGCATTAACATATCCACCAGCTATTGTAGCGATGCGTGTTTGCTCGATACTCCCTCGCCAAAATAGAGACTAAATATGGAACATATTTTCCAGACAGGCTAGCCTGTAATGGTCACAATGTATTTCTTGGATCCTGTTGTTTTATACCATATTCAGATTATAATTAAGGCTAATAAATGAGTCTACAAAAACCTTTCAAAAACATTGAACTGAAATCACGTGGGGGTTGAAAGAGCCTTGTGACATTTATAAATAGACTATCTACCATCAGCTTGTATGTTGACACATTGAATACAATCTGCAGTATGTGATTAATCAATGCATTAGCTCACACTCTGTGGGCTATATCCGGCTATATTATTGTGTGTGTTCATTTTATAGGTAAGGTTTCTAGTGCGGCTTTATTATTAGCCAATGGTGCATGTAGAAACTCTATGCTGACACATGCATTCCAGACCATGGAAGTCATGTGGTCTGGGGTGCCTCATCTCCGTGCGTTCACAACGGGCATTAGAGGCATGAAATGGTCGAGATTGGCTCTTGCCCAACAGGTGTGAAGGGGGTCAAAGACAGACAGCGGTGCTGAGGAGGGGTCAAGCTGAGCTCAGCACCCACTCTGAGATCGGTCTGCCTCAGCGCGACACCAGCGTGGTAGAATACCAACGGGCCACACTTGCAACAACTCTCTCTTTCCCTCACCAATTTTCTTTTTTTCTTCACTCTTTCAACCTCTCTCACAGTTGACTTTTTCTTCCTCACATCAAACCTCTCTTCATCTCTCTTTTCTGTCTTTCTCCCAGTCCCTGTCCTCATCTCTATCTCTTCATCTATGCCCTGTAATAAAAACAGAATCCTTCATCTTATAAAACTGTCAGAAATCACTGCTAACAAGCTGGAAAATACTGACCCTGACATCATAATGGCCTAAATAAAACAGGAAGACAAATCTACTGACACACACACAAACACACACACACACACACACACACACACACATAGGGCTACGCAAAACTGACAGAGAAGCAGCGATCCCACAGAAAAAATGTGGAAGGTTCTAGAATCTAGGGCACCAGAAGAAAGTCACATGCTTCAGAGGGCCTTTCAGGTAATTGCTGTAAAAGTCGTTCAGATTCAAAGTCCATTTTGAAGTGTGAAAGAGTGAAAAGGGAGAGTTGGGTGCTGAAGCAATACAGTGCGGAAACTGTCCTATTAGTTCAGGAGATCTCGAGATGAAGAACTAGAGAAAGAGAGAGGGAGGGAGAGAGGGAGGGAGAGAGCAAAAGAGAGTGTGTGTCCTCCATCCCATAATATCAGCGCTATAGCACAGTGGGGAGGCAAAGGTAAGAGGAGCCAGGAGCTCCAGGATATGACATCATCCTGCTCATGGCTGTGACATCATTGGCTCGTCAAAGTGAGCTGAAGAAAAAAAAAGGATGGGGCTCTTTAAGAAGCTGGATTCATTTGGGGTGACCAATGCAGTCTCCAAGCAGATCTGCTGGATTCATCTGGGGTGACCAATGCAGCCTCTAAGCAGATCTGCTGGATTCATCTGGGGTGACCAATGCAGCCTCTAAGCAGATCTGCTGGATTCATCTGGGGTGACCAATGCAGCCTCTAAGCAGATCTGCACTCTCATCAAGCCTGCCCACTCTAGGGGACTACAGTCCATCTACGCACATTCAGAAAAGAGGCAGAGCAGTCAAGGAACACTCGGGTGTGTGTACTATGTTATTCTAGCTGTATTATTCTAGCAGAATGGAACCAAAGTGTTCTACTGCAGAGAAGCAAAGAGTTCTACAGCAATTTAGTGATAATGTGTTTTAATACAAAAGCACAGGGCTTGTTTCTGCAGTTCGGCAATAAATAAATATTGGTCAGCACAACCCCTTTGTAAATTTAGCAATACCTACTCAAGTATTTAAGATTATTATGCATTAGGCTACAGTATAATTACAGTACATGATCTCTTAATGATGTGTTATGCATTAACTAATGTTAATGTATTTTCATCTATTATTGTGTTAAGTGCTCCAAATGTAAAGCACCTTGAGCTGCATTCAGTGTATGAAAGGTGCTATACAAATAAAGCTTATTTTTATTATTGTTATTATGTAAGGGATAATGTATAGAATGCCGGTCATTATTGGGAAAATAAGTCCCGACAGGGCGAACCGGTCTTGTTCCGCCCTGAAGGGACTTATTTTCCCAATAATGACCGGCTTTCTATACATTATCCCGCTTATTACACGGCTACTTGCCAAAACGAAATAATAAACTCCCCACGATATGACTTTAGCCTACATAGCCTAGCCTATTTGTTACCGTTCATCATGGCATTTGCTGAGAAACAAATGGTTCGCAACAACACACGCTGAACTTGAATCAAACATTCTTTAGAACACAGCTGATCAACCGTCTGCTTTCACTTTTGAATGAAGTTCCAGTCCTTGCGTAGTGATATGAAAGACATATCAGAAGCACAAAACCCGTTGCCATTGACAGCGGTAATTATATGTTTGCAGCGGTAATTACATGAAAATATTTTACCGTAGAACTTTGCAAGTTCTACTTGCCTTGTGAAGAGCCGTGTAATAAAATTTGGTAACATTTAGAAACACATTAACTTATATTACTTCAGGTTGCTACAGTATGTGCAAAGGATTATCAGCAGGTGGAACATTCCAGATCTCTGAACATTCCAGATCTCTGTTGACAGCTGCGGACTACTGGGCAGATATAAGGGGAAGCCAGTGAGCTGAGGATTTCACAACGAACAAAGAGAAAGCTCAGGAACAGGAGTCTGAGTGGTCTCCTGAGAGAGAGAGATGGAGAGAGAGAGAGACAGAGAACGAGAGAGAGAGAGACAGAGACAGAGAGAGAGATGGGCCTTTCACGCCTCTGTGGCCTTTCACGCCTCTGTGGTAGAAACTTGCAACAGAGCACAGCCTCGTAGTCACTCAAGGACTCAGTCACAGTGGGCTCACAACACAACAAAACATAAGGCAAGGCAAGGCAAGGCAACGCAACGCAACGCAACGCAACGCAATGCAACGCAACACAATGCAACACAACACAGGAATAGAATAGAGAATATAACAGAAGAGCACCGGCTACATGGATAGAAGTGCTCAAAACAAGTGGAGGGAGAGGGAGGGAGAAGGAGAGTGAGGAAGGGAGGGGGGAAATTGAGATTCTCATCTGGCCTTGGACAAACTCCCAGAATGCAGTGCATGTGAGGACTCAGCTGTGTGGCTGCAGAACACTTTGGCCTGCTCTGCCCCCCCAAGAGGATGCAAGGTGTGTACACACACACACACACACACATACACACACACACACACACACACAAAAAGCACATCCCTGCTCCAACAGCTTACAGTAGCTACAGTATACACACATGGATGTATCAATCAAAACTAAATATGGCTTCGTCAAACACACATCAAACAATTGCGCACACACACACTCACACACACAGTATGGGCTTAATTGTCCATCTGCCTCCTGTTGGTGTTGCTGAGAAAGATGCCGTACAGCCATGCTGGCCAACAAAAGGCAATCCCTCTGCTTGTGTGTGTGTGTGTGTGTGTGTGTGTGTGTGTGAGAGAGAGAGAGAGATATTCTGCAGCCGTTGGAGAAGCTCTAATGAGGGAGCGGGTGGTAGAGCTGCTGGGCCTGGGATTGCCCATCTCTGCTGCCGCTGACGGCCAACAGCACAATCTCAGTTTATAGGTCACCTCACACAACACCTGAATTCCATTTTCTCTGGACCGAACGGAGTGTGTGAGGGGAAGACAGGAAGAGAGAGGGGGAGGAGAGAAAGGGGGATAAAGATGGTAGGATAGAGAGAAAATGAGAGTGGGATAGATAGAGGATGGATGGAATAGAAGATGAGAATGAGGAAGAGAGGATGGAGATGAATCCCATGAAGAGAGAGAGAGAGAGAGAGAGACAGATGAGAGAGGAGAAGGTGGCTAAAAGGAAAAAATGGAATAGAGACATGGAGGATGAGGAGGTGAAACAGAGGGAATAGAGACATGGAGGATGAGGAGGTGAAACAGAGGGAATAGAGACATGGAGGATGAGGAGGTGAAACAGAGGGAATAGACATGGAGGAGGATGAGGAGGAGGTGAAACAGAGGGAATAGAGACATGGAGGAGGAGGAGGTGAAACAGATGGAATAGAGACATGGAGGAGGAGGGGGAGGTGAAACAGAAGGAATAGAGACATGGAGGAGGAGGAGGAGGAGGTGAAACAGAGGGAATAGAGACATGGAGGATGAGGAGGTGAAACAGAGGGAATAGAGACATGGAGGAGGAGGAGGAGGAGGAGGTGAAACAGAGGGAATATGGGTTCTGAGTGCCATGTTCTGGTGAGGTGGGGTAGACTGAAAGATCACAAATGTGTGTATGCGTGCACACGCTCAATACACACACGCCCTCTCCTTCCTTCCCTCATTTTTCTCACTCCATGGAGTCTAATGCCTGTCTTGTAAGGGAGTATGCGCACACACACACACACACACACACACACACACACACAAACACACACACACACACACACACACACACACACACACACACAGACACACACGTACACGCCCCCCTCCGGGAGAGCGGCACCAATCAAAAGTGTTGGAAGCCTCTAGAAACTGACTTCCAGCCACTCTGATGTCAAACCTGAGAATTGGGAGCCATCTTTGAAATTCATGAGGACTCTTAATTAATGAGAAGCTGTGACCTTGAAGGAGAGCAAGGTCGTCCAACAACCACCTCAACCTCCACTGCAGCTCAGGGAGCCTGTTATCTGACAAGGACCCACAGGCAGTCACCCAGCATATACTCCACATATCTCACTATTCACTGAACAGTACTGTACATGTGCTCTCCCATCTGACATCTGAACCTATCAGGCTGTGTCATCACTATGAGTAGAAACAAAGAAACAAAAGTGACGATTTAAAAGCATCAGGGGTTATTTTGTAAGCTACAAAACGCTGCACATAGCCTTTGACACTATTTGAAAAGCCAGTTGATAGTACAAGGATGAGTTCTTCACAGGTGGCAAGGGTTCTCCTGATTTAAAACCTGGTACACAAGGGACAGTCAAAAGCAGTTCAAATATTCTAAACAGAGCCTATGAGGAAAGGATACACATACACTCTTTACTCTAGAAAGGTGTGCAGCATGACACACAATGGAGTGACGCAGAACACTGAGATACATACAGACACAGCAAAAAATAACATCTTATATTAAGATCAAAACATCTATTTGGTGTTTTTAGCATGAAGAGACTCACCTAGCTCTCTGTCGCAACATTATTTAATTTAATTTAAGAAGACTTTGGACCTCTGCCACCTTCCTCCCTGTGTGTAGCCCAGCGGTAGTAACACATCCACTGAGTCGGGTGTGTGTGTGTGTGTGTGTGTGTGTGTGTAAGAGATTGTAGATGTGTCTACAGTATGTGTCGGGGTGTGTGTGTGTGTGTGTGTGTGTGTGTGTGTGTGTGTGTGTGTGTGTGTGTGTGTGTGTGTAAAAGATTGTAGATGTGTCTACAGTATGTGTCGGGGGTGTGTGTGTGTGTGTGTGTGTGTTTCTGTTTACAAGATTATGTGTGGACTTTAGAGGAGGATAGGAGGGGAGAGAAGAGGAGAAGAGGGGAGGAGAAGAGAGATGAAAAGACAGGGGGAGGAGGGGGTGCCAGAACTGCTGTATGTTAACTCCTGTCAGCCGTCTCTGTAAACACACACACTTTCCCAGATGCGCACACAAACACACACACACACATCCCTGCAGATAACTGAAATGGAGGATTGAGTATGACAGCAGACATCCTGACCCCCAAAAGATGAAGCCCACACACCCTACCCCTCACTAAGTAAAGACTGGCAGACTCTCTCTCTCTCTCTCTCTTTCCCTTTCTTTCTACCTCCCTCCACACTGTCTCATATGGGCTTTCTCTCTCTCTCTCTCTCTCTCTCTCTCTCTCTCAAATTCTCTCTTCCTTACCCACCCCCGGCCTGTCAATTCAATTCAAATCAATATGCTTTATTTACAAGAGTATTCAAAAGGGAATTACCTTGCCAAAATGAAGAAAAATCCTAACGTTCACACAGACACAAATGCAACAAACAGACACACCTCTCTCTCACTCTCTTTCCCTACCTCTCTATCTTTCTCTACCTCTCCTCTCTTTCTCTCTCTCCTCTTTCCACCCCCACCTCACTCTCCACCCCTGGAGGCGACGGCTTTCTTTTTAAGAGTCTCCTTGTGTGCAGAGAGAGTACACACACACACACACACACAGCCTCTGCAGTAAACACATGGATTAGTGGCCAGCAACAGCACCAGCAGCCAGAAAAAGCTCTGCTAGAAAAGTTCCCTTTTTTCTTGCCTAGAGTGAAAAAGGAGCAGAAGAGAAGACGAGCACACAAAAAACACACAGATTCTCCATCTTTCTCTCTTCCTGCCTTTTTTCCTTCCTGGGCTTTGTTCTTTCCGTTTGAGGGCAGGAACATTACTTTTATGTCTGAGAGAGGAGGGGCAGGACTTTTCTTGCAAGTACACAGGCCATTGAGCATGTGTGTGAGAGAGAAGAAAGTATTTCTAATTTCGTGTTTTATGCATTGCCAGTATCTATACTGCACATGCAGGCGAGGGAGATCTGAACATATCTGAGACGGAGGGAAAGAAGTGAAATGAGTAGAAATGACTTCAGAGAAAGAGAAAGAAAGAGAGAGAAAGAAAGAGAGAGATTTGAGATTGGTGTACTTTATTGGTGTACAAAAACACTGAAAGATTCAAACAATTAAACTTTTGCATAGGATAAAAATTATGTTAAAAGAAATTAAAAGGACTACAAATGGTTACTAAAGTGCAGATTGTCATCAATGACGCAACATAGTGCCTGTCTGCAGCACCACAGAGCCTCAAAAGATTCAAAGAAAAAGAAAGAGAGGAGAGAGAGAGAGAGAGAGAGAAAAAGAGAATGAGGGGGAGAGAGAGGGAGAGAAAAGGAGAATGAGAGGGAGGGAGAGAGAGAGAGGAGAATGAGAGGGAGGGAGGGAGAGCAATAAAAGCACAGTTCCATGTCTATAATATTAACATGATCCCACCTTGACACACACACACCACACACACACTTCCCTGCCTAAATGGTCTAGGTCTACAGTCACACACACACACACACACACTTCCCTGCCTAAACGGTCTAGGTCTACAGTCACAGGAAGCGGAGAGCTGTTTCTCTACAGGCCTACCTACAGCAAGCTGTGGAGCTATCTCAGTCTACACAACACACACAGAGCTAATCTTGCATCCACAGGGAGCGCAGCAGTGATGGTAGTGGTGCGGAGGTTGACAGCGTAAGGACAGACGGGGGAACTTCACAGGTGCTACATCCACACGCTCATCGCACTGGGCCACAGAACAACCACTAGTGTGACAGGAACGTTGTTTGAGAAAGTGTGTGTGTGTGTGTGTGTGTGTGTTGTAAGAAGTAGCTTTAACAAGCATTATACTGTGTGACAGTGGCAGTTCAACACACACACACACACACACACACACACACACACACACACACACACACACACACACACACACACAGACACACACACACTTTTATACACACAAATCACAGAGACACCCACAAATATTGATACACACAGTATCACTCTCATATACACCACCCTGCCACACACACACACACACCCAAACACATACCAACAGACCAAACAAACACACACACACACACACACACACACACAGATTTGGCGAGCTCTGGAGATGCACTGTGTCGCCCGTGTAATTGGGTTTTGGGCAGAGCAGATAAGTCCCTGGTGTCAAGCGAGACCCTGAAGTCTGCCTCTGCCTCTGCACACATCCTGGGTTTATCCCTCCACTTTACTCTGCACTTCTTCTTCTCCTCCTCCACCTCATCCTCCTCTCTCTTACACCTCATCCTCCTCTCCCTCTCTCCTCCTCCACCTCATCCTCTTTCTCCTAAACCTCATCATCCTCTTCCTCTCTCTCCTACAACTCATCATCCTCTTCCTCTCTCCTCATCCACCTCATCCTCTTTCTCCTAAACCTCATCATCCTCCTCTCTCCTCTTCCTCTCTCCTCCTCTACCTCCTCATCCTCTCTCCTCCTCCACCTCCTCCTCTTCATCTCTCCTCCTCTACCTCCTCCTCCTCTCTCCTCCTCCACCTCCTCCTCTTCCTCTCTCCTCCTCCTCTTCCTCTCTCCTCCTCTACCTACTCCTCCTCCACCTCCTCCTCTTCCTCTCTCCTCCTCTACCTCCTCCTCCTCTCTCTCTTCCAGAGGCTGGCAGGTGGAGGCGTCTCGTCCTGACCAGAGGCTGGGACACCACATGAGACCGGAGACACATTACAGACGGCACAGGGCCGTTTTGGTGATGCAAACGGCAAACATCCTTAGCCCTGCCTTCACACACACCTCTCTGCCTTCACACACACCTCTCTGCCTCTAGCCTGCGGCATGAACCCAGTTACAGGAGGCAAACTTGGTGGTAAATACCCAAGGGAGAGAGAGAGAGAGTGTGTGTGTGTGTGATCACATGCCTATGGGAGAGGGAGAGAGTGTGTGTGTGTGTTGCTTAGACAAAATCTAAGCAAATAGCCAAATACTGCTCTGTGTCAGCTATCATAGGCAGTCTGCATGTATGGAGAAGGCGGTGCCATTAGATAAGAAACTTAAATACATGTTACATACATAGATAGATAGATAGATAGATAGATAGAGAGAAAGTGAGATAGATAAGATACTGTAGATATGGGAGAGAGAAAGAGCGAGGGAGGGAGATAACTGTAGTGTTTAGTATTCTCCAACACTGTGTGTGGGGTTAGTCTATTGAGGGGCATTGAGGACGTTGATAAAGAGTGTAATGGACTTGATTACTTAGGCGGGCCGCTCCCTTTGATCGCCCCAGCCGTGAGATTGCCTGCAATGTCTGAGACAGCACTCACCCAGAGCAGGGACGGCTTTCAGTCGGAAGTCGGAACACACACACACACAGAGTCTCATACACCCCCGCTCACAGATACACACTCACACACATCCTGAGACATATTAAGACACTGAAGGGTCCACGCTCACACATTCACATACTCACACATACAACAGAGACACGTATCCATACCCTGAGAAACACACACACAGACACCCTGAGAACTTTCACACTTACAGAGAAATACTTGCACACACACATATTCCCACACACACACCAACAGATGGGCTTCCTGAAAAACACAACCCAGTGCCAAGACCTGCGCTTGCTTTGCACCGCTCAGCACAGGGCACCAGTGTCTCACCTGCTCCGCTGATCTCAGGTCAGGCAGGCCTGTTAACTCATGCTGGGTTTGTGTGCTGCCAAGACAATCCTGATTTCACTCCCAATTTCACCTTGAGCCAATCCCAGTGTTCCCCTTCGATAGAGAGCCGTGGAGCTAACGGGGAAATGTCGCTGTGTGTGTGTGTGTGTGTGTGTGTGTGTGTGTTGCTTTCTGCAGGACTTGTACTATGTAGCAGGCTCAGCTACTGTGACAACTGAGCCGTGAAACGAGAACATGTACAATGCAGATACACACACATACAGATCTGATTGGTCAGCACTTTAGCGGATAGGGAATACCCTGTCGTCATCAGACCGCCTAGAGACTTGGTGTGGGTTGTATAACTGTCATCCACACGCACATACACATACACACACGCGCGTGTCCGTGCACACCCTTGCCAACACCTCACCATTCAGATGGTTTGCTTCACTAATATTTACAAACACTAATATTGAATATTGGTCTTATAGACAGGTGATATTTTTGAGATATGTGCTTCCTAGAGGCATTTTTTAGTAAAAGTTGGGAACAGGACTTTTTAACATAATTAAGGTGTGCTGAATCCAACTAGCCCTGTTCCCAAGCTGAATTTTGAGTTTATGACCATCGAATTAGCATAAACAAAATGGTTGCCAAAATGGCGATTTTGGGCACTTTCATTGGGCGGATGTCATTATACCATGTAAATTAATTCATATTGTTCACTGAAATCTCCCTTGGCCAATAGATCAAGGATACAGGCTGTGAAAAAAAGAAAAAAAATCTAGTATTATGCCTATGTTAATTACCTGAAAAAACCTTTTAAAAATGTAATTGTTAAAATGTTATAACTGAGCAGGCACACGGTATTTGATGAATGAGACTTATGTTTTTTGAGGGGCAAGAAAGATGTGTAGTGATGATATGTAAAGCTTAAAATTGTGGCCTACTGGTTAGGTCTTCGGGCTTGAAACCAAAGGGTTGCCGGTTCGATCCCCGACCAGTAGGAAATATGTGGGTGGTGGAAAGGTTGAGCACTAGTCTCCCATGCCCACATCCACGGCTGAAGTGCCCTTGAGCAAGGCACCTAACCCCTCACTGCTCCCCGGGCATCACTGTAGCAAGGCAGCTCACTGCTCCAGGTTAATGTGTGCTTTAATGTGTGACCCTGACCCTGAACACCGGCGTGTGCTGAGCCCTCCTTTACTCCCTCTTCACCTACAACTGCATACCTGTACATGGCTCTAACACCATTGTCAAGTTTGCAGACAACACTACGGTGATTGCTCTCATCAGCAACAATAATGAGACAGGCTGCAGGGAGGAGGTCCAGCACCTAACATCCTGGCTCTCAACACCAAGAGGACCAAAGACCTCATTGTGGACTTCAGGAAGTCAAAAGCTAGCACACAAAGCCCCATCCTCATCAACAGGACTGAGGTGGAGCATGTCACCAGTTCATGTTTCTGGGTGTCCACATCTCTGTTGACCTCTCTTGGACCCTCAACACCTCTACCTTGATCAAGAAGGCTCACCAGCATCTCTTCTTCCTGAAGAGACTATAGAACACAACCTCTCTCCTCAGATCCTGGTGAACTTCTAAACCTCTACCGCTGCACCATTGAGAGCATCCTCACCAACTGTATCACAGTATGGTGGCAACTGCTCTGCCTCCGACTGAGGATGGTGATAACTGCTCAACGCATCACTGGTTCCTCACACCCCTCCATCAACGCCGCCCCCCCCCCCCGTGCCTCCTTGCCTGTGCCTGTTGAGGTGTCCAGGGGCGTAGATTTGCGTGGGGACCGAAGGACGTGTCCACACCAATGTCAGATTACGACTGAAATGTCCCCACCAATATTCAGGTTGAAATGGGGGGAAAAGTGCTCACATGCGCTACACAAAGAGTTAAATACTTTCTCACTTTGCTGCAGATCATCTCGTACAGATCGCGTAATGTGCAGTAGCCTATAAGGGTAAATCGTGCTGATTTGAAGTTACCTATAATAACTACCAGTGAGCCGCAGTCTCCTGCGCTGCGCTTCAGCTTCACTTGACTACAAGGCATATGAAGTGCGTCCAAATTCACCCATTCTTCTCTGTTGAACTCCTCGAGTAGGCTACTCATCACACATGTGTCACATGAAAGAGCCTTTTCTCAGCTTTTAAACGGTGCTATGGCCACTATTTGCTGTGATAAACAGATAAAGAGATTTAATAATTATTCTCTGCGCCCATCTCCACATCCATTCGTCTCGGTGGAATATCGTAGGCCTACACACTCTTCGCGCAACACATGACAAACCATATATCAGAATAAACAGCAGACCTTACCGAACACAAAGGTGTAATGCATTCCCGTGTATAGTTAGCTGTACCAGAGTAATCCGGTTTTGAAATAAATTGTAGAAAAATTCAACATGGTCTTTCGGCTTTAAGCATTTCTTAAAACTGAGCTGTGCTTACATCGCCTAGATATCTGTAAATATTAGAATCAGAGAATATACAGGCAGCTCATGGTTAAGAGTTGTCAATGTAGCCTTAATGATTCTTTTCACAAAATGCTAAGCATACATGTATTTAAGTTTCTTAAAACTGAGCTGTGCTTAAATGGGTCAATGCATGATTTCATAACAGACCAAATAGAAAATAAATGTTAAATATAGCCTACATATGTATACATATTAAAATCAGATTATGTGCTACACAGTATAGAAGTTGGACAGTAGCACATTTTAATCATGGGTAGTTGGACAGAAGCACATTTGAATCATTTTATATATCTATAGTGGCTGGTGAAAGAGTTGAGTGGCTTTTCCTTTTTTTTCGGGGGGATTAGTGGGTAGTGTCCCCACCAAAGCTCAGACGAAACCTACGCCCTTGGAGGTGTCCATGTCGATGGCAACCTTCACAGGGACAACAAGGAGGCGAACATTTTGCCCCTATCCCACCCATTGTATTCTATGTATATTTATAAATGTACACACTTTATTACACTTAAACATAGCGATATTCTACTGATATTTATACTGTTCATACTGCACATACACTTATATATTTTCAGTACTCTGCACAATGACAATGAAGTTGAATCTAAGATAATCTAATCAAATTAAACATGTGACTGCTGGCCATCTTTCCCATTTGGAATCAAGGATATGAAGCTAGCTTGTTAGTTAACGGTTGTTCATGATTAGTTCAAAGGAACTCCAATGATTTTAAACTCCAAACATGTGTCTCCCCACCACGAAGAAGATGTTTACCAATGAAGTCAGGCCACACTCTTTGCCAAAGAGGACCGTAAACATAGTCAAGAGTATAATAAGGTGATAATAAGGTTAATTAGCATAATACTAGTTTTTTTTTTGCATTTTTATATTTTTCATAGCCTTTACTTTTTATTTATTGGCCACGGGAGATTTCTGAGATGCACAGATGTGAACAATATTAATTTATTTACATGGTATAATGATGCCCGTCCGAAAAAAGTGCCCAAAATCGCCATTTTGGCAGCCACTTTGTTTATGCTAATTAGATGGTCAAAAACTCCATTTTCCAAAATTCTGCTTGGGAACAGGGCTAGTTGGATTCAGCACATGTTAATTATGATAAAAAGTCCTGTTCCCAACTTTTACTAAGAAATGCCTTTTTCTTGAAATAGCACTTGTCTATTAGTAACAGGACACTTCTAACCCCACATCACTTTATTCCTGAAAAACAGAACTTTCTAGAACGAAGAGATCCTCATTCTGTTTTATCCATGCTGCCCCGAGCCATTTTTCCAAACTCCAGCGGGCACCGGGGTAAGTGCCTCATAGACTCACCCCCTGACCCCCAGCGAACATTATTATGCATTAGCGGCCAGACAGCCTGGTTCATAATTACATCCTCACTACAGCCATGCTGGCCACTAGCTTCTCAAATGAATATCTCTGTCTCGCTCCATCAACCCTTTCTCTTTCTGTCTTTCTTTCTGTCTTTCTTTCTATTTCTTTATTTTGTTCTTTATTCTCCTCTTTCCATCTTTCCACCTTGTTCTCTTTCTCTCCATCTTAATACCTCTCCACCTCTTACTTTTTTCTTTTCATCTTCACATTTCTCCACCTCTTTCCTTTATCCTTTCTTCTCATCTTGACATCTCTCCTTCACCTCTATGTCTCCATGTTCAGTGTTTCCCACAGAATTGAATTCTATTTGTGGTGGTAGGTTTGCAGAATTAACTTGAATGCAACAGTTTTTAACAAATTAGCGCAGCGTGGTTATGATGCTAACCAAATTTAAGCACAATTTAGTACAACCTGGAAAATCATTGTGTGGTGCTCAATGTTGATATTGTGGTGGGCCGCCACAAATAAGTCAATGTATGGGAAACACTGATGTTAAGTCCTCTCATCCCATCCACACCACCCCCCCCCCATCCTTCCCAAAAGAAAGCATGAGACGTTCCCCTTCTTCCCATTTCCAGCTTAACCCAGGCAGGGAGGGATTGGCAGATTTAGAGGCTAATGCAGAGATCTGAAACTGGGATATGGGATCCGTTTTCCACCAAGACTTCAAACTGGATAAAGCAACTTTGCTGACTGGGAAACTGATCTGCAACCAGCATCTGTATTTATGAAGTCTACAGACATTGATGGGAAATGAGCAAAACATCAGGCAATGAGCCAAGTCTTACATGAGCTAAAACCATCACGGGACGTGTAGGAGCAAGGAAACCATCCATAACCTATATACTCATGTCTGCGCTGAAGATCTTGCTCATGGCATTGAATTAGCTAAAGGATTTAGCAGACACTTCCAACACAACTTAGGGCGCATTCACACTGGGTTTGTTTAGCTGGACTGTACCCGAGTGTAATTACTCCCCCCTAGCCCTGACCCAGCTGGTCTCTGTTCATTATTTTTGTTTGCAGACCTGGTCCATTTATGTCATAAACACTAGCTTGTTTTTACCAATATAGCTTGGCAACGTCGCAAAAACGGCAGTTTATTTCCTGATTTTGGAACAGATAGCATTCAAACTGCACCGGAATTCTAACAAACCGTACCCCAGACCCCCGTTTTCTAGCGGAACCTGGTTCGGACCCGGGTTTGGTAGACTGTGTTCACATTAGCTAAAATCACCGAACCATCGGTCCAAACGAACTCAGGTCTGGACCAAACGGTCTAGTGTGAATGCACTCTTAGCTACAACAATGAGGAAAAACATTGAGGCTCTGAGACTCTGAGGAAGACGCAGTGCGTCGAAACGTCAGTCGTTTGTGCACCTGAATAAAAAAAAAAAGTTTAAAAGTTCTCTGAGTGCTCCGGTCATCCCTGGGTGCAGTCTCTCTGAAGTGGCCCAGCCAGTTTTTAATGAGGAAAAACACTCAAGCTCCATTGCAGATGAGACCTTAGGTGACAATAAATACTACAGTTAGTACTACCACCCGAGCATGAGAGGGCAGACGCTTAGTGTCTAGTCAAGGTGAAGTCGAAGAAGATCGTGGTAGAAGGAGGAACATAAGCCTTCATGAGCCCATTTGAGTAAGTGGGAGCAGACCCAGCCATCACTGTGTGAGCCAGCATTAGTGACTTGAGTTTGATGCGGGCGGCTATGGAGCTCAATGAACAGCGCGGGAACATGTGCCCATTTTCGGTTGATTGAAAACCAGACGCGCCGCTGAATTCTGGACCATCTGTAACGGTTTCACTGCACAAGCCAGAAAGCCCATGAGGAGGCTGTTGCAGTAGTTGAGGCGAGAGATAACCATGGTCTGTGCCAAGAGTTGTGTGTGGCGTGTCAGGTTAGGCACGGCCTGATTTTTCTTATACTCAATAGTGCGAAGCTTTAGTTCATGCGAGGTGGACATTGCTTGTTTCCGGTTGGCCATCAATGACATTAAAGGCCCACAGTCTGGCCATATGGGAGCCTGATCTAGAGTCTGAGACTTGCCTGGTGAAGTGCCTGGGAGAGTAATGTGGGACTGATCTGCATTCAGCGTCTGTATTTGCGGAGAATCTAGAGAGCCAGTCTGGCCATATGGGAGTCTGATGCGACCTATCAGATCGGATCTAAGCTCAGTGGCGGGCGGCTGGTAAGAGTGCGCTTGATGATGAATGCAGATACCTGCTGTGTGGCTGTGAAACAGCTCCAGCATCCTTCCCATATCTCCTCTGCTGCATGGCAACTGACTCCTGTAGAGTGTTGATGCAAATATGGAACTGGTGTCAACAGACACTTCCATCACTGGCACTGAGGAAAATGTGAGCCTGTGGCTGATGCGTGTATCGGCTAAAATAGTGCCCTCCTATGGGGCTGTGTGCGGACCACAATAAAACAATCTTAGAGGGAGAAGGCAGGCAACTGGTGATTAGCATAGCAATCATGATGCCAGTGTTGCTGCAGAGCGTAGCAATCTGTTTTTAATGTGTGTGTGTGTGTGTGTGTGTGTGTGTGTGTGTCTGTCTGTGTGCTCAGACACATGCATTTGTAAATCTGCACGCACACGCGCACGTCCAAAAAATACACACACGCACATCCATCTAACTCAATCACACAAACACACATAAATATGACCCTTTCCTTAAACACACACACACACACACACACACACACACACACACACACACACACACACACACACACTCAGGCCAACATGCTCTGCAGCACCTAGGATCTGTCTGGAATACATAAAAAAGCTTTTGCTCTAGGGATGGCTTTCTCATGCTCTCTCTCCCACACACACAACAGACAGACACACACACACCATGCACCACACAAGAAAAGCTCCCCTCATTACCATGCACATCCTCAACTCACACACGCACACACACACTGATAAACCTAATGTATCATTGAGGTAAAATAAAAACCTGCTCTGTGAATAAAGGCCATTGGGCTAATAACATTATGCTCTCCTCTCTTCACCCAATAAAAGAGCCATTTCCACACGGTGAAAAGAAGAGCCTGATGGAGGCTAACAACCTCATTTCAAAAGTGCTTCCTCAATGAACACACACACACCCACACACTCTCACACACACACTCATCCAAAGGAAGCTCACATGCTGGCTGCCATAGGAATGCACAGGATAAAAACCCAGACAGAGACACACACACACACACACACACACACACACACACACACACACACACACACACACAGACAGACAGACAGACAGAGCATTCTGAAATCCACTACTGGGGGAAAGGCACGTCTCTCTCAGGGTCGCTGTGCTGTGTGAATGAGTCGTTGCCGTGGCTGGCGGTGCCTCTGGCGACTAACTGTTGGAGCGGCACATAAACTTGGCAGGGCGTGGCGCCATAAATGCCAGTGGGGTGATGAAGGAGGACAGGGATGCAGCGTAATGCCCCCCCCCCCCACCCCCCAGGTAAGGGCCCCTGCTCTGCGACGCGCCTGGACCCCATCCAGCCTCACAGAACCCTCCCACATCATCAATACAGACACTTATACCTTTGGCAGGTGGCTTTTATCCCACACCAACAAATGTAGGGGTGTGTGTGTGTGTGTGTGTGTGTGTGTGTGTCAGTAAGAGAGAGAGAGAGAGAGAGAGAGAGAGAGAGAGAGAGAAAGAGAGAGTATAATGCTACTAGACAACTACAGTAATGTCCTGTGAATTAGCCACATTGTGTATAAACTGCAGGACAGTGTTTTATGCCCCCATGTATTAACCTCATAGTTCAATACATTTTGCAAAATCAATGTATAAACCTTGGCTAATAGTTAGGAAATCATGGCAAAGAAGAGACACAGGGTACAAGCTAAAAAAAAACATGAGGAAATACAAAGAAATATGGGCAAAAAACACAGCAAAACTTTTTTGTTTTAGTTACACTCTCAAGTGCCAGAAATCTGCAAAGTGTTCAAGAAACTGCAAATTAATAAATGAGGAGAAGAGAGAGGGGCCAGGGGACGTAACGAAGAAACGAACATGATGAATAGGATTTGTGTGTGGGTGTGTGTGTGTGTGTGCCTGTGAGTCTGTGTGTGTGTGTGTGTGTGTGTGTGTGTGGTAGTTCAGAAAGAACTGCATTATGGGAAAAAATAATAGTAACCTGCACTGACTACCACATCCATCCACAGGCCACAAGCTGCTTGGCGAGCGCTGCTATTCCACTGTTATGAGTCCACCATGCCGTAAATGTCAGTGAAACAGAAATGCATTGTGGGATGCCAGGCCGTCTACACTAAAGGTCTTTGGGGAGCGCCAACGCACCCAGTGTTCCGAAGCTCCGCCAACCGGCATAGCAGAGGTGATCGAACCAGAGCAACCTTTAAAAATACCACCGCGCTCTCAACTTTGACCTCCCTTTCCCAACGAAAACAAACCTTTCCAACGGGGCACTTCCAGGGCAGCTGAAATGCAATGAACTGCATTACTTTGTGTTCCCCAAGCTCAACTCAGCCAGGAACAGGAATTGCCACCAAGGCAATGAGCTTGACACTTCCTGAAAACCCATCCGGACGGAGAAAAATACTGTTCCTGATTCCTGAATCACGGCGTTAAGTCGCTTTGGAGACACAAGTGTTCACTAAAGCGAATGAACACGACTGTTAATGCCGTTTAGAATTTCCTTCTAATTGCGCTGGCGAAATAGAGACGCCGAGGGGGGAGTAGTAGAATTCGCTCGTACGGTGTGATTTACAGTGCAAACAGAAGGATAATCTTCCGTCTGTTAGGGCCCTATTAGAGCCAGTAATGAATATGGGCCATGATATTATCAGGAGCGTACGCAGCCATTACGCCAGCGTCCCTGAGCCAGTGCAGAACCCCATCACCTAATCCCCTCATACTCACAGCCACAAGGTTACCTTCACTATCCACACGAGAGAGAGTGTGTGTGTGTGTGTGTGTGTGTGTGACAGAGATGAAGAAAGGATGAGGAACAGAGATGAAAAGCACTTGACAGAGATATTTGTGCTGTGTGTGTGTGAGTGTGTGTGTGATAGCAGATAGCAGATTAATAATCAAAGAGAACACAGAAAATTATGGCCAACGGTTAGTCTATATGTAGCTTGCCAATGGAGAATGGAGAGAAAGAATCAATCAGTAGATATTGCACTAGAACCTCTCTGCTTTCGATGACACCTAGCCAAATGCCTAGAACAGCATTAACATCTCTTTCTCAATGCCATAATGCAAACCATGTCTATGCTTTATGAGAAGAAATGCATCCTCAGTGGATACCAACATCATCATCGTAATCATCACCATCACCACTGAAGTCTACACCAGCTGCTGCCACTTCATACCCTTGGAATTATAAGGTTCTATCTGCATTCTTAGTTCTGAGATATTTAGCTTCAAAATTTTAGAATTAAATAAAGTTATATTGATGGATGGAAGTGGAACAAGCCTCTTTAGATATAAGGTCCAAAAATGTATACAACTTCAAGAAACACCTCACCTTATGAAGTTGTCACAGAATAAGAATATGTCAAAAACTCAATTTTGACAAAAATGTCAGATAGAACCTTTTAATTCTAAGGGGATGACTTTCATCAACACCTCTGTCTCTTTCTGAAACATGGTTCAGATAGAGATAATAAACACATACAGACATGGGGACATACTTTGGGAATCTCTCTCTCTCTCTCTCTCTCTCTCTCTCTCTCTCAAACACAAACACCAAACACATGGGTATGCCAGCTGTCACCCCCCACCCCCCATCTTCACTGGTATGCTCCAACCTTGCCCACCATGACAGACATGGGGTGGAGGGTCCAGTCTCCCTAAACAGGGGTTTGAGGGGCTTTGCATAATGCCGTATGACGTCACAGGAAGCCCTAGATTCGGAGCACCAGCATACCGTCACACACACACACACACACACACACACACTGCATGGACAGCTGGATGTTTACTTTAAATATTGAGGTCAAGTATTCTCCTGCGAGGGCTGCGCGCAAGAGGCACACCAGTGACAAGCCGCGCTGCTGCATCTCAAAGCCTTCACTTTCAAACGCTGCCAACTGGGTCTGACTTAGGGAAACACATGTGTAGAAATAATTAATGACCTTCTGCGGATGAGAGGGATGTACAACAAGACATCATATGAGGAATACGAAAGGAAACACTCAAAATAGCTGATTAATTACACACATATATGTGTTATTACATGTCTTTAGCGAATGGGAAACAACAATACTGTCAAGAAATTGCATTCCGTGGTTATTCTAGTAAAGCGGTTGACTTCTTCAGAGAAGTGCCGTGAGTGCCACGATATCTTGAACCAAGCTGTCACGCATGCGGTGCGCGGAATACAAACGGCGCACCTGGCCTGTTTCTCAGTCGTCTACCATAATCAGTCACGGCCGTCATACCGGCAGACGTATACGTCTACCACGTCTTCTTTAATCAAGCATGGGTCGTGTTCAAAAATACGTTGACTGACTGGGTTTGCTTCATTCGAATAATCAACAGTGGAGGGAGGGAGGGCGGATGTTTTCAAGCATCTGCTGAGCGTTCAGTGCCGTAGAGGCTCATAGAGCGTAGGTCGCACAGCAAGGCACTTGTCCCTAATGAATATTCACGCCGCCCCACAAAACAGACACACACACACACTTCGGTCCGTTTATGCTGGTGGCATCACGCAGTCACTTGAGCCAAGGGGCTTCCAAACAAAGACGCGCACAGGGTGACATTCTCGTTCTCCCCCCTCCATCCTATCTCCCCTGCATCCGCTGCGCTGTCAGAACAGCCCACACGAACATTACAGTAGCAAGCGAAAATGTCAGCACTTTTCCCCCACCACCAGTCTCGTGTAGCACTGGCCCAAACACAAAATGCACATCTAGACTCACACCGCAAACAGTCACACACTCACACACACACACACACACACACGGGAAGAATAGGAGAAAGAGTAGGTTACCTTTGTTCACTCTCCGCAATATCTGACATCGACATTTGAAAGAAACCGCTATCATACTAGCTCAGTGCTCGCGCTCCAAGAGCTTGTCGGAGGGCTCTGATAACGTTGTTTCTGCGCTCGAGCATCCAGATTTCCGGCACATCGCAGGCGCCGTGTCCCAACGGAGAAAGGTAGACTTTCCTTGCTTCCCGAACGCGTCCCAGATGCAGAGATTGCGATCTTGCCTCGGTCGGTTTCAACGCAGCTCGAGGTTTGCAATCAAGATTACAGCTGTTCGGAGACAAATCATTTTCCCTCACCGGTGGAAAGAAACAGACAGATTGTGTAGCGCGCGCTCAGTCTAGAGGGTGACGAGTGTGTAAAGGCTGCACAACTCGTGCCGTTGTCTTCCTCATCGCAGCCATCTGACGGGGTCTTATGAAGTTACTATAGTCGCTTTGCCAAGGACGGCTGGTTACCTGCTGGTCGGCAGACAAATTACGCTCTTCAACATCAATGGATTTTCGTCCGGGCGGCAAGAGCCGTGGCTGTGTGATGCTCCTTACGTTGTTACGCAACCAGCTGGAGGCTCACGCTCTCCAAGCTAATGTGATGATGTGTGTGAACGAGACATTTGATGGGAATTCTCTTTGTAGTGAAACATACTGTTCTGACAAGACGTACTCCTTCCCGAACCAAGACGAGCTTCACCCCGAGGCAATAGGCACAGGCGCAGCAGTTTCCGACACTAAAACTCCAATTAAGACCTATTTTTCCTGTCTGTCTGGGCATCTCTGTACGCAGAATTAACACACACAACTGATATGTACCCATCACTTGGTCTCGGGCACGCTAAAAATGGCTGGCATAGTCATTTTCTTATCCAGTGCCATGCTCTTGTAGCGCTCCAGATCATTAATCATGACCATTTGAGTTCCACAGAGTTCTAAAGATACTTCAAAGGGATCATGTGCTTCCCATCAGTGATCCCACTGTCACAGTTCATTGCCAAAGCTTTTATATCATAGCCACAGTGTACATCAACACTTCCTCTAAAGTGGATTTTGTGTCATATTTAATGGGTGGTCTGAGGAATAGGCCAACATCAAACAACACTGGAATGTGAATGGATTCGCCAGGACGGCATTCTCTGTCAAATCCTCTTGCACAGCGTAGGACTAATACCCAGATTTACTAATGCTGAACTCCTGACCTCAAAACATATTTGAAATGCAGTCTGCAAGCATTTAGGTCAGTGACAATTTGTCTCTGTACTACAATACATCTGGCAGCATTACAAAGACTAGGGCAGTGGTATTAGTAGTAGTAACCTACAAGCATACTAGCCTATAAAAGTTCACATTGGGTATCAACATACAGTTGATGGAATGTAACATGTTAACTGGGTACTTATCTGGTATTTCACAGGTAATTTATGGAAAGCTGTCTGCATGCATGTTAAGACATACAGTACACATAGACTGGTATAGTGAGAAAGTGAGAGAGGGGGAAAGAGAGAAAAGGAAGAGAGGGAAAGAGAAAATGAGAGGGGGAGAGAGAGATAGGGAGGGAGACAGAGAGAGAGAGAGAGTGGTCCAGATGTACAGATCAATGTTCCAGCGCGACAGATGAAGGTCTGCCACAAGGATTATGTATTTGATCAGATTACACAGCAACACACATACAGTACACACACATAGAGGCACATACACAACATAATACACAACATAATACACACACACACACACACACACACACACACACACACACACACGTCCATATCCAGAGAGTGCTCGATATATTTCGTACAGAGGCAGAGGGACAGAAATCTCTCCCTCACTTTTCCTCCCTCTCTCTCTCATCGTCACTTTTCCTCCCTCTCTCACTCTCTCTCTCAATTCAATATGCTTTATTGGTATGGTCATTCAAAAACAAACATTGGACAGCTTGAACAGACCAAGAATGGAGGTCAGTTTTGTACTTGTACTTAGAGAATGCTTTCTCTCACAATATGGAGTGAGAAAACAGAGCTGGCTGCCAATAAGCAGGTGTTGATATGATATCCTCTCCCAAACAACTGCACATTTCTCCTGCTCCTCCAGTGATTTGGGATGATTTTGTTAAAGATCGATCTCAATGTATTCTCTTTGGGGCAGATACTTATTGAAGTTCTAGAAGGAAGTGTCTGTCTCACCCAACGTCCTTAAGTATTCAGTAGGCTTTTGTTGCCAATTTGTATACCCTACTTGTTCTTTTCTTAGCCAACACCGCGCTCTCCCAATTATTCTCGTTTCTTTGTGGGTGCGTAATCCAGGGAACTCATAGAAAATAACAAATGGTCGCACTCCAAAAAGTCTTTTCTTGCTTTTAATTCATTTCAGCACAGGGGTTAATTGACAAACGTTTCGGCCTGATGGCCTTCGTCAGTGTGTACACTTGCAAAAAAGCAAGAAAAGACTTTTTGGAGTGCGACCATTTGTTATTTTCTATGTATACCCTACTTGTTGCCTGAACATACTGATTTTAAAATGTCATGCATTTTACCCCCTTCACTGCATTGGAGGGTTTTGAAGTGTAATCCTTCATGCCTTCTCTCTCTCTCTCTCTCTCCTCTCCCTCTTTTTCCATATCTCCCTCCTTCATTTTCTCTTATATATAATTCAAGTGTGGTATGTGTGTGTATGTATGTGTGTGTGTGTGCGAGAGAGAGAGAGAGAGAGAGAGTGAGAGAGAGAGACACACACAGAGAGAGTAGAGTCAGAGTGTAAGAAGAACGGCAGAAACAAGTTATTTTGTGTTTCAATAAAACACAGATGAAAAGGCCTACTCAGGCATGTGTCTGTGAGTGTGGTGTGTGTGTGTGTGTCCTGTTTGA
>NW_027468689.1:13544464-13574464 GCF_046254945.1 Alosa pseudoharengus | reverse complement strand
AATATGATTACTGTTCATAGTCATGTCTCTTTAGTCAGTGTAACACTTGGATAGAAACATATGTCAGTGGAATCTGCCAAAAAATGTGTGTGTGTGTGTGTGTGTGTGTGTGTGTGTGTGTGTGTGTGTGTGTGCTGGAACAGGGTGAAAATATGGCTATTACACTGAAGTTGCATAAGCAGACAGAAAATTGTAGAGCCCCATGTTTGAGTACCATTTTACAAATGATCAAATGAGCTCTTCCAGATTGGCAAACAGTGCATCATCCAACACGTATCCAATCTGTCTGATGTCCAAGGCTGAAAACTTTCTCCTCTCCCACTTAGACTCTCTTCGGCTCTGGTTTCAGCTATTCAGGCTTTAGGTTTGCACCAACTCTCAATGCCTGCACAAGGATCCAAAATACGTTCTTCTCCCTTAGAAATATTGTCAAAACAAACAGCATCTACCGCATTCTGCAAACTTGTCAATTTGCCAGGAGCATCCGACGTGAACATTCAGTAGCTGCTTTCTCCCATTCACAGAGCAGCATTTCTGAGATTTACTGGAGATAGATGTACAGCACTTACATATAGTGACTTTGGTTGTTATCTGAATAGGAAAATGAAATCATGGAAAACAATAACAATAAGGCAGTTATTATAAGTGGCAGGTGCATTCACTGGTGAAGAATTGCGTAAATTCTGATTGATACTGGAGAAGAATGGCGTAAATTCTGATTCAAAATGGAGAAGAACATCGTAAATTATGATTCAAACATGAGAAAAATGGCGTAAATGATGATTCAAATTTAAACTGCTACTCACACAATTGCACAGTGATTTCCCAATAACACTTGATTTCCTAAAGTTACTTGATGCAGTTGACAATGTGACAAAGTGTAAGTGTGTGCGTTGAACACACCTCAGGCCCAGAGGGCTATTCTGATTACTCTATGGGACAATAGACGTTGATTGATCGAGCGGCCAAGTAAATGTGGCAAAATCAGGTGCCAGTGAGAGTGGAACGCGTCTAACAGTGCAGTCTGGGTGAAATGGATGTAAATACATCTAAGGCAGGAAACAAATCTGGTCTCCTTGGAAACGACCTGTCACCGTGCACATTGATTGCTGTGCATTATTAAAAAAGTTGTGGAAAAGCCAGTACCAGACATTGATGGATGTCTACAAAATTTGTACACGTGTGTGTGTGTGTGTGTGTGTGTGTGTGTGTGTGTGTGTGTGTGTGTGTGTATTTCTCTCTCTCTCTCTCTCTCTGTGTAGAGTGTATGAGAGAGAGTGTGTGTGTGTGTGTGTGTGTGCGTGTGTGTGCGTGCGTAGGCTGACAGGTCTAGACCAGAATCAATGCACTCTGTCGGCCCAATTTCCTCACAAATGGCTGACCCACGGAGGAGAAGGCCCACTCTGTCACTCGACCCATCTAAAACATGTTTTGCCCTTTTTGAGTATGTATGCATGCATGTGTGCTTGTGTGTGTGTGTGTGTGTGTGTGTGTGTGTAAAAGGAGGTGAACCACAGATGAGGGTCAAACACAATTAAACAGGCCAATGTTGACTTTGATCAATGAACCTTTTAATGGACCAGGTCTGAATGAATGCACAAGTGCAGTGTAGCAGGCAGAAAACACTACACATTCCTATTTTTCTCCACCACTAGGGGGAGCTGGTGCTTCAACACTGGAGTCTGCGCTCCTCTGACCAGAGCGTTAGCTCACTTATTCACTCACTGCAGTGCTGCTCACCGTCAGTCTGATCTGGGATCAGGTCATGTTTGTGACTTATGCAGGCAGAACTCTCCCCCAGACAGAGCCACACTGATCCAGGTTAGGCGTGCACACTTGCACACACACACACACACACACACACACCTGTGGTGAGACGGTGAGACACAGACACACACACACACACACACACACACACACACACACACACACACACACACACACACACACCTGTGGGAGCCTATTGGTGTGTGGCTTCTATATTCTCCTGTCATTCTCTGTCATGGTCTGGCACCTTCGATTTAATAGTGGGGGTGTTTGTCCTTTGTGTTGTCCAACACCTTTGGACCCCATCAAGAATGTGTGATAGACAGATTTATAATGGATTACACCACAGTTAGTTCCACTTTACACATACACACACGCGCACACACACACACACACACACACACACACACACACACACACACGTGGTGATAGACGTGTGATAGATAAATTTATGATGGATTCCACCACAGTTAGTTCCACTTTACTGCATAATAGAGGCTGGGGACCACCAGGTCTACACCAGCCCACCTCTCGCATGAGAGTGTGTTTCTTTTACAGCCTGTAACATGCAAATAAATCACTGCAATGGAAAACAAGAAAAAAACACAATTGCAGTCAGTCTGCCAACCACACATAGAGTATTGTATAGTTGGATACACGCATACTCATTACTTATGCTTCTGCTGTAATTAAAAAAAAAAGTCTGCAGCAGAAGCATTAAACAAATAGGTTCCAATATGCTCACATGAGTAGGCAGCAGCAATATGGCCCACAGAATATATGCACAACAAGTCCAAATAGGATCTGAAGTGATGTGTTGTGTGTGATCAGTTCTGTGTGTGTGAAGTCCATCTTGTGTAAACTTGCCGGCCAGCTGTCTGTGCGTGGCGGTCCACGGAGGACTGACAGGAGTGGTCAGGAGCATGCATGCCGAGGTGCTAATGGGCACGGCAGAGGCCACCAACACGTCCTCATCTATTTTCAGAGGCCGACTGCAGTTAACACTCAGTTCAAATGGTTTATACAAGCACACACACACACACACACACACACACACACACACACACACACACACACATACACAGTTGATCATGTCTAAGTGGGCATGTTTGCATGTGTATGAGTTTGAGTGAGAGAGACAGAGAGAGGCAGAGAGGCGTTTAATGGTATAGGTCTCTCTCTCTCTCGCTCTCTCTCTCTCTCTGTGTGTGTGTGTGTGTGTGTGTGTGTGTGTGTGTGTGTGTGTGTGTGTTTGTGTGTTTGTGTGTGTGTGCCAGAGTCATGATGACCTGGTACACAGGATCCTGGGCAATGGGGTGAGAATGACTGGATGGAATGTGTGTGAGTGTGAAACATAAATTAGCACGGAAGGGAGGACAAACTCATACCAAGCTTTACTCTTTTTGTGTGTGTGTGTGTGTGTGTGTGTGTGTGTGTGTGTGTGTGTGTGTGTGTGTGTGTGTCTGTGTTTAAGAGAGTGAGAGTGAGATACTTGAGTGTCAGCATCTGTCTCTGAAGCAGTGATGCATCCTTGGATTTTTGAAGTGCACTAAACTCTCCACAGAAATCCTTCACTGACAGATTCAATTACTGCTCCTGATTGGTTTTTGCTGCTCTGTTTTAATGACTGACACTTGTCTGCACCAATCCTCCACTGACACAAGAGCTCAAAAACCAATAGCAGGCCATGGCGAACTCAAGGGTAATTGCAAAGTGGCTTCAGGTAAAAAAAGTTTCAGGTCTTGTTATAATCGCAAAACACAACCACAAGTTTTGTGACATTGAGAAACACACACACACACACACACACACACACACACACTAAAAAGGATTAAGCTCAACAGCAGAAATTGTTTAAAATTGACTCTTGTGAGAGACTGGCTGGTTTGAGGCTGCCGTGACTGCCATTTTGAAGCCTCCGCTGCAATTGGATGATAAGCACTGCCTCTTCTCCCAGGATTTTCTTCTACTCTCACTCCCTCCATCTCTCTCCCTCTTCTTCTCACACTCCCTCCATCTCTCTCTCTCTCTCTCTTTCTCAAATGCATCCTCTCATCTTTTAGCCTTTGCTTCTGCTGATCACATTAAGTTTGGGCCAGTGGCTGAGCGCAACAACGAATTACTGTACACTAAACTGCTCTGACACACACACAAAGTTGGATATGACATGACACACATATTTAGATAGATGGGTCACGACAAAACATTCAAAACACACACACACACACACACACACACACACACACACACACACACACACACACACACACACACACATAAAGTCTCTCTCTCTCTCTCTCTCTCAAACACACACACACAAATTGGGTCGAAGAGAGTATACAATGGTAGTAAATCCTCTCAACTGTGTTTAAAAAAGGCAGCATATTAACTCAACCTAGTGGGTATACTTATAATTAAAGTTTTCTCTTGCCCCCCCCCCCCCCCACACCCCCACACACTCACACTCACACTCACATGTGTATGTATCACAATTAGCAAATTATCTTTCCCCATCTCATCTGTGCCCCCTCATATTCAGCCTTCTACAGCTTTTTAGTGGCCAGTGTTATAACACATTTATTACACGCACTTATCAACCTTGAGCCAAAATGGCCTCCTCATCACCCCCAGCTGCAGGCTGGAGTTAGTTATTATGCTGTCCATCAATCTCTCACTGTGACACGGACATGTCTGCAGTAGTTAATTATGTCACAATCCTCTAATCACATCAGATCAAGTTATGCAAACCAAATTGGCTTGTCTGCGCAGCATGTCAAACTGGAAGTTCTTAGTATGCCTCAACAAACATGCATAGCTCCCACTAGGACCCGCCGCAATGTTCACTAGTGTAGAGCCAGCATGAGGAAACCACAACAGTGTTTTTTTGCATCACACACTCAGGGTAACCAGTGGCAACACACACTCAGGGTAACCAGTGGCAACACACACTCAGGGTCACCAGTGGCAACACACACTCAGGGTCACCAGTGGCAACACACACTCAGGGTTACCAGTGGCAACACACACTCAGGGTAACCAGTGTGCATCACACACTCAGGCTCATCAGTGGCAACACACACTCAGGGTAACCAGTGTGCATCACACACTCAGGCTCATCAGTGGCATGGCCTGATCTGTTTTGCATGTTTTTTTTTTTATAACATAGCAAGTCCCAGGTGCCATATATAATCAGTCAAACTTCTATGTGTCAGGGACCCTGTGGTAAACGGCACCCCGTATCTCCAGATTAGTCTCTGTGGTCTTTGAGGCTAATGAGATTCTATCAGAACCTCATTCAATGTAATTCACATAAACACACATACGAACACAATCAACAATCAACAACAACAACAACAACAAACAACAAACAACAAACAATAAACAACAACAATAATACAATAGAGGCTCTCTTACCTGATGATGATAGAGTGAGCAGGACCGCAGGCAACAGGTGAGAACATAGAGAGAAAGAAAGAAAGGGAGAGAGAGAGAGGAAAAAAAGAAAAAGGAGAAACATTAGCTCTGAAGACAAACTGTGCATGCTGGTTCTAATGGTCAAATGAGACTATAATCTACCGGTGTTCAGGCAGTTATGGACATTCAATCAGCACATGAGCACTTTTCATGAGGTGCGTGCCAGCCTGCTTCACAAACACGGCTCTGCACACTCCAACACAGTACACAATCAGGCTCCACGGTGACAAATGGACACAATACACTAAGGTTGAAGGGCTACTGTGTGCGTGTTTTTCAGTATGTGAATGACACGTGTGTGTGTGTGTGTGTGTGTGTGTGTGTGTGTGTGTGTGTGTGTGTTTGTGTGTGTGTGTGTGTGTTTCCGTGTTTGCCCTCGGGCATGAAGAAAGAGAGAGAGACATGCTGCACGAGGGAGTATAGGCTGATGCTCGAGATGCTGAACTCAATATGACAACATGAATATTACGTCACTCTCTCTCACACACACACACCCACACCCACCCACACACACACACACACACACCTACGGCCGCATAATTGCTCTGACAAAATTTCCTTCCCAAACACACACACACTCTCACACAAACAGTAAATTCACTTTGAATTGGTGAGCTTGCATTTGTCTGTACACAGTGTAGCAACATGCTCCATGTGGACTCTGATTGGCTCCTGGCTGCACGTGTCATAAAGGTCAGGAAGAGGTTGTGTGCAATCTGGCGCTGACAGCCAGCGAGTGTGATGATACAACAAGCCGCCCCTAAGGCACGAAGCCCAGAGAACCTGTCAACTAGTGTTAGTTTGCATCTCTCTCTCTCTCTCTCTTTCTCTCTCTCTCTCTCTCTCTCTCTCTCTCTCTCTCACACACACACACACACAGCAGCACAAACTCACACACACACCAACATACAGTACATGCACAGCACACGTGAGGGCACACATAGTTAAAGCACTAATGAGGATAAACTAGCCAGCCCCTCAGAAATACGCTCTGCAGTGGAAACCACATAATGCAACAGCACGGCTCTGACACACACACACACACACACTCATGTAAGCATACACACACAAACTCATACATACAGCTATACACACAAACACACACACACACACTCACATTCCACATATGCACATGCGCACACATACACACACAAACGCACGCAGGCACACGCACACAAACACACACACACACCCTTTTCTCCACCACAGGTCAAAGCATGACACAAGGGTATCATTGGAGTCCCCCTGGGAACCATGACAACCCAGCATCCACCATCCTCTCTCCTGAGTGATCCTCCCTCCCCTCTCGGCGGTTACGTGTGACGCTCAGAAGCCAGCTGTGCTCAATAGGCAAGGCAATCCCACAGGGAACTAACAGAGAAACAGGTGCTGATGAGACCAATGGGAGATAATGAGGGGAGTCGTAGAGAAGAGCGAGACGAGATCTAAACAAAAAACCCAAAATAAAACAGCAGAGCTGGCCACAACGCCATTTCAGCACAGTGATGCAGTGATGCAGTGATGCAGTGATGCAGTGATGCATGGGGCTAAGAACATGTCCAGAGTCGGCTCCTTTTTTTCTTTGTTTTCTAAAACACACACACAAACATCCAGAGACGTATAGGGAATGAGAAAGAGAGAGAGAAAAAGATGCACACACACACACACACACACACACACACACACACACACACACACACACACACACACACACACACACACACACACACACACACACACACACACACACACACACACACACACACACACACACACACACACATGTGTTTGTTCTCTGTCCAGACTAAAGAACCTCAAGGCTAAAATGAACCACTGAGAAATGGTCTGACCTGAAATCAAAGAGAGAGAGAGAGAGAGAGAGAGAGAGATATGAGAGAGAGAGAGATAAAGACAGAGGGAGAGATAAAGAGAGAGATAAAGAGCGAGGGAGAAAAAGAGAGGGAGGGGAGTGCTTTGTGTAGTTATGGAGATTACAATGTAGTTGTGGTTTCCTGCTGGAGTTACTCTGAGACTATTAATGTCGTAATGATATTAGAGAGGCCGCTGATTACAGGAGACTAGTCCAGAGAGGCGCTGAGGCAGAGAGAGGAGGTCAGGTGAGAGAGAGGAGGTCAGGTGAGAGAGAGGAGGTCAGGTGAGAGAGAGGAGGACATGTGAGGAGGTCAGGTGAGAGAGAGGAGGACAGGTGAGAGAGAGGAGGACATGTGAGGAGGTCAGGTGAGAGTGAGAGGTCAGGTGAGAGAGAGGAGGACATGTGAGGAGGTCAGGTGAGAGAGAGGAAGACATGTGAGGAGGTCAGGTGAGAGTGAGAGGTCAGGTGAGAGAGAGGAGGACATGTGAGGAGGTCAGGTGAGAGAGAGGAGGACAGGTGAGAGAGAGGAGGACATGTGAGGAGGTCAGGTGAGAGAGAGGAGGACATGTGAGGAGGTCAGGTGAGAGAGAGGAGGACAGGTGAGGAGGTCAGGTGAGAGAGAGGAGGACATGTGAGGAGGTCAGGTGAGAGAGAGGAGGTCAGGTGAGAGAGAGGAGGACATGTGAGGAGGTCAGGTGAGAGAGAGGTCAAGTGAGAGAGAGGAGGTCAGGTGAGAGAGAGGAGGTCAGGTGAGAGAGAGGAGGACATGTGAGGAGGTCAGGTGAGAGAGAGGAGGTCAGGTGAGAGAGAGGAGGACATGTGAGGAGGTCAGGTGAGAGAGAGGTCAGGTGAGAGAGAGGAGGACATGTGAGGAGGTCAGGTGAGAGAGAGGAGGACATGTGAGGAGGTCAGGTAAGAGAGAGGAGGTCAGGTGAGAGAGAGGAGGATATGTGAGGAGGTCAGGTGAGAGAGAGGAGGTCAGGTGAGAGAGAGGAGGTCATGTGAGGAGGTCAGGTGAGAGAGAGGAGGTCAGGTGAGAGAGGAGGTCAGGTGAGAGAGAGGTCAGGTGAGAGAGAGGAGGTCAGGTGAGAGAGAGGAGGACATGTGAGGAGGTCAGGTGAGAGAGAGGAGGTCAGGTGAGAGAGAGGAGGACATGTGAAGAGGTCAGGTGAGAGAGAGGAGGTCAGGTGAGAGAGAGGAGGACATGTGAGGAGGTCAGGTGAGATGAGCTGGAATGTGATGGTCAGGTGCAGAGCTGCGGACGGACCAGGGCGCTGCAGAGGTGTGTGGTAATGGTGCCAGTGTGTGGGGTTGGACAAGTGTGTAAGGGTTTCTGAGTCTGAGTGGAGTCCCCTCTCTCCACACACACACACACACACACACACACACACACACACACACACACACACACACATTCATGGACAAACACACACACTAGGGGTGGGACAACATATCGTATCGACTTCTTTTTTGCAATACATGGAGTTACTCTGTGATTTTCACCCCTAATACACAAACAAGCACACACAGAACTACATGAATGGACACACACACGCACACGCACACGCACACGCACACGCACACGCACACGCACACGCACACGCACACACACACACACACACACACACACACATTGCCTATGTGCCCTAGAGACAGAACCGATTAAGAAAACACAGGTACCCACTGTACCAGGGGAAATCACACCTTTCAGAGGGGCTGTCAGACAGGTCATTTCTTGCTGAGACCAGGTGTGCACCCTTATTTGTGTGTGTGTGTGTGTGTGTGTGTTTGGGGGGTGGTTCACAAATGTGTTTGTGTGTGTGTGTGTGTGTATGTAATGATTTATCCCCATGTTCTAAAATAGAACAGAATTACATGTAGTCACAACACAACACAACACAACACAACACAACACAACACAACACACACGCACACACGTACACACGGGAACGGAAATGGGCAAAGGGCCAGCCGCATATCAAATGACAGCTCCATAACATAAGCCACCAGGAACATGCATCTATTTGGCCAACAACCCAGCACGGTTATTATAGGCAGAGACATGCTGATAATTTCACAGTCCATATTTAAACAGGAGGTGCAAGACTGTGCATGTGTGAGTGTGTGTGTGAGTGTGTGTGACAGAGACAGAATGAGAAAATAAAGGACAAGATGATACTAGTATGAAAAACAGACAGAATGTGTGAAAAAAAATAGTACATATGCGTCTGTGTTTTTCTCTTTTGCTTGTGGGAGATTGACAGATGCAGATTGCTGCTCTCTCTCTCTCTCTCTCTCTCTCTCTCTCTCTCTCTGTGTTCACATGTGTCTGTGCGCAGAAGCGAGTGGAGGAGATTATTTGCATCTCCAGATCCTTAAGGTAGACTATGTGGCTGTGCATTTCAATGAGTGGCGGCGCTCGGTACTGGGTAAACGCTACGAGGCTCTTCAAGATGCTACAGCTACCAAGAGCCAAAGCAGCCCTATATAGGCCACATAGAGGCCCACACTATGGGTGAAAGGCCTCATATAGGCCACATAGAGGCCCACGCTATGGGGGACTATATAGGTCACATAGAGGCCCACACTCTTGATCAAATGGGAGAGGGAGTCATCTCACTAGTTAGCTTAGCTATGTTTTAACTCCTCAGAGGAGCGGCTGAAAAGGGGGGGGGGGGGGGAGAGAGTGAGTGAGAGAGAGATAGAGAGTGAGAGAGAGTGAGAGAGTGATAGAGAGAGTGAGGTAAGGGAGGGGAAGAGAATGACAGTGGAATAAGAGAGGGATTGAGAGAGGGACAGAGAGAAAGTGAGAGAAAGAGAGAAAGAGTGGTAGTGGAAGACAAAGTGTGGAAATGAACAAAAGCGGAGTTGAGAGTGAAGAAACATGATAAAACGATAGCATGAAGTCCAGCAGTTTCAAAATCAAAGCCTTTACATCTGTACTCAACCCAAGTCCCTCCCTCAACCCAACAAACCCAAAGTGACCTGGTCCCAAAGTGACCATAGAAGTGACCTGGGCCCGCATACTCATGGCATGCTGAACTGTCTTCATCGACCCCAACAAACCCAGAGAAACTATCAAGTCATCATCATCCTCCTATTTTTTCTATTTCCTGTGACTGCATTTGCATATTTATATAGATTACATTTCAGTCAGTCAGTCCCAATTAAAAAGAAGTGACGGAATAAAGTGTGGGCTTGTTTGGTGTATAGATTATAGCTCTCTCTCTCAGAGATGGAAACTTCTGGAGATTCAAATGGACTTTCTGAATCTGTGCTCTCTGAGAAAAGACAAAGAGTTGAAAGAATCTTTACAGTAGAGTTGTTTCGTCTCTGTCAGTGTCTAAAGCCCCATATCTTTGACGGCAAACCAACCTTGTGTGTGTTACAGTGTCTGTCATGTTCACAGTTGGAGCATTCCTAGCTTACTGCAATGACAGCCTGTAACTAACAACTAACATCGCTATACAGGCACCTGTGCCACGTCAACACACCGCTCAAACCCTGGTCTCAGCTGTCCTCCTTGGAACAAAGCAAAATTCCAAACACACACATACACACACACACACACACACACACACACACACACACACACACACACACACACACACACACACACACACACACACACACATACGCACGGAACCGAGCAGCAGCAGCAGCGCCGGTGGCAGAGCCGGTCTGCGGGAGCAAAGCGACGACACATCCAGCGGGAGAACTGCTATGCCTGTTGCCGTGGATACAGCTGGATGAATAATGGATGGGAGCGTGGTGTGGGAACAAGAAGCTAGGACAGGGCTGAGAACGCTCACGTCTCAGGGAAAGACACACACACACGTATTGTGTGGCAGAGAGCAGTGTGTGTGCGTGTATGTGTGTGTGTTTATGCTTTGATGAGGGTGTGTCTACCTGAAGTGGCAATACAACATCCATTCGCTCAACTGCAGTCATGTATTGAATGTATGAACAGGGTCATTTCAATCCATTTTCTATCCATTTCCTGCCAGATAAGGAACGCCTCATATTCACCACATCAACCACAGCTATCTATCTACACCAGCTGAGCTTCTCGTGCTGAGTTGATGTATAACGCAAGCTGTTATACTGTGATATGCATGTTGGGTTGTTACATCAGCATTGTTGATGTGCCACGCAAGCAATGTTTATAAAAACAGAGCAACCAGTGTTAATGTGGAGTTCCACTTCTGCTAGCAGGCTGGGTGATGCTAATAGGACAGTCACGCTAAATACATGCGCTGAGTGTGGTTGGCTTGCCAGCTGTGTTAATGCAGTGCAGTCAGTGGGTGGTGGGGTGGGTTAGTCTGCAATCAAAATCTCATTATCATTAATTTCTCTCCCAGGTTGGTGACATTTATGCCCCTCCACACACACACACACACACACACACACACACACACACACACACACACACACACACACACACACACACACACACACAATAAATCTGTGTCAGTTGTTCAGTAGAAAATCTCCAACACAGACAACTCGAAGAATGAAGCCGCATTGTGTGTGTGTGTGTGTGTGTGTGTATGTGTGTAGCCTCCTCCACTTCTTTCTTCTCCAGGAGATAATGTCTCTGTCTGAAGCCCGCTCCTCTCCCTCTAAAAGGGAAGTGGAGGAGAGGAGGAGGGACTGAGTGGCTTTTAGCGACTGACCTCCACATTAACCGCACAGATCCAGAGGCTACAGCAAGGACAACCCCAGCACCCCCCCCCCCACACACACACACACACACACACACACTCTTCCCTCTCCCTTGTCTGGCTCACTAATGGCCTGCCATTTTGCTGTGCCATGCGTTGGGCTTCGCCTCTGCTCCAGCCCCAACAAATAAAAGCTCTCCAACAAATGCCTCCAACAAAAACCGCCCACTTTCCCTGCTATCCAGAGTGTACTAGGTGTAAGACTCAAGTGCACACTTTCAAAGGCCAAGCAATGAACTCTGCAGTTCTTTATTTGGGCGGTATACACAGTCGCTGAATTAAAACGCTGCTGCTCAGTTTTGGAAAAGAAGCCCAGAGAGGAGAGATTACCCTGTTCACTGAGCGCAACATTGCATTGTAAACTTTTGACATTGTATTTATAACCATGTAGTAACCTATTTATGAACGTGCAATAGCAGCATGACACAAGGAGTCAAAGTGCTTGTAGGGATTTTCCATTACAAGCGACAACCCGACAGCCTCAGGGTCACATACACCACCAGGTCAGGGTCAAAGGTTGGCTCATTTGTAAGCCACCCAAGTGAGGGGGCTGACGGTTGTTTGTGATCCCCTAGTTTCCAATTTGGGACTCAAAGGAATGGGCTCAGGTGTCTGTCAAGTGAATGCTCCTGGTTTGACCTCCTGACCCTGTGACCCCTCAAGGCTCCAGGAGTCTGGCATGGCAGGAGGTGGTTCTGCACAGGCACGGTCAGTCAGCAGTGGAGTCCTAATCTGCTGACCATACTGAACAGAAAAAGCATATGGAACCAGGCTGGCCAACCATCTGCATGCGTGTCTCTCTCTCTCTCTCTCTCTCTCTCTCTCTCTCTCTCTCTCTCTCTCTCTCTCTCTGTGTGTGTGGGGGGGATGTGAGAGTGAGATAGACATAGATAAACATGTGAAATCCCTCAGGACAACTATGCAATCTGCACATTAAAAACAGCTGAATTATCCTGTTATGATGAAAATATATGCATAATACATGGTAATGATCACAGCCTTGAAGATAACTAGAACTCCAGTTTAAATTCTATATTAGGTGATGCGGCCGGATAAAGCAATGTCAATAGCAGTCTGCATCCCATTTAAATGCAGTGATCAGACACTGTTTTGGAGAAAGAGCACTTCTCCAAAAGGTGCCATCAATGTTTGCACTCCAGAAAAGGACAGAAAAAAACATTGAAGAGAGCTTTATGTCACTAGGGTGGCAGAGGCTGGTGGTTGGGTGAAGGAGTCAAGAGGAAATGAAAACACGAAACGAAAACACACACAGTGAGTGAGGGGTGTGTGGTCCCAGCTGTCCTGGGGGCAGAGTTTGGCTGCAGCTTTAGTATTAGTAGAGCACCAGTGTCACACACACACACACACACACACACACACACACACACACACACACACACACACACACACACACACACACACACACGCCAGCCCCTTCCTCTGTGGCCATGTAATCTAGGCCTCAATGCAGAGAAAGCTGCCACAGAGAGAGGGGGAGAGAGAGAGAGAGAGAGAGAGAGAGAGAGGGAAGAGGAGGACAGATGAGTGTGAGCGAATGAGAACAAGGGCCAGAGTGGGAGTAAGTGACAAGTGACACAGTGACAGAGTGAGAAAGTGAGAGTGTGTAAGAGTGACAGTGAAACAATAATAGTGTGTGTATGAGAGAAAGCATGTGTGTGTGAGAGAGCATGTGTGTGTGAGAAAGAGCATGTGTGTGTGTGAAAGAGCATGTGTGTGTGAGAGAGAGATAAAGAGGAAGAGGAAGAGTGAGAGACATGGATATACAGCGTTAGAGCGAGAGAAAAGGAGGGATAGAGAAGGAGAGATAGAGTGAGAGAGTCGAGATGATGTGAAGCAGATGTGATGAACACACCAGCTCCATTATCTCATATCTTATACAGGAGGAGAGGAAAGGAAAGAAAGGAGGAGAGGAACAGAGAGATTAGAAAGAGGAGAGGAATGGAGAGAATAGATAGGAGGAGAGGAATGGAGAGAACAGAAAGAAAGAAAGAATGAAGCAGAAATATGAAACATCTCAGAAAGAAGACAAGAAGAAATAAGCCGCAAGATATTAAACACAGAGATACAAATGAAAAATAGACAAATAATAGAACAGTCACACACAAGACAGATGCACGCACACACACACACACACACACACACACACACACACACACACACACACACACACACACACGACAGATGCAGCAGCAGCATCACTGACAAACACTCAAAGAGAGAGAGAAACTAGCAAAGAAAGATAGATAGAGAGCTAGAGAGAAAAAGAGAGAGAGAGAGAGACAGAGAGAGAGAGAGAGAGAGACAGAGAGAGATAGAGAGAGAGAGACAGAGAGAGAGCTGAGTGAGGGCTAAAGAAAACAAGTCATTAAGAGGAGGATTTAGTGGAGTAATATTTTAGAGTCCTCCCAATACCAGCAACAGACATGAGCACACCCCCCCACACACACACACACACACACACACACACAAGCACAGCTGGTTGTCTAAAAGCCCAGCTGTCAGGTCTGAAGGCCAAAGTGTTGTGTGTCAAGTGTATGCTAGAGTCCCTGTTAGCCAGATTAGCACCCTTTGACAAGCTCCTCGCCTAACTACCATATTTATCCACCGCAGGGGAAGATGCCACATGACTGTGTGTGAACATAGAGTTTTGTGTTCCTCTCTCTCTGTGTGTTTGTTTGTTTGAGTGGGTGGTGTGAGTGAAATTAAACATTGCTGGCATATGCCTGGCCCAAATATGTGCTCATTTAAATCTACTGGCAGGCTAATGTCCTCAAAATAACATGGCTGTCAGTAAATGAGGGGGTGAGGAAAGAGAGAGAGGGATGAAGAGAGAGAGAGATGGAGAGAGAGGGAGGGAAAGAGAGAGAGAGAGAGAGAATGGGGTATATGCCCTCTTTCTTCTTCTGGTACCAAAGCAGATGGTGGAGGTGACACACACACACACACACACACACACACACACACACACACACACACACACACACACACACACGCACACACACAGATATAGACATTGACATAAAAAGACAAAGAAAACCTCTATTCATGGGTTTCATCAGGTCCCTTGTCACAGGTGTGTAAAGTCAAGCACCTAGATTATGAATGCAGACTGCATGGTGCTTGATTTTATACACCTGTGGCAAGGGACCTGATGAAACCCATGAATAGGCAGCTAGACCTACGACCTGCAGAGCACACCTGGCTTTGGTCTTTTAGGGACTTCTGCGATGGGTTACATCTGAGAGGCATTCCAACAGTACAAGCACACACGCACATGATACACACACACACGCACCATATGCACACCTATACACACACATACACATGCACACACCATATGCACACCTGCATATACACACACACACATGCACACAAACAAAATGTACATGCACGTGCACAGGCTATGAATACATTCATGTGTGTACAGGCATGTGTGTGTGTGTGTAATATTGCAGGCTTCTCTGACAGCCAGGCTCTGGGACTGTGGCTGGTTCATTACCATAGGGCTGTGTCTGGGGGGAGGGGTGGGGGGCCCTGGCCATTATTAAATCATCACGGAGCATTGATCTGGATCCACGGCACATGAGAGAAGGATGTGAGGCATGAAGCACACACACACACACACACACACACACACACACACACACACACACACACACACACACACACACACACACACACACACACACACACACACACACACACACACACACACACACACACACACACACACACACAGAGAAATGTGCACCGTAAATCACAAGAGGTCAGCCCATAGGAAGCAACAGCTACGAGAACATCAGCATAATAACTGGTCGATTGAAAACTAAGAGCATGAGACACACATTGCACACAGACAGCCAGACACACGGACACACACACACACACGCACGAACACAAGGACCTAACCCTCATAAGAAAATACACACTGACTGCTTTCACTCTCCCATCCTCCCTAGAGGTGTGACTAGCCTGTTCCTCCCCACACACCCAACACACTTTCCCCCCAAACCCAGAGCTTCAGCCCTCCACGCTTTTAAAAGGAGAGTGTATGAAGAACACTGGAGTTTGTCAGTTAGACACAGCACAGCAGGGATGCCTCCTATTGGGATTGCTGTATGCACCCTAGACAGGCAAATACACACACACACACACACACACACACACACACACACACACACACACACACACACACACACACACACACACACACACACACACACACACACACACACACACACACACACACACACACACACACACACACACACACACACACACACACACACACACACACACACACACACACACACACACACACACACACACACACACACACACACACACACACACACACACAGCATTCTGATGATGAGGCAGCTCAGTCTGCCTCCCTGGTCTTCCCCCCTCATGCCCTTGCAGTGGGAAATGGGGTGAGCAAAATGCTGCACCCAACAGAGGCTGACTCAAGGGCACACATACACAGACAGACACACACACACACACACACACAAATGCCTCTTTGAATTCAGCAAACAAATTAAAACGGCACAGCCATTATGCTCTGAGCTTGCTGCTTACCTTTACTGGATGGATGTGTGTGTGTGTGTGTGTGTGTGTGTGTGTGTGTGTGTGTGTGTGTGTCTGTCTGTGTGTGTGTGTGTGTAGATGTACACCCACGCAACATGGAGGGACTGCAGGTCTGCACGGGGTTATCTATGTGTAAACATTTTTCACTCAATGAGAAAGAGAGAAAGAGAGAGAAAGCGAGAGAGAGAGAGCAAGAGAGAGAGAGAGAGAGAGAGAGAGAGAGAAAGAGAGAGAGGGAGAGAGAGGGAGAGAGAGAGGGAGAGAGAGAGAGCAAGAGATAGAGAGAGAGAGAGAGAGAGAGAGAGGGAGGATGTGTGCGGGAGGTGGACGGGGCTTTGTGGACGGTGGTGGAGTGCCAGCCCTGTGCCGTCTCTCTAAGAGGCCCCCAAACAGCAATGATTACTCGGACTCAAGCTGCGGCTCGTGCTGCTCGCTGCCGGACGATAAGAGCCGCCTCTCTCCGGTCACCAGCACTGGCCGATGCACCGCTGCGCCTACCCGCGGATAAAAGAGCCGAGTAAGTACAGCGGCCGCCGGCCAGACCCGCAACCCCTGCAGTGTGTCAGCAACAACACACACACACACACACACACACACACACACACACACACACACACACACACACACACACACACACACACACACACACACACACACACACACACACACACACACACACACACACACACACACACACACACACACACAAAGATTCTGAGAGAGTATTAGAGAGGGGGGGGTGGATAGGAGAGAGAGATAGATAGAGACAGAAAGAGAGAGGAAGAGACAGAGAGGATAGAAGGTGAGAAAAGAAGACAGAGTAGAAACGAAGCTAATAAGCTTCACAGAAAGCTAACAGAAACTAATAGTACTATTTCAGCCTTCAAATACCCTGAGAAGCACAGATTCAGCAGAGGTCTGACTGTGTGTGTGTGTGTGTGTGTGTGTGTGAGGAGGAAAGAAAGAGAATATGAAAGAACATCTAGCGGAGACAAACATCTAAGCGAGACACCTGCAACTCCCGTGTGTGTGTGTGTGTGTGTGTGTGTGTGTGTGTGTGTGTGTGTGTGTGTGTGTGTGTGTGTGTGTGTGTGTGTGTGTGTGTGTGTATTAAAAAGTGTAAACAGAAGGGAGCGGGAGGAACCTCCTCAAGAGACTAGAGAGAGTGCAGAGTGCAGAGACTACAGGCCTGTGATGGAGCAGAGACTAGAGGCCTGTGATGGAGCAGAGACTAGAGGCCTGTGATGGAGCAAAGACTGGCCTGTGATGGAGCAGAGACTAGAGGCCTGTGATGGAGCAAAGACTGGCCTGTGATGGAGCAGAGACTACAGGCCTGTGATGGAGCAGAGACTACAGGCCTGTGATGGAGCAAAGACTAGAGGCCTGTGATGGAGCAAAGACTACAGGCCTGTGATGGAGCAAAGACTAGAGGCCTGTGATGGAGCAGAGACTAGAGGCCTGTGATGGAGCAGAGACTACAGGCCTGTGATGGAGCAGAGACTAGAGGCCTGTGATGGAGAAGCATAACAGACAGAGCAGACAAGGTGACGCTCCCCGAGGAGACAAGAAGGACGGATGGGAAGATCAGAGAAGAAAGGGAGAGAGAGGCGATGCCCTTTATGTTTCTGCAGGGAAGTGGAGAATGGAAGAGCAGTGATTGGCTTATCTGATGGCTTAACACCAAACCTGGCAAAACAACAACGGCACAGGATAAGAGCTCTAAGGGATGAAAAAGCACACATGGATGTGATGCAGAGAGAGAGGGAGAGAGGGAGAGATAAAGAGAGGGGGGGCAGAGAGAGAGAGAGAGAGAGAGAGAGAGAGAGATAGGGAGAAAGATAAATTGATGAGTGAGCAAGAGAGAAAAACTGACACCACACACTGTGATAAGTGCAGAGCAGAGAGAGTGAGTGTGATAAACAGATGAAAAGACAAGACGGAAAAAGGTGCATAAGAGACAGATAAAGCAGTGAACATGAGCTTAGAGCTGTGAGAGAGCTTGTGTTGGGGGGGGGGCAAAGCTGTGGCAAAACAAATCTACTCCTGAGAGAATATCAAAGGGATTGTGTGTGTGTGTGTGTGTGTGTGTGTGTGTGTGTGTGTGTGTGTACGAGAACCTTGGCTCGGTCAAACTAAAACATACTGTAAGCCTGTCTCTATATCAATGGGGAAGCCATAGCAGGTTTAAATTAAAAACTTAAATCCTTCTCAGGAGCTAAAGGACATTTCAGATTTTTTATTACTAAGTATAGATTTTTTGGATCCAACAAAACCTAAAATGCAATTATCTCTACCTGCAAGGAATTATGAATGCTATGGATAATATTAGGTTCAATAGCATTGATTCTATTTAAATGGCCTGTAATATTTTCCAACTGGAGCAGCTTGGACATTTTATCTCAATTTCTCACATCCTACACATGACTTGCATCATTTCCTACATCCTACATCATTTAGATGGTAAAAGCATGATGAGCACATTTCATTTATTCTGTGTGCCTACAGGAAAAAGGTTTGCATCACTGAAAACAGTGGTCTGCAAATGGGAAAATTCAGTCTTTGATCTCTAAATGGTTATAGTAAGTATAAGTATACAGTATACTCTTTTGATCCCGTGAGGGAAATTTGGTCTCTGCATTTATCACAATGTGTTAGCACGCAGTGAACATTAGAAGGAAGGTTCTGCACACTCCGAGTTTATGAACAAAACATTTTAATGAGCGATAATGTTTCGGCCTATAAGGCCTTCATCAGATCGCATGCAGTGAACACACAGTGAGGTGAAGCACACACTAATCCCGGCGCAGTGAGCTGCCTGCAACAACAGCGGCGCTCGGGGAGCAGTGAGGGGTTAGGTGCCTTGCTCAAGGGCACTTCAGCCGTGCCTACTGGTCGGGGTTCGAACCGGCAACCCTCCGGTTACAAGTCCGAAGCGCTAACCAGTAGGCCACGGCTGCACGGTTTGGTTATAGCCAAACATACAAACACACACACACACACACACACACACACACTTACGCAGACGCACATTATCCAAAAACACACACATACGGGCACACAGAAGCATAAGCACACACATTATCCAGATCATAGATCATACTCCAGATTGCATCCACGCTCACGTGCAATGCGCACACACACACACACACACACACACACACGCACACACACAGCAGGTGCCTAGAGACCCACATACAGATGCAGCAGGGGGTCGCTGGTAATGGTAAAAATTGCTGGAGGGAGAAAGATGCACTCCAAACCTGTCTGAGAAACATTCTACTCTTTGTAGGACACACACGGATACACACACGGATACACACACACACACACACACACACACACACACACGCACACACACACACACACACACAGGGTAGATAAACATGTAGTGTGCCCACGCAGCCCAAAGACTCCACGCTAGCTGCAGCTGACTAGGGGACTAGATCCTTCCCCGCTCTGGGCCTCATCTGGCCCGGTTCTGGCCCGGTTCTGGCCTGGTTCTGGCCTGGTTCTGGTCCAGATGGAGTGGATCTGGCAGTGCCACATCAGAGCTCAACCCAGACCACACTCTAGTCCAGAGGCAGGGGTGCATTTCCTGGAAGCCTCAACTATCATAGTGAAAAGAGAGTGAGACTTTTAACACCCTCTTTCCATGGTTTGTTCCTCAATGGCATTGTGGGAAATGCAGTCCTGGATTAGTTCTGAACTACATAAGAGAACAATCATGTCCCAGAAGCTCCTATATATGGGCATGATGGTGCCCAAAGCCAGAATCAGAGAGCAACCCAGTCCTGACTTAGCAGGCCATCTTACGTCCAGCTCCTCAGGGTCGTCATGCAAGCCAAAATTCACAATCAGGATTTTTTTTTCTGGGGGGGCTGAGGTCTGACTTTGTGGTGCTCAGAAATTAAAATATTTTAATCTTAATTCATGTGATGAAGGACTTTGAAAGAAGTTTGACAGGTTTCAATGCTGAGTAGCCTAAGGTTAACACTAAATATTTGAATATTTTACTAGGCCTAATATATTTCTTATTACCATTATGGCAAGCAATACTGTAGGTACCTGCAAATCATGAGCAATTTTGACCTGATACATGAGAGACTGCTATTATTTTCTTGCCCTCTACATCACGGTCATAGCGATCCTATTCATATAAAACAACTGTAGGCCTCCTTTTGAACGGGTAGCCTATCCCTTTTCACTACATGGATTAGCTGCCAGATACGTGAAAAGAACAAGTGTAGAAACATCAACGCGATATACTTGGTTGGATTTTGTAGTTACTGCAAAATTAACAACCTCGTTTCTATGAAACTGGAAACAATTGAACCAGGAGACTTTGTCACGTACCAGACAAAACAGAGCAGATATCTGTAAGCCAAATATTTGTAATATTTGTAAGAGTAGCCTACGTTACACTGACACAACGTAGGCTAACGTTAACGTAGCTTCGGAATTCGCGGCCAACATCAAATCCATAGTTCTAACTTTTTAGCACCAAGTCAAAATGTCCACGTCAACCACAAATAGTTCTACTATTTTTTATTGCTTAGCCTACTTACCACTGATTGTAACCAAAAACTGTAACTGTAACAGTTCAACTGTTCAAACTGTAGCCTAAAGTTAACTGTAACAGTTCAACACACGCAAAACATTGCGAGCTCAATGTGCGTGTGTGAGTTGGCTATTAAGAAAAGGGCTGCTGATCGGTCTTCAACTATTTTGGTAGCCTACGATTTATTACACATCCAGAAGAATACATTTGAGTCGTTACAGGCTCTGGCTTATTATGGAGCATAATAGGAACAAAGTTAGGCTATGATCAAAAAAATTATCAGAGAGGAAAAATCCGAGGGGGCACGTGCCCCCTTAAAGGGACACCAGGCAAGCCTGATGCTTTTTCTCTACGAAACTCCCCCCTCGCTCGGTCTGAAGCTCTTTTCTTTTTCTTTGCGTCTTCCGTCAAGGGTTTTCGCTGCTTCTTCGCCGGCTCTGCCATTATACACACGTTTGCAACAATCTCTAGCGTTTTGTTAGCCTGCCTCTGTGCTGTAAACTGATCCTGCTTCGGTCGGCGGGTAGGATACACCGAACTTGCAAGTGGGATATTCTTCCTACAGGCAGTAGGGGCGGGCGAGAGAGCCTTCATTCGCCCCGTAATGAGTCATTTAACCATATACCGACTTACGAAGATGATTAATTAACACGAAAACGTTGCCTGGTGTCCCTTTAATTTCAATGGGCATGACGCCACTGCAGCTCCTGACTTAGCAGGCCATCTTACATCCAGCTCCTGGCGTTAGTGTCTGTGTCTCATGTCCAGGTGTGCCGTGTTCCACTGCAGAACAGCAGAATGCTTTCCCCATTTGCTCCTGCACTTTTATGTAGCTGCTCGCCTTCACAGCAGCCGCAAGCCCACTTGAGCCCCCAGCGGATTCTCGTCCTCCAGGCACACAGAGTCAGAGTCAGCACGAACCACTCGCTCGCAGACACACATACTGTACACACACGCGCACACACAGGCACACACACGCACATGCACACAGCACAGCTGGGGCCTGTGGGCTGGACACGGCCCTGCGCTGGCCAGGATCTGGCCCACGTCTGTGCCAGAGGCCGCTCTCTATCTGAGTCATCTGCGGAGCCGACAGCCCTGTTCCCAAGCATGGCCTTTCAGCTAGAGCCAGCAGGAGAAGAGGCTTCATAGGTGGCAATTAAACTGACATACCTCAGGAAGAAAAGAGGGCCCAAGTGCTAAAGAGAGCTACAAAGATAGCTAGATGGAGAGAGAGAGAAAGAGAGTGTGTGTGAGAAAGAGAGAGAGAGAGAGAGAGAGAGAAAGAGAGAAAGAGCAGTAGAGCTCCCGTCACTAAGAGCTCTCTCACTGAAGCTGCAGGCAGTAAGTTCAAAGGGTCTATGCAATCCTGAGCACTACTGAGTGGCATTTAAGGGTGATGATGGGTTTGGGAAGACAAAAGGAGTTTTATTACAGGGCAGCGTCGTGGAGCTGAAGTGTTACAGGGTTGGCTCTAGAAGGATATGTGACTAAGAGGTAGAAAAGTGTGTTTTTTATGTGATTTGTGCATGTGTGTGTATGTGATGGTGTGCGTTTGCGTGTGTGTGTGTGTGTGTGTGTGTGTGAGAGAGTGGGTGCACACCTATGTGTCTTGTGTAGCTGTGTGAAAGACCAAAAAGGAGTGAAGATAAAAGCCAGTGGTTCAATCCAACCAGCAGGCTCTCTGATGTCCCCCCCCCCTCCGCCTCCCTATACTCTCTCACACACACACACAGTCACGACCCCAAGTCATCATGGGTAATGACTGTGTGGAGCCCCTAATGACACTCCTCAGAGCACAGGAGCATGGGCAACGATGGATATTTTTACAGCCAGCTGGAGGCCTGGACAGGGCTGAAACACACACACACACACACACACACACACACACACACACACACACACACACACACACACACACACACACACACACACACACACACACACACACACACACACACACACACACACACACACACACACACACACACTTTTCCGGTAGGCTGACAAAGCAGAACGGTGGGAGGGATGAGCAGCTGCAAGGCCCAGTGGAGGTCAATGGCAGTGGCTTTAGCACAGAAGAAAACATACACCCCCCCCCCACAGGACCTATGGGCAGGCATGCTGAACAGGACTGCAGTCTGCCCATAACTCAACACAAACACTGAAATGTATTACAACCTATAAAGTACAACGTATTACTGTCAGGGTTCCCACTCTAAGTCAAATGTAAAATCCCATTACTTTTTCCTGATTTTCCCTGACGAAAAACCTGGATTTCCATGACTCGCTATATAATGAATAGTACAATATACTGTACCAACCAATGAATTCAGAGCACCCGCATAGCGATCATTTTTTTTTTTTTTACCTTTTTAGAGCGGGAGATGAATAAATAGGCATTGAATAAACACAGTTGGGCTACTCAAGCAAGCCGTAAAGATAATAACCAGATATAAACCAATTCTGTGTTAGCCTGGGTGTTCCCATGCTGCCTTGCGCGTGATTTGATTCACGCTGCTAAGGCAGCCTGGAAACTACCACCCTAATTTTTGCCTCAGATAGGGAACCAATCACAGAACAGGGGGGAAAGCAAGATGATGATGAGCTATGCACAGACGCATTTGATAGACATCCGTGGCACCCAATAAACGGATCTGGGCATTTTTTTCAAATACGACAAAATGAACGTTTGGTTCCCAGACCACGTCTCATTGAGAAGTGGTGGCGCTAGCCAGGCTAATTCTGTGTGGCAGTATTTTTGTATTAATGTATTTTGGCAAGTAAATGTTAAACTGCTATAACAAAATTCCCTGATATTCCATGACTTTGCCCCAAAAATGATTACATTCCCTGACTTTCCTAGCCTAGAAATCTAGACGCGCCCCTAGCGGCAGCAAATTACATTACATTTACAACTCTCCGTTGGCTTGTGAGCTCCAGATATCGAAACTTCTCCGGGCCAATGAAATCGTGTATAGAGTCGTTAGTAATGATTGATGGCAGAGTTGCAACGGTTTGGCTTGAATTCCCTGCTACTTGAAAACAAATAAGATGGATGTTGCTGTTGGCAAACAGTGTGACACGAGTTAAGCTTTTATTAAGTTGGCAAACGTTTGAACTAGCCAACTAGCTCCGCTGGTGGGAAACGCATGGGACTCATAGCGATGCCGCTGTCCTATTGCGTGCAGAGGGAATTTGAAAGACAACTGATTATCCCGCCCCTCGGACTGAGCACTGCAAACGGTGAGTGTCCAGACCCTACATGTAAATGTGGGTCTGGCTCGTCAGGCTGACTTTCCATGTCTGGAATAGACTTTCTAAAATTCCATGATATTCCAGAAATTCCATGACCCGTGGGAACCCTGTACTGTACAACTTATAATGTATTACAACGTATAACGTACAACTTACAACATATTACTTGTGGTTGTTTGGGTCATTGCAGCTTCTCTAGGGAAATATTAAAGACGCATGTTTCACGCGTGAGGTCCCGTGAGAATCACACGTGAAACCGGACAATTCCAAGTGGTACCCACTGTATATGTGTGTGTGTGTGTGTGTGTGTGTATCTGTGTGTGTCTGAAGCATGTGTGCGTATGCATGTTGTGTGTGTGTGTGTGTATATGTGTGTGTGTGTGTGTGTGTGTGTGTGTGTGTGTGTGTGTCTGAAGCATGTGTGCGTATGCATGTTGTGTGTGTGTGTATGTGTGTGTGTGTGTGTGTGTGTGTGTGTGTGTGTGTGTCTGAAGCATGTGTGCGTATGCATGTTGTGTGTGTGTGTATGTGTGTGTGTGTGTGTGTGTGTGTGTGTGTGTGTGTATGTATGTCTGAAGCATGTGTGTGTATGCATGTTGTGTGTGTGTGTGTGTGTGTGTATGTATGTCTGAAGCATGTGTGTGTATGCATGTTGTGTGTGTGTGTGTGTGTGTGTATGTATGTCTGAAGCATGTGTGTGTATGCATGTTGTGTGTGTGTGTGTATGTGTGTGTGTGTGTGTGTGTGTGTGCGCACATGTACATTTGCCCTACCTGTGGGTTCTCTCCTGAGCCAAGTAATAAATAGTAAATGAGCACATGACTCATTTCGCCAACCAGTCGACCGTGAGGCTGACGACACCACTCCACTGCCTTCCTCACCCCACTCTATCTCCCTCTGACACACACACACACACACACACACACACACACACACACACACACAATCTCACCCCGCTCAGTTTCACATCAGTAATCTTCCTTTTCTCACTCTCCTCCTTTTCCTCTCTGTCTATCATTTCATTCCTCAGCCAATAAGCCCTGCTGAACTCTCTCTCTCTCTCTCTCTCTCTCTCATTCCTCAGCCAATAAGCCCTGCTGAACTCTCTCTCTCTCTCTCTCTCTCTCTCATTCCTCAGCCAAGCCCTGCTGAACTCTCTTTCTTTCTCTCTCTCTCTCTCTCATTCCTCAGCCAAGCCCTGCTGAACTCTCTCTCTCTCTCCCTCTCTCTCTCATTCCTCAGCCAAGCCCTGCTGAACTCTCTCTCTCTCTCTCTCTCTCAGCCAAGCCCTGCTGAACTCTCTCTCTCTCTCTCATTCATCTCTCTCATTCATCTCTCTCCCTCTCTCTCTCTCTCTCTCATATCTACTCAGTGCAATTAATATTACTATTCTGAGCAGCTCTACTGTCCAGAGTAAACTGCCAACTCACTGCAGGACAGTAAAACACTGATAAAGATAGAATCCTAAAATAATGCAATACATGCATACACACACCCACAGCCACACGTACACACACCCACAGCCACACATACACACTAGGGGTGTAACGGTTCATGTATTCGTATTGAACCGAAACGGTACGGACGTCACGGTTCGGTGCATGCATTTACACGGAGAATACACGGTATAAAAATACATAAAACTCGTGTGCGGATTAATTAAGGTCATGCGCAATTACTGTTAAGTAGCGAGAGTTACGGGAGTTCTTTAGCGACACCTAACGCTAATCTGTAGCCTCGCTTTAGCTCTGAAGCTCTGATTGGCGCCTATGTTTTTTTTGTCAGGTCGTCGGTCGAGTCCGTCAGTCATTAGCAGCACTAAGGTTAGACCCACAAGAGTTAGAGGATCCGCTGGTCTCTTTAAGATCGCAAGTTTGAGAACTTCAGTTACAGTAACGTTAGTACAGGCGAAAGAGTGGTGGATAAGATGAAACTGTGTGTCGGCGTTGTTCAGCAGTTGTTGGGTATGTGAGTGGAAAAAATGCTACACATATTCGAAGCCATCACCCAGATGATGTAGGCTACCAATCACTGAAACGAGGGGAAAAAACTTCCCCTGCGCTTCATTAGCCTTTGGATACAAATAGGGCCAAAACCTATGGCTTACATTAACGTTAAATGATTTCGTAATGACAGAAAGCTATGTAAGTCGCGTGGTAATTACCTTTATGTTGGGGTAACTTGTAACTTCTCACATGAGGTTCTGGTAGTGTTAAGTGCATAGACAGTAAAATAAAGTGACAACGCTAACCAGGCTAATAAACAAACCATGCTACTGTGAGTTAACGTCAAAGGGCAAAGTCACGTGACTTCTAGTTGTAGTCTGTTTATGAAAGGAGCCATTTCGTTTTTAAAAAAAAGGCAAAATAGTGTGATATTTTCACAGTTAGTAGGCTAGATTATTACTTTACACACAATAAAAAAAATATTGAGGCAAATTGTAGACCCTTCCATATACAACTAAACACAGATGTTGAAGGTCTTGCTTAAGTGGATTTTTAAAAATCATTTTTCTATGTAATTTGCACTTTCAGAAATAAGAGATGCTGTAGGCCTATTTTCAGTTTTATAGCTGATTGTCTTATTTTGTTTACAAGTTACAGATGGAGTCTGGGTACTTATTGTACTGTTTAGCCTACATCTTACACACTTCAGGCTGTTGCAGATGGCTCAGGGAAGAGACTGTATGACACTAGGTGGTACAGCCTGAGACATGTACAAAAAAAAATGCTTTCTGCATTTTTGTTTTGCTTTTCCCTCCATTGTACCGAACTCGTACCGAACCGTGATGTCCGAACCGAGGTATGAACCGAACCGTGACTTCTGTGTACCGTTACACCCCGCGCGCACGCGCGCACGCACGCACGCACGCACGCACGCACGCAGGCACGCAGGCACGCGCACTCCCAGAGAGAGGTCATGTAATACTGAAAGTTAGTGGTTTGAAACAGCAGGTGGGCTTGTCCAGTCCAGCTGGCATCATGTCATTAGGATGGCACACAGCACCTGCCCTCAAACACCAGGGATGGCATCAGCACAGGAGCCTGAACAACAACTCAGACTCCAAAGGCACACGCCACACGGTCAGCCAGCCAATCTTTCTATCGAACACACACAAACACACACACACACACACACACACAGACACACACACAAACAGTGAGTCAGTCAGTCAGTCCCTCCAGTGGCTCAGAGGGTTGTTCTTACATATAATCATCACAGAATATTTTGCATTTGAAGAATCTCTGTGAACTTTTCAGAGATGTGATTGGATGTCAAATGGCCTTTTACACCCAATCTCAAAATGCCAACTGGCATCCTCACCCGTGATGGAGAGTGCATCAGGGCTTTTGCCCTTTAGAAAAGCTTCTTCCCCTGCCCACCACTTTTGTGTGTGTGTGTCTCTCTCTCTCTCACACACACACAAAGAACATATGGACACCTGAAGTAAACATTATTGTCAGTAACAGCCAGCCTTAAATATGCCACACCCACACGACTAAACGACACCAAGCAGCAGTGTGACTCAAGATGAGCTCATTTGCTCAGTTCACTTAAGAAGTTAATTATCTAAACAAGCATGATCCCTCACACACACACACACACACACACACACACACACACACACACAGCTCTCACTCCAAAGCTCTGCAGAGTGGGGCTCCACCCAAGACAAAGACAGAGAGAAAGAGAGATAGAGATAGAGAGGGAGAGAGAGAGATGCAGGAAAGAATGTGAGCATCTTGTCAGAGAAAATGAAGAGATGGAATGAGGAGCATGTATTTCTCTCCCTCTTTTTCCCTCCCTCTCTTTCCCTCCATCCTTCCCTCCTGCGTGAGATGAAAAATCACACCATCTATTTCGGTCTCTTCTCCCAAGTCTTCAGCTTCCTCAGCAGGGTCTAAATGGAACCCAGTGAGTCACGGTGTGTGTGAGTGTGTGTGTGTGCAGGCATAGTGTGTGTGTGTGTGTGTGTGTGTGTGTGTGTGTGTGTATGTTGGCACATTGTGTGTGTGTGTGCGGGCACGCCTCTATGCGTGTGTATACATTGCTGACAGATGCCGAGGAATGTTTTTCTGCTTTCAAACTTCTCTGGTTCCTCTCTACATGTTCAATGCACACACACACACACACACACACACACACACACACACAGAGAGGGGGGGGGGGGGGGTAACAACACTCAGGCATACAATTATAATGATCTTAGCACCATCAAACTCAATTCATTCTATCACAAGTTGATGACAATTAGAGTGTTTGTGTGTGTGTGTGTGTGTGTCAGCGAGTGTGAGAGAGTGTTGTGACTTTACAAAATGTGTCTGTGTATGTATGTCTGTCTGTATGTGGCGTGTGTGAGTGTGTGTGTGCGTGTGTGTGCGTGTGTGTGCGTGTGTGTGTGTGTGTGCGCGTGTGTCTCAGTGCTGACATACTGTCAGTGTCAAACTGTGTGCGGTCGGCTGAGGTGATAATCTCATCTCATCCACTCCCATGTCGGTCACACCAAGTCATTCCAATAACTGAACTGTGAACTGTGGGAACTGTGTAAACATCAGCCTGTGTCTACCCATCTCTTCCGCTCTCCGTCTCCCTGACCACACAGCACCTCTGTGTCCATTGGCTAAGTCAAACCACCGCTAGTTTCTCATCAGCTAAGTCAAACCACCGCTAGTTTCACATCTACGGAGGACAGCAGGGATTATGAGCAGAAAGAATAAAATGGCCAAGTGAAATGACATGTGGTTTAATTAACTGGTGGATGAGTCAATAAGCCTGGATAAATCTAGCGGTCAGGAGGCATTAAGAATCATGACACATCCAATGGGGACAGTTCCAATCATCATTGGCTGCGATAATATTAGAGAAATACGGAATGGCAGTATACATCAATATTGACAGTGTACTCGGCCAAAGCTATAACTGTGGAAATATAGCAATGCCTAGAAGCTGGGGTTTGGTAATGAGCCTTTTGTGATTGTTATTAGAATATAAAGATGAAACTACATTTGTGTGTCCGTATGTTGGGGCTTAAGGAGGGACCGCTATGGACTCATCACTCATCTTAGGTTTAGTTGGGGCTATTTTTGCTCCATTCCAGTCTGTCCACACTACTATTGCAGGTGCCCCCCCCCCTCTCTCTCTCTCTCTTTCTCTCTCCCTCTCTCTATGTCTCTCTCTGCCTGCATGCCTCTCTCATTGATGCATCATTAGCATCATGACAAATAAGACATTTGTATTGGCAAAGCAATCATTCAGAGTAATACAAGTAACAAGAAATCAAAATGTTTATGTATAGATTTGCATACATGAAATAAGCCCATATAAGCTACTACAGAGCAGAGTGTGTCCATTGCTATCTCTCTCTCTCTCTCTCTCTCTCTCTCTCTCTCTCTCTTTCTGTTTGTCTCTCTCTCTGTCTCTCCCTCCCTCTCAGCCTCTTTGTCTTTCCAACCTCCTCCCTGTCTCCGGGCTAAACGAGGGGCAGGCTCGGGGAAAGGCAACGGCGCCCAATTACTGTGAGCTAATTATCCACGACAGCTAGTCAACAGGGCATTTGTCAGTTTCACATTTGTGGTTAAATATGCATGAGGGTTGGGAGCCTTTATCCAGCTCCGCTCTCTACCCCCTGGGCTTCAGACACCCTGCTAGCCTGGGCGCAAGCCTTCCATGGAGGTCTGTGCTACTACAGCTATCGCTAGTTAGTCGAAATACTAGTGGAGCTTTTTAGATTGATC
>NW_027468689.1:13539464-13541964 GCF_046254945.1 Alosa pseudoharengus | reverse complement strand
GATTATCTCTGATCAAACAAGGCGAGATAAGACACACAGACTGAAACCACACAGACGAAGACTCGAAAGGGTGAAGGCTGAAAATGCCCCACACACTGAGGAGTGAGAAGCCTGTTCTTCATGCTGTGTGTCACACATGTAATTTCACAGCATGGGACTTGATATGAATACCTATTCCCTCAATGATCAGTGCAGCCCTTTAAAGAGTGCCTACCTACACAAACACAGTATGTGATTAGAATATCACGGTAACACTTTACTTGACGGGTGAGTTCATAACACATTCATAGCAGCTGTCATGAACTGCACATAAAGCATTCATGACTGTTTCATGAAACATGATTCAACATTCATACCAAACCTTTCATGAATGTGGAAGACATAACAATGACAACTTGTCAAAATAAAAGTCCAACAATCGCAAAGCAGCATTGCTGTTTTTCTCTCCAGCCTTAGTAAATATTTCATGAATATCTTATGAAGTCTATATCGAATGTCACTTTACTATACAAGTTGTGAAGTATTCGTAATCACTGAGTTTAACACTAGGTAAACTAGCCTACATTCAGCTGACCCCTATTTGTTTAACCTGGAATGGTTGGACATTCCCAGTAGCAAAAGATGAGAAATCATCTGCAAAGGTTACATTGTTAAACAAATAAATTTTTATGAGACAAAAATTATTTGCTTGACCATGTTGTCCTTTTGGCACCGGAGTAGCCCATTGACTCAGATGTGACGTGATCAGGTAAGAGGCAATGCTGCTTTGCGATTGTTGGACTTTTATTTTGACAAGTTCCACATTCATGAAAGGTTTGGTATGAATGTTGAGTCATGTCTCATGAAACAGTCATGAATGCTTTATGTGCAGTTTATGACAGCTGCTATGAATGTGTTATGAACTCACCCGTCACGTAAAGTGTTACCAATATCACTAACTGAGGGCTCCATTACATGGAGCGTTGGTGGCTCAGGAGGAAACATCGTGTTCTAAGTGCATGTGATGTGAGTGACCGTCAGTGACAAAATCAGTTTGACGACTTTGTTTTCAGTTCGAACTCAGCCCAAGCAAAGCAGTAGTGTGCAGCGTGATGCAGCACAACGTTTTGAGCAAAACTTTTGGTGGATGCACTGATTCGATTTTCTTTCGGACACTTGCTTTGTTCCACTATGTTGAAGGAGAACCATAACGCAATAGAACGCTACATTTAATAGTTTCAGTGTGGAAAGAGAGAGCATTCAATGCTATGCACCAGTCGGGCGTTCACATGCCGTTAGGACAAGCTGCAAGGGAGTCTTGAGACAGCCAGAGGGTCGCTGGTTCGAGCCCAGCTGCTCCTGACCCTGTCAAAGTGTCCTTGAGCAACACACAGTAACCTGAACTGCTCCCGGAAGGCAGGTTGGTGCCTTGCATGGCAGCCTCTGCTATTAGTGTACCAGTGTGTGTAAGAATGGTTGAAAGTGAGGCATGAAATTGTAAAATGTTTGAAGTGCTCAGAGGAGTAGAAAAGTGCAATATAAAGGCACTTTAACATAATAACATTAGAAATGGTTGTTAGTATAAATTCTAGAACTGTAAAATATGACTTACAAATGAGCTGACTGCTCAAAGGTGGAGCAGTCATTAGCAGAGGTTTTGCACAACCCATGATATGTAAGAGTTCTTATTAAACTCTTAAAAGTTATGGCTGAGTTAAGTTATGGCTTTTGGAGTTTGCTCACCTCAGTCCTGCCTCCTGAGGGCTTTCGTTCCATAAGGCCTCCGGAGTCAAAGCAAACTCATCCGCAGCGATGTAAACAAGACCCTCATCAAGAACAGGAAAAGTGAGGGGCACCAAAGTCATCACACTGTGTGTGTGTGTGTGTGTGTGTATGCATGTTGTAAGCCTTTGTTTGACTATGAGTGTGTGTGTCTCTGTGGGTGAGTCAAGGCAGCTGTCAAGGAGAGAATGGCACTTCTAAGTCCAGAAGCTCTCTCTGATGTGATGCACATCCGTCACCTAGGAGACAGAAGCGGAACAACGAGAAAAACAAAACAACTAAAAAGGCACAAAAAACGGAAACGGTGAAAGAAGATTCTGGAAACTTGGGTCTGTGGCTTTCTTCCTCACATTCAGCTTCAGAGACCGCACATTTCAGTGGAGTGGCAAGTCAGAATAACGATGATGCTATGATTATGATGATGCCTATGATTATGATGATGACGATGATGATAACGGTGATGACGATGATGATGGCAGTAGTAATGATGAGTCACACAGTATAAAGCACTGCGCTGCACTTTTGACTATAAGAGGATGCACAAACTATGCACAGGACTCTTGTACAGTACTGACCCATGTACAGTACATCTATTTACTATCTATTATTCTTTTATGTATTTTAAACAGTGGTATTTATAGGATTTTTGATTATTGTACTCTACTCCATGGTACTATATAAATTGCTCCTTGGGGATAAATAAAGTGAATTGAATTTGAATTTGAACTGAATAATAATA
>NW_027468689.1:13524464-13526964 GCF_046254945.1 Alosa pseudoharengus | reverse complement strand
GACGGCCGTGAGCGGCGGACGAATTACGACCTCGGTTACATGAGCAAACCTCACCGGTGCGGGTGTGCTGGAGAGGAGTGTTTCCTCTGTAAACCCATTGCCCAGGCAGTGGCGCAGTGCAAGGTCTCTGCATCTAGTATAGTATATATACACTCTTTTGATCCCGTGAGGGAAATTTGGTCTCTGCATTTATCCCAATCCGTGAATTAGTGAAACACACACAGCACACAGTCTACACACAGTGAGGTGAAGCACACACTAATCCTGGCGCAGTGAGCTGCCTGCATCAGGGGGGTTAGGTGCCTTGCTCAAAGGCACTTCAGCCGTGCCTACTGGTCGGGATTCGAACCGGCAACCCTCCGGTTACAGGTCCGAAGTGCTAACCAGTAGGCCACGGGGCTGCCCATCTGCTTCCTCTCCCCACAACCCACCCCCCCCCCACCCCTGTCGTGTCCACCGCGCCTAAGAGAGAGTCCTGCGGCAGAGCGGTGGCTGGCTGGCCCTCGTGGGACGCTGGGGGCGCATAATCTGATCACTGTTTGCAATCAGAGGGCTTCCTAAATGGAGCTTGCCTACGTACGTGAGTGTGTGTGTGTGTGTGTGTGTGTGTGTGTGTGTGAGAGAGAGAGAGAGAGAGAACGCATTTAGTAAGAACACTCTGCGGGGGCTTCAACACATACACAGACAAACACAGACACAGACACACACACACGCGCACGCAGTCTCTCTTTCCCTGTTTCCAGACTCTGTCACAAAAAATAATGGTCTGACATGGCATGAGACGCTTGCAGTAGGTTTCACACCTTATGCTGTCTCCGCTCCAAACCAACATAAACAGCAGCCTGGCAGTGCCCAAACAGCCAGGCAGTGCCCGCGCAGAGACGCTGGACGGTGCGGCCAGTGGCTGCATTTCATTCCTGATGGAGGCTAAAAGCCTGGGCTGGCACCGACTGGGTGAAGGCAGGGGAAATAGAGATGGAATGAAATAGTCTGAATTTTCAACTGACAGACCTTCCCTCCCTCAACACCCAGGGAGGAGGGAGAGATGCAGAGAGAGAGAGAGAGAGAGAGAGAGAGAGAGATGCAGAGCAGAGCCGCAGAGAGAAAGAGAGAGAGAGAGATGGAGAGAGACAGAGAGAGAGAGGTAGAGAATGAGTGAGACAGAGAGAGAATGAGAGAGAGAAATGGGGGAGAGAAAGAGAGAGTGAGACAGAGAGAGAGAGAGACAGAGAAATGAGGGAGTGCAGAGAGAGAGAGAGAGACACATCGGGCGAAGGCAGTACGCTGATAGAATCATTTCTGATGGATGGTTCAGATCCTGAGAGATGGAGTGTGCGTGTGTGTGTGCGCGTGTGTGTGTGTGTGTGAGTTGGGGGTTAGAGAAATGAGGCAATGTGGATGGAAGTATGGGATAAACTGAAAGAGAAAGCTGCAAAAAAAAGGGAAAACGAGTGCAGAGAAAGATCCATGGGACGCTGCAAAGGATCTTGGGCTAGGGGGGCGCTGCAGAGGCTAAGGGAGGTGGCTGAGAAGTCAGATAGGAGTCATTAACCCACAGCACTACGCTGACCACACACACACACACACACACACACACACACACACAGACACACACTCACAGCACTACGCTGACCCAAGCCTGACTGGCTTAAAGACAGCATATGTTAAAGACTCCCTGAGCCATTCTCAGAAGAGAAGAGGACCTCAAAGAAGACTGTGGTGGTGGCCTGGACAGGGCAATCATGCTGATGATGATAACGGTCTCCATAATGATCAGTGCGATGGGTCCTCAACCACATATAGGGGAAAAATTTGAAGGAAATGTGTGTGCTTGTGTGCTTGTGCGTGTGTGTGTATCTATGTGTCACCGTCACCCACTGTCTGTGTGCTATATGCGTGTGATAAGAGGATTTAAGGTGAAGATTGGAAAAATGAAATAGAAACGGACACACATGACAAGAATCTAAATGATTTGCGCAGATCAAAACTAGGAGTGTAGAGAGGCTACTTTTGATCAAAACTAGGACTGTAGAGAGGCTACTTTCGATCTGGACAGTCTGAGAACAACACACAAGGGCACTCTCTCCTCCTCTGTCTGTGTGTGTGTGTGTGTGTGTGTGTGTGTGTGTGTGTGTGTGTGTGTGTGTGTGTGTGTGAGAGAGAGTATTACAGCAGTAGGGTTGGGGAAAGAGACTCCTCGAGGACAGCATCTCCTCTTCTCAGCTCAGCCCTGCACCCATGGCCCTCTGAGGAGGCCAACCAGTCACACTTGGTGCCCAGACATAGGTGCTCAATCTGGGGTGTGGGCTGCCATCTATAGCCTTATGCTAGGGTATTTTGGGTTCTAATCTATAGGTCTTTGTGTTAGCCGTGCTCGCTAATTCAATTATTTATCTTTGTGTTGGTTGTGAGTGCTAGTTCAGAGACAGATGAAGTCTCAGTGTGTTAGATACACCTGATTGAGTGATGCTTGTACTGTTTGCAGCTGCTACATTGGGTG
>NW_027468689.1:13514464-13516964 GCF_046254945.1 Alosa pseudoharengus | reverse complement strand
CACACCAAGCTGTTGTCTACGTCAGTGGTTCTCAACCTCATTTGAGCCGCTAAAATTCCATTTTAGCTTTACTGCTGTGCTTTTTGATTAGATTTATATTAAAGTCTTCATTTGGAATAATGTTACCTTTGCTGTGAAGCCATTTTCATGGGCAGTGGATGAGGTTTCTATGTCACACCAAGCTGTTACCTACGTCAGTGGTTCTCAACCTTTTTTTAGCCACTAAAATTTCATTTTAGCTTTACTGCTGTGCTTTTTGATTAGATTGGCAATGAACTGAAGTCTTCATTTGGAAAAATGTTCCCTTTGCTGTGAAGCCATCTTCATGGGCAGTGGATGAGACTTCTACCATCACAGATGTTACAAATACGTAACACACATAACATCAACTCATGACCATAAACTACAAATGTGCCACTAAGGAAACAACAAAGCCAGTAGTGTAGGTAGACAGTACAGATATAAGATCATTACTTTGGCTCAGGATATATTGTGTGCGGGATGTAGTCCCTTAACAGGGTTAGGATATAGACGGTGTGGGTCTCTGTAAAATGTTGGTGTATCCAAAAACAAATTGATCGCTGTGCAGCTGCACCTTCATCAGGATGCTGACCAACACTAGCCTCTACACCAAGCAGCAATGTAGAGGTCTGCACTCCTGCGGTAGACCCGCGGGACCCGACGCAAAAGAGTGCGGTGCGGAAAAACTTTTGAAAACTCTTTGCGGGAGCGGATGGGATGAGAGCGGTGCGTTCGCGGGTGCGGGACAAACCGATGATTCATTGCACTCCCGCAAATTAAATATGGAAATGATTAAAGTAGTGTTCATAATTATAGTCCAGCTGGATGTTCTGTTAGGCAGCATTAAAAACGGGGTTTAAGCCTGACGGATAGCAGGCCTATATTGTCGTTTACGTGGGTTCAATTTGTTCCTGCTGCTCATTGTCAAATAAAGCATGACAGAGGAAGAGGGCACCAGACTACAGTAGGCCTACTTCAGTTGTTAGCCTACATTCAGAACCAAGAAACTTAAAATCAGACATCTGGAGTCTTTCTCAGGTGTGTGTGCTCCTTTCGTGAGACAGAAAGAAAAACTGCATAGGCTATCCCTCCTGCAAGCGGGGTTTAGCAGGAGCGTGCGGGAGCGGGACAGAATAATGCGGGAGCGGGCGGGCGCGGGACTGAAAAATCAGTCCCTCGCAGACCTCTACTGCAATGTTCGATACCAGTTCAAAAAACCTGCAGTACCTCAAAAATCCATTGGGGGTGGCTTCAAAAACGAATCATTTCCATAGATCCCCATGTTAAAATATCCAACATCACAGGAAAAATGTACTCACTTACAACCTGGTCCAAACTAAATTAGTTTCCCTGTTTGTGACAACTGTGAGGCAGTTGAAACAAATTCCTTTTAGGCAAGTCCCTCCACTCGGCGGCCATGTTGAAACACATTTTGGGCACTTACCAGGAATCTATTTTGGGCAGAACTGCATGTGCACAAGACTTCACCAACCACTGACACCAACCTGGCTCTAGCTGCAAGATCACAACACATGATTGGCACAATGTATTCACAACATACCACATGATTGGCACTATGTATTCACATGTCAACTTTTGACAGCGGAATACATTTCTATGGGAGATTCTTTGAGTGCTGGGTCTCCTCATTAGAAAGTCTCTGGTCTGTCTGTCTTTAGTATGTCATCCATTTATATGGTAGATTCAATTTAAACCGCATTTAATATGAATGAGCTGAGAGTTCGATGACAGTTCAAAGTGAGAGAAGCATAAACTGACATGGCAGACTGATTGTGTAACTTTGGCTGTGCTTGGTATGTAAATAAAATTTGTTTGGCTTTTTATTGCTTAGATTTTTCAAAAGCAAGCGAAAAATAAGCACTGTACTATCCAATAATACCGTTATTACAACCAACAATAATGCCTGATGTGATGTCTGTCAGCTTGTTAGCCCATTGGCTTACAGTATGTCAGCTAGCATAACAAACATGCCGATGCAAATAGCCACTTACTTCCAACTTCATACCCTCTCCTCAGAAACCCTATAAGTGACGTCACAGAGAGTTTGTCCACCTATTTACAGTCTACACTCTACACATACACACACCACCACATGGAGGGACACAGAAACCATCACACAAACACACACTCCCTCTCTCTCTCTCTTCAATTCAATTCCATTCAATTCCATGGTGCTTGATTAGCATTACCAAGTACAGTGTACTCTCTGTCACACAGCTTCATGACGTCATCATGACACAGTTTCCACTTAAGGAACATATAAGAAGTCACAGTGTAGATCTGCACACACACACACACATCATACACAGACACACTCTGCTTTCAGAACTAGCAAACCAAACACCAGCTATCAACCTTATGAAGAGAAGACAGAGAGAGAGGGAGGGAGAGAGAGAGAGAGGGAGAGAGATAAAGCGAATGGTAGAAAGAGAGAGATAAAGTGAATGGTGGGGTGAGA
>NW_027468689.1:13449464-13501964 GCF_046254945.1 Alosa pseudoharengus | reverse complement strand
GTGGTCATCCTTGGCGGGCAAACGGAGTGCATGAGAAAGGACTGGGAAAACAATGAAACAATGGGAGAAACAGATGGAGTTCAGACATGAGGGGCACACTGGCAACTGCAATCACACACACACACACACACACACACACACACAGAGAGAGAGAGATTCTCACAATGGCACAATCAATGTGCTTTTGGGCATCAAGCGCCATGTCCTCTTTTTATCTACCTCACACACACAAACATTCTCTATCATTTGCCCTTCTCTCACACACACACACACACACACACACACACACACACACACACACACACACACACACACACACACACACACACACTCATCTACCTTTGTGTAGGACATATGATTGAGTGTTTGACCTTCTCCAACTGACTAATCTCTTCACCCACCTTCTCTCATCTCTCAAATCATCATCTCTATTCTTTACAGCCTATTCACAGCCCTTATCTAACACAATACATGGAGCTCTCACACCATTTGAGTCTGTGTGTGTGTGTGTGTCTGTGTGTGTGTTCATGTACCATCAACAGAGGCCACTTCGCCATTCTTTTCACTGATTGCTATGACCCATATGACAGTTTCTGATGTGTGTGTGAAAGAGAGAGAGAGAGAGGTATTGAGTGTGTGTGTGTGTGTGTGTGTGTGTGTGTGTGTGTGTGTCTATTGCCTGCCTTATTGCTGACACCAGCAGTGATGTCATCCAAGATGGTAACCTTTGGCCTATAGGCTTGCATCCTGTCATCCCTCTAAACTCCCAGAGCTTTCAAACAACGCTGCCTGCTTCTCTTTTACTCAGACATAGAGGTGTGTGTGTGTGTGTGTGTGTGTGAGTGAGAGAAAGAGAGAAAAAGAGGGGGGAGAGAGAGAGATCGCTCTTGGCATTTGTGTGTGTGTGTTTGTATATGTGTTTGACAGATCCTTGGGGCTGGTGAGGTCCCTGGGTGATTTCACTCATAACTCCTGACAGACAGCTGTGTGTGTGTGTGTGTGTGTGTGTGTGTGATCTAAGGGCTATGACCCAGGCACACACAGTAAGACTGTGACTGTCTCTTGCTGTTCGACAACTCAACAGCAGCCTCTTCTACTAAACACTGATCCATCAGCTCTATGGTCCAGTCAAACATTCTTGCTTCTTGGTCTTGCCATGTTGTTCTGCCTCTATATAAGCATATTTTGAACATTTATTTAGTTTAATACTCCATTTAAACTGTATGTGTGTTCATACTGCTTTTTACTGGATTCTATGAAAAACAAATCTGACTTCAATGACTGGGCTAATTATGCCGATTTTGTTATACTTAGTGGCTCATTTCAAAGCATTCACAGAAGTGTGTGTGTGTGTGTGTATGCGTGTGTGTATGTGTGTGTGTCAGACATTGTGGCACAGAAATTGCATAGGCGTATGCTGAGGCACCAGAATCATATTCAGAAAATCTTCTCTCTCTGCCCCCCCCCCACACCTTCCTTCCTAACAGACCACATTTCATATTCTCCAAGTCTCCATCTCTCTCTTCTCGTCTCAAACCTAGACCACATTTCATATTCTCCAAGTCTCCATCTCTCTCTTCTCGTCTCAAACCTAGACCACATTTCATATTCTCCATGTCTCCATCTCTCTCTTCTCGTCTCAAACCTAGACCACATTTCATATTCTCCATGTCTCCATCTCTCTCTTCTCATCTCAAACCTAGCAGCCTGGTGTCTAGCTCTCCATCTCCTACAGTAGCTCTGCACATTGGACACATGTGGGCTTCATTTGCATAAGCATGTTTGAATGCTTCCCGCTGACTTCTATATCTGGCAGCCCACTGGCTGTACTGTGTGTGTGTGTCCTGGAATTCAACTGCACATCCTCTGGGTATCTGGGATGATTGACAGTGATGACAGCCAACATTTCTCTCCTTAAATACTATTTCAGTTTTTGCTGAAACATACTACACACACACACATACACACACACACACACACACACATACACACACACACACACACACACACACACACACACACACACACACACACACACACACACACACACACACACACACACACACACACACACACACACACACACACACACACACACACACACACACACACACACACACACACACACACACACACACACACAGGCAGTTCATCAGTACTACTTCCAACTGCCTGCATTTCTTCTTGAACTCAACTTGACCTTCATCCAGCCTGTCTAAGTTTGAGATTGGCTGAAATGATTGACTGGCGTGTCGCGGACACCAATCCACCCCAGAGAGGATATATGAGGGGAACAGGGGCCCAGTATTCTTGAGTTATGGGGAAGAGGGTCAGACTGACAGACGCGGGCCAATGTCTTCCTTTAGAGAACATTTCACCAATGACAGGACATGCAAACACAACTCAAGTAGGGGAAGTGAGTGCATTGTGTGTGTATGTGTGTGTGTGTATGTATGTCTCTGTCTATGTGTGTGAGGGTACATGTGTGTACATGCTTAAGACAGCCCTAATATTTGTTTTTTTTTCCATTACATGCTTCAACAAACATGCCAGAGTGATGTCAAGCATGTCTAGACACAGGTAAAGGGCAGGACTCACACCACTTAAGACTAAAGAGCATCAGAGGACAAGCAAGAGAAGAGAACAAAAGCCAAGAGACTCTCCTGCCATAGTTAGGAGTTAGGTGCCTTGCTCAGCCGTTCCTACTGGTCGGCGTTCGAACCGGCAACCCTCCTGTTACAAATCTGAAGCGCTAACCAGTAGGCCACAGCTGCCATATCTCTCCCATAGCTGCACACTGTTGAGGAACCTGTGTAACCACATCTCAAATACTGCATTTGCTATATTATATGTTTGTGATACTGTATTTGCTTTATGATTAGCTAAATGATTATTTATTCACTATAGTATATGTTTGTGATACTGTATTTGCTTTATGATTAGCTAAATGATTATTTATTCACTATAGTATATGTTTGTCTTGCTGTATGCTTTATGATTAGCTAAATGATTATTTATTCACTATAGTATATGTTTGTGATACTGTATTTGCTTTATGATTAGCTAAATGATTATTTATTCACTATAGTATATGTTTGTCTTGCTGTATGCTTTATGATTAGCTAAATGATTATTTATTCACTATAGTATATGTTTGTGATACTGTATTTGCTTTATGATTAGCTAAATTATTATTTATTCACTATAGTATATGTTTGTTGTGCTGTATTTGCATTATGATTAGCCTTATGAAGCCCTGTGCAACCACATCTCAAATATTGCATTTATATGTTTGTCATGGTGTACTTGCTTATGAAGCCCTCTTGGTGCAGCTGGCTCCTGCTGTGGAGAGGCCTGGAGAGGGAGGTGGAGGGACAGGCTGGGGGAGATGGAGGCCGGTCTGGGGGAGTTGGAGGGACAGGCTGGGGTAGATGGAGGCCGGTCTGGGGGAGTTGGAGGGACAGGCTGGGGTAGATGGAGGCCGGTCTGGGGGAGTTGGAGGGACAGGCTGGGGTAGATGGAGGCCGGTCTGGGGGAGTTGGAGGGACAGGCTGGGGGAGATGGAGGCCAGTCTGGGGGAGTTGGAGGGACAGGCTGAACTGTGTGGAGAGGACTGGAGAGGGAAGTGGAGGGACAGGCTGAACTGCGTGTCTGGTGAGTGACCAAGGGCAGTTTCTTCACCAAGTGTCAGGTGAACTCCCATGTCGCCTATTGAGTGCACAATCAATACAATCAGCGCAGCTCAGACAATTGGCGGCCGGAACACAAGGACCCTTAACCACGACTGAGTGAGTGACTGTGTGTGTGTGTGTGTGTCTGTGTGTGTGTGTGTGTGTGTGTGTGTGTGTGCTACAGTCTCTCCCTCTGAGACAGAGAGAGAATGTGTGAATGCCTGTATGTGTGTGTGTGTACATGCAATTGTGTAAGTATTCCAGTGACTTTGTCTGTTACATCTCCATCTGAGGAGATGCTGATTGCTACTGAAACAGGTCTGACAGTTCATCTGTTGCACACATGCGACAGAATCCCCCCCCCCCCCCCCCAACACACACACACCTCATTTATTAATCAATGATGGGCTCACCAAATGGAGATGGGGTCAGACTTTTCTTTCCTAGAGCAGAATGTAAATGGCGTCCAAAGGATAGAAGCAGTGGGAACCCTGCCTGTCTAATTCTAACAGAGAGCCTTTCATACACCTGCGCCCGGCCGCTATCGATCACTCATCATCTCCTCTCCCGCTTAGCAGAGCTCAGTAGTGAGGCAGTAATTATACAGGAGCACTATTAGAGCAGAGATGCCAGCCACAGCAGTGTAAGAATTGGCTCACTGCTCCTATTGTCTCTCTGTGTGTGTGTGTGTGTGTGTGTGTGTTAGGGCTGGGCGATATGGCTGAAAACTGTATCACAATATAAGTATTTCATATCAGTCGATATCGATAATTATTGATTTTTTTTTTTTTATCTATTTCAGATAAGGACCAGAAGAGGGGAAAAAAAGTTCAATTTAAACACTTTTATTTTAAACTTAACCTTCCTCTGATTTTAATCACCTCTGTTATCAATCAAAGCAAACAGGGAAAAGAAATAGCAACACAATCATGAAAAACACTCAAATAAATAAATGTGCACATAATGAATGAAAAGTAGCACTGGTTGAAGCCTGGAAATATTGTAAAGTAGCTTAATATGCTAGTTTATCATAGTCTACTGGTTACAGTTTCCCCACGTGTATTTAAGTTTTAAATGGATACTTTTTCTTCTTGGGACAGGCCCGTTTGAGTCTTTTCCATTTGCATTGGGATTGAGTTGATTAGAATTTAGCAGTCAATTTGAACAGTTTTGAACAAATGCAACATGCAACAGTTTTGAACAAATTTGTGCAGCGTACTAATGATGCTAACCGGATTTAATAGCAATTTAGCCAGTCGTCTTGCACGATTGTGAATGTTTGGATCAGAGTTTCCGCTAGAACAAAATGGTGGCGGTCAAAGTGACCGGCAGAGTTTTCGTTTTCCGGACATTTTGATGATATGCCGGTCAAATATATTATCGCTTCTTAATTAGTCAAATTGAGGAAAACTGGAGACAGGCTACCTTAAGAATGGCATAATCAAGCTAGAATGCAACATTTTCATTAGCCTAACTTAAACATGCCTAACAAGATCTAGCCAGTATCTTTTCATGGACAGCAAGAGTCCGCTTCGTTCATTGTTTTAAAAAGGCTACATTGTTTGTTGCTGCTACCCACGTTCTCCACATCTCCAGTGGTGACTGTTTAACTTACACAGATGCGCACATACAAGAATGAGCGCTCACACCACTACCCCCTAAAACTATGCCTCTTTATTTGATAATAACAATAAATCAAGAAATGTTTCCTATTCTGGGAAATGTTTAGTTTATTTTTCTTTCGGCCGCGGTTCAATGATACCGTTTAATTGTGCCAGAAATTATCCGCGGACCAGTAATCTCCTTGTCGAGGAGGCCCTAACCCTGCAGATCATAGACAGAGAACGCATAGGCCTACTGTATGCTTTGGGTAAAGAACACTTTGCATGTCCAGTGTAGGCTACACGGAGAATGACAGTGTCTTGGAGCGGCCGCATCCCCCGCAACTCCACTTCCAATGTCACTGATTCCGACAGATACGCCCGACACTTCTGCTTTTTATCTGGTGGTGGTGGAGTTGACCGGACATCTGAGGCTTCAGACGTTAACAATTTATCATCCATCAAGTCTGGCCTCTGAAAAAACTTTTAAGGCTAGTCTGGCCATGTTTGAACCGCCTCACTCATTTGTTCGTTGTTTAACATGGACGTTTTAAGCGTGCGCTTCCTATTTGAAATGCAGCATAGCTATGCGTGTTGTTTATAGCTTACTTTTCAGGTAGAGCCTGTTCATTTAAAAACATAGACAGAGGACGTACAATATAGGCTTACGTAGGCTATTAAGGCTTATTCTCAAATTCAGATTGCGTTAGGACGGGATAGCCAATTTCAATCGGACAATTTGACCGGAGAGATTTAATTTTGTCGGACATTTCATTTTTTTTCCGGCCAATGTCCGGTAATTACCGGACAACGGAAACCCTGGTTTGGATTATATGTGCATTATGCATGCTAAGGAGGGATGTGCCTGTTGAGAGGGAGAGAGAAAGAGAGAGAGAGAGAGAGTGCACGGGGCAAGGACTCATTAAGCGCTTTCAGATATAACCTCCGGAGTACATGCGGAGGTTTGTCAAACGGAGGTACTACCCTTCGGATGATTCAGATATGATGCTAACCTGCGGACCTAATACTGACCTTATACGGACGTATGTGTGAACGACATACACGCACATTACAGAATCTCCGTGTGGTTGTCGAGTGAGGGGTGGGGGCTTAGAGTTCACAAGATGCGAGATATATGACGCAGAATATATGCGGCCGCTGCCTGTCACTGCTGCTTTTTGTTTACAAAGTGTAGCCTATGTATTATAGGCTAAAGAAGAGAAATCTATTGTGCGTAGGCTAATACTTGAAGTAGGATAGTCACGTAAGTGCGCACATACAGAATTTGTATGTGTGCTTCGAGTAAACACATTTATCTGTTTTCAACGTAATGCAGGCGCACGGGAACATATTTTTGACCATGGGTGCTGAATAACAAAATAATGGATGTCCCACGATTTCTCCCCTAGCATGATATGATTTGAATTTAGACAGCTACGCCATTTCAACGCGGTGTATGAGTAGGCCTAAGAGCGAGAAGTTTAATAATGCCCTTGCCACTCCGACTCATCAATAAAAACTGCGTGCACACACACCAGACCAGCACTTGACTTTACATCATTAAACTATTTCAGTATATTGCTTTTCTGATTGTCAAAACCACACCTAACTTATGGCGTCTCCACTCCACAGCAAAAGTGTCCTAACCATGTTACAGCTGTTTCTATCTGAGCGACTCCAATAGTGAGAGGATTTCAGTGTCATATTTCGGTGGCACTAGCTGTCGTGGAACTCGAGATGACATGTCTACTGATAGGCAACAGGTCTCACCAACACGAAATTCTAATTGCAAAATATGCATCCTACCTCATCTGTTGTACTGTAGTTATTCGAAATTGGGCTTTTCACAATCCAACGATATATCCAAAGTGCGAACTAGTTGGTGATGGTTTATGAAAACTGCCAGTATGCATGCTACACGGAGTTCTGACAGGGCTGTGCATGGCCTAATAAACAGGCAAGATATAACCCACGATCGCCATGGTTTCGTTGTCAATTCGTGTTTGTGGTAATAATGACAGCAACAATAAAACCATCTGTATCTTACGATCTTCATCATTCTTGACAGATCACCAGCCTCCTCTGGATGGTCATATGCATAATAAGCCTATAGCCTACCTTTAGTTTTCATTTAATTTTAAACACGAATCTACTGTCTTTACTGCCGGGAGAGAAAAAATATATTGTATTCTTTTCTGTAGCCTAATTCTGCCTAAGGCTATCAATGAACAGAAAACCGTGTTGGCTAACAATTTATTAAATACTCCTGTTATTGTCGTCAACGACGTCGCTGTAGGCTACTGCCTTTTCAGCGCCTTCTGCTTATGATGATTCAGTCTTTTGAATTCGTTTGGCCTTGCCATGCAGTTGTAGGCTACAACGTGCCATTCCCTTCATGTGTTTTATCAAAATGTTGTATGCCCTCATGGACAGTAGCTCCGTGATGTCTGCATCTTTCCATGTCGGAGATTTTCTGGACAGCACTATGCCACTCCATCATAACACTGGCATTTAAGTCAGATTTAACCACATGGACGCACGAAAGAAACGTCACCAACACGCCCTCTCACTAGGTGTGAATTTTAACTGCATGTTCTACGCCTCGTTCAGACACAGCACATTTACATAATGTCCGGAGGAAATACTAGGTCGGGGGTAGTATAAACACCGGGTGAATTCGGACTTCCATATGACCGGTTATGTCGTTCAGATATACGGCCCCACCGTTTAACATCGGCAGAACCTCCGGTCTTACACGTATGTCTGAAAGCGCTTATTGAGAGTCTGTGTTGAGGTAGGCCTCTATCGCCTACTCTGGTAGAGTTGCACATACTAGCTTATTTATTTATGGACAACGTATAAGGCGGGAGGTGTGTGTTGCTTTTATTTATCGAATGTTCTATGGAACGTATTTTTTATTGATATCGATTACATGTCTATTGCAATACATATCGCTATCGTTTTATCGCCCAGCCCTAGTGTGTGTGTGTGTGTTCACTACTTATGTATGGGTGAAATTCACTGGACAAATTCTTGTGAGAGCATCAGACTGCACTACACATTCCCATGGTGATGCTGTACTGACACACTGAAAAGCATTGCCATCACTGGGGCACAGTAGGAAACACACACACACACACACACACACACGGTGTAATGGACCACAGCGTGTGGACCGGATCTCCACCGTATCCTTCACTAAATCAACAGTGCGGTGGACATCAAAACTTTCACAGATGATCTATGATTCATGGAGACATGGCTTTGCATAAATCAGTCATTAGCTTAGAAATGATTGCTTAATAGTCACAGTATCCCTCCCCCCCCATCTCTCTCCCTCTCTCACTCCCCCCCCTCTCTCTCCCCCCCATCTCTCTCCCTCTCTCACTCCCCCCCCTCTCTCTCCCCTCTTTCTCTCTCTCCTTGGCTCCTTGGCTCCATCTCAGAAATAAATGAAACATCAATCAAACCACAGGTAAACTATCATCTACAGACACAGAGTGCCCCTGATGGACATTGTCATTGATTCACCTTTCATTCAGCCACAAGTTACTGGGACACGAGTTCCTGTCATCAATATCAACCCCCCTTGTCCATTGTTCTATTGACTCTTGTGATTTGGGTGGCGCGTGGCAGTGGATTGAAGTAAGCTTTGTCATCTTCACATGGGAGCATGTTCAATCCCATGATGCACCTCTTCACTGCAGCGCTGCACCTAAAGTGGGCGTGCCTCTCCAAAACCAAGTCAGTGATTGTATTGACTCTTCGCTGCACTATGCAATGACAGCCTACAATTTTATCCTATGCTGCATTGTCAAGTATGGCATGATGCAGGACACCATAATGTAAAACACTACAGTCATGATATCACATTGTGTGTGTGTCTGTGTGTGTGCATATTTAATGGTTTTTGCTGACTCTGATAATTGGTCTATCACTTTGGCAGTATATATGAATGTCAAGTTGTTGCTGAGCTCAGAGATTATTCACAGCTGTCAGAGGTGAAGACAAAGATCATCCTCATCCCACCATCAAGTGTAAATGTGTCTGAGCTCCTCTGTGTGTGTGTGTGTTTGTGTGTATTGACAGTTGTGCTTACGTCCAACACTAGCCCACCCAGTATATGCATGTACATGTGGCACTCTATATACAGTAGGAGGACTGGGACACCCCTAGCCTGCAGAGTTGACAGCAGCTAAACTGCCATCGCTAATCTCATGTCAGCGTGACTGAGCACATAACAGAGAGATGGGCATGAATCATGACAGGGGCAGCTGGGGGGGGGGGGGGGGCAGTCCAAACTCACTGCCCACTCCATACCCATTCCCAGCAGGACTGGACTACGGGGAGATGTGAGATGGAGAGAGAGAGAGAGACAGAGAGAGTGCAACAGCCAGAGAGCTTCTTTTTATGGGTTACCGCATCCACATGATGAAGCTAGACTTGTGGCTAACCAAACTATTCAATTGTAATTAGACTTGTGGCTAACTAAACTATTCAATTGCAATTAGACTTGTGGCTAACTAAACTATTCAATTGCAATTAGACTTGTGGCTAACTAAACTATTTAATTGCAATTAGACTTGTAGCTAACTAAACTATTCAGTTGCAATTACAAAAAGCAGACATACACACACTAGCCACTCTCAACAACAATGGAGTAGAAGGAGAGGGATGAGGGGAGAGAGAGAGGTAAAAGACAAAACAAAAGGAAATGAGGAAAGATGGTGGGGTGAGAGAAGGATACGAGAGTAGCACGTGGAAAGGAGAGAGGGAGGAAGAGAAATGAAATGAAGGGAAAGAGAGAAAGTGAGAGGGAGAAAAGGAAAAGCAGACTGTTCATATCTGCATATCCTTTCTTCCTTCCTCTTCCTCCTCCTCCTCCTCCTCTCTGCCTTTGATGTGTTGCTGGTGTGCCCGTCTTCTTTAAAGCCTCCCTAATCCGGTTAACCGGCGCCGAGATGAGCTTCCACTACAATCAATTAGGAGCACTTCCTGTCTCTGCCTCTTCTACTTCCTGTTACCCCGAGATCTGGGCCTCCCTCTAAGCCCATAAGCACAGACTACTGACCTACATTATGTGCAAACAGCTTGATGCTGACGTGATGTACGAAGGCTACTTGTCACCTTCCCTTGGTGTGTAGATCAATGAAAACCTTTGATGATGCTGTGCAAATGATGAGAATTGGGTGACATGGTTTACTTGGTGGCAGCATTTTAAACAACGCTTGGGTTAGTCAGTCTTATGGGTTCAGAGGTTGGGTTAATCAGTCCTATGGGTTAAGAGGTTGGGTTAGTCAGTCCTATGGGTTAAGAGGTTGGGTTATGGGTTAAGAGGCAATTTCAGATTATACTGGCTGTTTTCACCAGGCAATGTTTTATTTTCTCCTTCTCTGTGATTGGCTACAATATGCCCTGGCTCCTGCGGATGGCGCCACTGTGGCCATTCTGTTTGAAAATTATCTTCTGATCAGCTGGCATAAAATCGGCCGTCGGCCATGTTTGCACAGAGCTGGCCTACAGTACATGCAGAGCTAACGACGCAGGGGGTAAACATATGGGGCTTTGCGCCTGGTCTTCCTGCTTCACTAGTTACTGGCATGCATCAGCAACAGCAACTTCAAAAGACACAAGTAAACAAGCAATGTTTTATGAATAGGGTGAAATAAATGCACAGAGCACAACCCCCCTCCCCCAGCAGTGGAAGTACAGCCAATGCAAATAGCACTCCCACTGCGTACCACTCTAACACATACGCCGCATGGTACACACATGGTGCACACACAGACTCTTTCTCTCACACACACACCACTTCACATTCTGACATGGCTATACTGTATAGCCCATATAGATCTATATTGTATTACTTGGGTGACTGGTGTAAATTGATGGATTGATTGAATAAACGTACAGGACTCACAGTATCTAAATATAATCTTCTTTTCACTTACACTTCACATAAGTGGGTGCACATGCACCTGCCCACATGTGCACATACAGTATGCAAGCAAAACACACACACACACACACACACACACACACACACACACACACACACACTCGACCTTCTCTGCCCGGTAAAACTGCTTCATAAAAGACAAGCCTTATCTTACCTGACATATGTGTGCCCGTGCACACACACACACACACACACACACACACACACGCCTATTATCAGGCAGCTGGAGATGACAGAGACAGGGGCTTGAAAGGCTAATCAATGGCCTGTCACAGCCTCTCTAATTGGCTGGGGTAACCTTGGAGGGCAAGCTGCTCTCCTCTAATAGAGAACATGGCACAGCCTCCTGCATTAAAACATTACGCCATCAACTCACACACACACACACACACACACACACACACACACACACCTTGTTCCCCAGAGAGCCATCTATCAGTGTAAATTGGAGTTTAAGCATGTGAGTTAACACCATCCTGAGTGTCAGCATGACGACATCCTAACAACCTTCAGGACACAGAGTTCCTCCTCCCAAAACGAGCCGCTCCACCTCTCACACACACAGTATTGATTCTGCGCTACGTGCAACGTAACCATGATATATGAGTGAATATACGCTGCCATTCACCAAGCGCTGCCTGAGTCAGTCACAAGGTCAAATCCCACAGGTATTACTGGTCATTCCACAAACATTCCACTGTAACTTTATTTCTAATTCAGGGACTTCAAGAGAGTATCACAAGTCAAGGAAGCTAAGCAGTCATAGCACCTTGCTGAGAACAACATTTATCATTGACAACAACAGTTATCGAAACTCCCCCTATTACTGTCGGTCCCGTATTTCCGCCGTCTTGCGTGTATGTGTCACTTAATATCCATTTCTATACAAACCAAGATGGCGGACTCCTAAAGAAATGGAAGCACCCACACCATAGGTGTATCTAAATTAGCTATGTACCAAAAATTACATTTTACCGTGACTCAAAGAGCTGTAAACAGTGTTGTAAGGCTGCGTGTACACATCCGCTTGGAGCTCCAGTGGAATTTTAATTTCATGACGAGAATTCTCGGTCTAACCGTTCATGTGGCATTGAAACGGCATAAATAGGAGACCCCTCAGGCCAGCACTATAACTCCGAGCGTGGTAAAGAAAATCGGATATTTCAGGCAGTAAATGCTCCCGTTAAGAACCAAACCAGATTTTTTTCAAATCTACACACCTATGGCTACTGAAAAATGTAAGGTTCATTTAGCAAATATTATTTTGAAGTGTTAAAAAACATTGTTGTTTTAGAATTTCCGAACAAAAGTGGTGACAAGAGTCTACGTCAACATAACAACCAAAAGTTTGAAGAAATGCAAATCTCTATCTTCCAACTAACTGCAGCAGCTAGCTATTTCTGTCTATTGAAATTATGTAAAGATCAAACACTCGCATATAAGCAGAAATATGAAGACAGTTCTTACCTGAATGTTCACATAGACAGGAAACCCAGTCAGCACATGAGGGGAGAGAGAGAGAGAGAGAGAGAGAGAGAGAGAGAGACATAAAAGAGAGATTAGCTGTGTGTTACAGTCAAAATGATGACCATTTGTTTCAGAATCATTAGACTGACATAATATCTATGGCACCACACATGAAAATTCATACACCATTAAGGGTTATTCCACATTACTAGACTATGATTCATACACCATTAAGGGTTATTCCACATTACTAGACTATATGACGGCTGTCTGCTCCATCACTCAAAGGCATTATACGGTTATCATTTCATATGGACCCTAAAGATATAATAATTTATCTCTTTCCATTTGAATGATATGGGCTTATGGAAATTACGAATGGTAACACATATCGCAATCATTCACAATACAATTATGGCTCCACATATAATGCATTATTGATGTGATCCATCTTATGAGAAATTCTGGATTCACACTGGCTTATTTACAGATCACTCCCTATTCAAATATCAAACACTAGAACACCTGCACGGAGTAATGCACTGACTGTTCCCAAAGCTTGAGATCAAGGATACAATTCTGTAGGTCTATATTGAGATCAAGGATACAATTCTGTAGGTCTATATTGAGATCAAGGATACAATTATGTAGGTCTATATTGAAAACAAGTGATACCAAGCAAGTGCAATGGTACAACCTCACATTAGAAAGCAAATAATCATACATATCCCATAGATACAAATAGATATCCTATCTTGATGAAAACCATTAAAGATCTTATGTACTGTACATTGATCATTATATCTGGTCCCCTGGTAATTGACTGGTGTGGTAATGCTACACTGTGGTCATTGAGGTTTTGTTGCCGCCTATCTATGTGGACTGCCAGTATGAGCACACACACTCCATTCTGCATACGTGCTAGTCTGTGCACACACACTCCATTCTGCATACGTGCTAGTCTGTGCCCACACACTCCATTCTGCATACGTGCTAGTCTGTGCCCACACACTCCATTCTGCATACGTGCTAGTCTGTGCCCACACACTCCATTCTGCATACGTGCTAGTCTGTGCGAAATTCACTGCATTAGACAGGTAAGCACACATTGATGTCCACTAAATATTCATTGTATTACTGATGCTTGTGTACTGTGTGTGTGTGTGTGTGTGTGTGTCTGTCTATGTGTCTGAGATTTTGTAGAGTATGCATGATTGTGTGTGTGTGTGTGTGTGTGTGTGTGTGTGTGTCGTGAGTCTTCAGAGTAGTTATCCCCTAAGAGAGCATGGCCCTCACAGGACTCCAATTCAGCTTGTTAAGACCCGCAGCAGGCTGATGCAACGAGACAGCAGGAATTATGGGTAAAAAACGTTATCCGAACCCACTCCTCTTGAACTCCAATACTGGGGAGAAGAGCCCATGATGGACTGATGAAAAGATGAAATGAGACAGATCAAAGAAAGAAAGAGTCTGTGTGTGTGTGTGTGTGTGTGTGTGTGTGTGTGCGCATAAGAGAGAGAGAGAGAGAGAGAGAGAGAGAGAGAGAGAGAGAGAGAGAGATAAAGTGATAACATCCTAAATCTCATTTCCTCAAATCTTTGTGACTCACATCTTGGAGGTTTTTTGCATAAGTGTTTCTTCTGAAAGCATTGCGGTGCCCTTGCTGATTGGAACAAATTGGCTGAGAAAACTCTCCACTGCACTGTCCCACGTACGCCCGGTAAAACCGGTGAGTCAGTACAACCCAGATAAACTGGCCTTTTTTGTTGTTTAAGCGTCACACCGAGCCTCTGGGGGCCAGGAAGTCTACGGGGAGAGTCCCTGAATACTAAAACTGACCGTCTGCCCTTCGAACAGACCAAAAAGGACATTTTGCTACGGGTACATGGTTTGACCAACAGCGGAATTGAAGAGCAGGGAATGACTGTACTCAAGAGACGTAAGGAGACATGAGCACATTTTGTCTCAAAGTTGTCACATTTTGTTTGTTTGTTTCCCCCCCCCCCCCCCCCACACACACACACACAGTCTCCAGTCAATCAGCTGTCACTTCTCCCACTGCCATTTCCTCCCATGGGCCCTGTGCTGTGGGAAACCTCAGGGATGAATAATGGATTGATGATTGAAGGTGGAGAGCCCCCCCTTCTCTTTATAGTAACACTTCATTACTCATTCTCACACACACACACACACACACACACACACACACACACACACACACACACACAAGGAAACAAATTAAAAACACTACGAGCTAACGTGAGCATGTGGGCATGTGCTTTACATGTGTGTATATATGAATGTATGTATGTACCATTTATGTGTGACGTGAAAAAGCAGATGAGACAGGAGGTGCATACTGTTGCATGTGAGTGTGTGTGTGTGTGTGTGCATGTGAGTGTGTGTGTGTGTGTGTATGTCAGTGTATGAGGGAGATTAGATAGATACAGAGAGTGATAGGGAATGAGAGCAAATGTATATGTGTGTAAAAAGTGTGAGTAGGTACATGACACATTTCTATTTATGTATGACACGTGTTTGGGTGTGTGTGTGTGTGTGTGTGTGTTTGCGTGCAGTTCAAAAGACAGTTTAAAATGCTCAGAGAGGAAAACTTCACAAGTGCAATGAAATAGAAACTCTTTGTAGGCCTACATGTCTATGTGTATGTGTGTGTGTGTGTGTGTGTGTGTGTGTGTGTGTGTGTGTGTGTGTGTGATTGTGTGTGCATAAATCATGGCCATTCCCTAGCAGTGGGCACAGCCCGGAGCGGACAAGATGAATGTAAATGCCAGGCGGGCTCCCGGGGTGAGGCGTGTTATGTAAAGGCCAGCGGCAGCTCACAGCGCCAGTGGAGAGGCCTATGAAAACCGTAGATCAGAACACATCACTGGGCTCACCTCAGAGAGAGGGAGAGAGAGAAGGAGGGAGGGAGAGAAGGAGGGAGGGAGAGAAGGAGGGAGGGAGAAAGAGGGGGAGGGAGGTAGGGAGAGAGGGAGAGAGAGAGAGAGAGGGAGAGAGAGAAGGAGGGAGGGAGAGAAGGAGGGAGGGAGAAAGAGGGGGAGGGAGGTAGGGAGAGAGAGAGAGAGAGAGATTTGATTAAAGGTTTTGTCATATTTTCTTAGCATATTGATAGACAGAGAGAGAGATATGGGGTGATAGAGAAAGAATGAGAGAGAGGGGGGGGGGGTGATAGAGAAAGAATGAGAGAGGGGGGGGGTGATAGAGAAAGAATGAGAGAGAGGGGGGGGGAGTAGAGAGACAGAGTGAAAGAGCAGGAGGGAGAGAAGAATGGGAAGATGGGGAGAGAGAGGTGAGAAGGAGGGAGAGAGAGAGAGAGAGACCAAGAGAGGGAGGGAAAGAAAATTGAGAGAAGTGAGAGTCTGCGCGAGAGATGGGGCGCAGGGAGCCATTATGGCAGCAGAAGTGCGTTGGCTGAAAGTTTGATGAAATCAAAAGTTGGAAATTGTTATTCATGGCTCGGCAGAAGCCCAGGAAAAGGTCAACAGCACGGCAGAGCTAAAATGAATGTCAGGAGGTGAACTTCAGAAATCAACTGTTTGAAAAAGAAGAGAATATGGATGCATAAGAAAGTGTGTGTCAATTATACAGACAGACACACACACACACACACACACACACCAGTACACACACATTTACATTCACAGAAGGTGACTGAGATGCTAGGGAAATCAAAATATACATAAAACAAAAAAGGGTTAGATTACATTATTTTACATTATTTTAATTACACACCGCACCCAACTAAATTAAATATGACAATGAAAACAATATGGTCAACAGTAATAGTAAATTAGTAGACCTAAGTCAGCAAGTTTACGATGCCCTAAAAGTGAGAGCTGTGTGTCAGACAGTGGCAGCTGCCAAACGAGTACAGTATTGGAGCTTAAAGGCTCCTTGATTTGCTGCAGTGGAGAGGCTTCAGAGTGGGGAGAGGAGGGGATGTGTGTGTGTGTGTGTGTGTGTGTGTGTGTGTGTGTGTTTCAGAGTGGTGAGAGGAGGGGATGTGTTTGTGTGTGTGTGTGTGTGTGTGTGTGTGTGTGTGTGTGTGTGCTTCAGAGTGGGGAGAGGAGGGGACGTGTGTGTGTGTGTGTGTGTGTGTGTGTGTGTGTGTGTGTGTGCGTTTGTGCGTTTCAGAGTAGGGAGAGGAGGGGATGTGTGTGTGTGTGTGTGTGTGTGTGTGTGTGTGTGTGTGTGTGTGTGTGTGTGTGTGTTTTTCAGAGTGGGGAGAGGAGGGTGGGTGGGTGGGTGTGTGTGTGTGTGTGTGTGTGTGCTTCAGAGTGGGGAGAGGAGGGGATGTGTGTGTGTGTGTGTGTGTGTGTGTGCGCTTCAGAGTGGGGAGAGGAGGGGATGTGTGTGTGTGTGTGTGTGTGCGCTTCAGAGTGGGGAGGGCAGAGATCATTAGAGGAAGAAGAGCCATGCGGAACCCAATTTAATTTAAGGCCACCACCGCCTCCGACGCACGAGCGGCTCATAAAGTGAGCAGGGTCGCCTCGGGAGTGGAGGAGCGGAGCAGTGCCAGCCTTGCGATGCCAACCTCTGCTGGGCTTGGACTCGCAGAAGTTGCTACTGTGGATGACAATAATGATGATGATGGTGATGATGGGGGGGGGGGATGGAGGACCCTTACTATCTCTACTGGGAGCTCACACAACGACATCATTTCCTATTACAGCTACTCGCTGAGGATGCTGGGTAAGTGTGGCGAGTCGGGCTACCTCTGGCTGGGCGCAGTGTAAATGAGCTCTTCTCCGAGGAGGAAGGAGCCTCAGGCGGCCTCCTCCAGCTGCATGGTGGGAAGGCAGGCACCGATGTCTGAGCCTGGCGCTTGACCCACAGCGGGCAGAGATGCCGTCACAGTGTGTATGGTGCGACCCCCAAACACGATGGACATCCGCAAGGTCATGACCATGTGCAGACGCAGGAGGAGGCAGTGGAGAGGAGGAGAATCGCCTGCCTGATAACAAGCCTGAGGAGAGGTGTGTGTGTGTGTGTGTGTGTGCGAGCGAAGTGTGCATGTGTGTGATGGAGATAGTGAAACAGCTCTTTACTGTATTGACCTTGATGTGCATCATAAAGCACAAAGAACAGGTCAGCACAATGGGGTTGAGGTGCTGTATGTGTGTGTGTGTGTGTGTGTGTGTATAAAAGTAAGTAGAGGTCAAATGACCCCATATAACCAGTTGCCTTCTATATACTCCAATGTTTTTAATTTCTCATACACACACATGCACATACAGTACACAGTCTGAGCATTCTCCTATTCCACACCAGAAAACAGCTGAACCCCAAATCCAGGTTAGTCTGATGCTTGGCTGAGCATCTATGTCTGTATGTCCAAATGGAACTGGTCATTCTAAAACAGCACACAACTAAATCCCACTTCTAACACCAAGACACACTCCTCTTTTTAAAAAATCTCATTGCTGCAGTGAAAGACCAGCTTATCACTGGCTTGGTGATGTGTGGGGTCAATGGAAAAGAATTTGTGTATGTGTGTGTGAGTGTCTGTGTCTGAGTGTCTGTGTGTGTGTGTGTGTCTGTGTGCGTGTCTGTGTGTGTGTCTGTGTGTGTGTGTGTGTGTGTGTGTGTGTGTGTGTGTGAATGTGTCTATCTGTGAGCATGTACATGTATGTCTGTGAGTGTGTTTGTATGTAGGTGCGAGAGCTCACGCTTATGTGTCTGTGTATGTGTGTGTGTGTGTTGTGTGTGTGTGTGCAAGAGCGCTTGTGTTTGTATGTGTGTGTGTGTGTGTGTGTGTGTGTGTGATATGGCCCTAGATTCAGGGGACATGCTCCGATGAGCGCATTCTTATTGTTTGCCCGGCGGCCATGACAGGAGCGGGTCTGGCGTAGCGGCCAGACATGGAGGGAGAAACACATAACAGACAAACAAACACACACACACACACAAACACAAACACACACACAAACACACACAAACAAACACACACAAACACACACACACAAACACACACACACATACACACAAACACAAACAGCAGCACAGGCATGGAGAGACAGAGTCAGAGGGCGAGGCAGAAATACACCACACACACACACACACACATTTGTATATGTGTGTGTGAGAAAGAGAGGGAGTGAAAAAGAGAAAGGAAAAGAGAAAGAGGAAGGGAGTGCCTACAGGGGTCATCTCTGCTGCCATCATTAAAATAAAGAAATATTATCATGACAAATCTCCCCCGGCACAAACACTGCACTGCAGCCACCATCGCTTCCATTAAAAATAAATGAGGAGCACAGTGTGTGTGTGTGTGTGTGTGTCTGTGTGTGTGTGTGTATGTGTGTGTGTGTGTGTGTGTATGATGCCATGACCAGCCTGAGCGGTCACACTTATCTGCTGATGACAGGTGTGTGCATCCGATCATACAGCGCGACCACCATTGCCTAAACACAAGTAACACACACACACACACACACACACGGCTCTTATTCCTAATGTCATTTGACAGTGACTGTCAGCAGGAGAACATGAAGTCCATATTTGTGCTTGTCCACATAACCTGTGCCTGAGGCTGGGCTTTCTGCTCCTCGCCCCACATGCTAACGGTGTTGTGGTCACTGCTGGCACTACCTACTGACCCTCTCAACTCTCACAAGCAGCCTGGCAGCCTCATCAACAGCAATGGGAAATGGAGATGGAGATGTACTGGAAACATGGATTAAAACATGGAAATTAGTTTTACTGTCATTTCAATAATAATATATTAAAGAAATCATGGCCATAAAAGGGAGGAGAGAAAGAGAGAAATCCTATGTTTGTTGTTCATATTGTGTTGGGTGTGTGTACACATTTAGGTGAATATACCCATGCGTTTCTATGGATGAATACTGGAAGGTGTGAATATACCCATGCGTTTCTATGGATGAATACTGGAAGGTGTGAATATACCCATGCATTTCTATGGATGAATACTGGAAGGTGTGAATATACCCATGCATTTCTATGGATGAATACTGGAAGGTGTGAATATAACCATGCGTTTCTGGAGGATGAATACTGGAAGGTGTTATTTACCCATGCGTTTCTGGAGAATGAATACTGGAAGGTGTTATTTACCCATGCGTTTCATAATTGGCCCGATGCAATTTCCACCTTGCTTTGATTTTGAGGCAATATATCAATATATCTCCAGACCTCAAAAGGTGTGTATGTGTGTGGCATGGTACATTGAATATCTTCAGCTTGCACACAGAGAGAATATGCACAGGCTAATTAACAGAGACAGAAGGGACACAAATGCAGTGGGAAATGTAACAGACATAATGTGTGTGAGTGTGTGTCATGTGACTGTCTCCCTAGTAGTCACAGATGCTCTCCTCTGAGTTGCATTGTGGGTCTTTGCACACACACATTTTGAAGGCAACGCAAGCACTAACAAAGACAGGTTGTGGCATCCTTAATGCAATGCTATACACTAGAATCATTCTGTAACTCACTGTTTCTCTCACAGTGAGTGAGAACATGCAAAAGGTCCCATTCGTTCCTGCAACTGCACACATTTGAACCATCGGTGGAAATAGAGAATGTGCTTTTGGTGCCGGGAAACACGTCTGAAGTGGTGACAGGTTCCTAATACTACTGCAAGATAATACAGTCATGACACCATCAGACACAAATGCTTCCTTCTTAACACAAGATTGTGATGTAGACACACACACACACAATATAGTATATTGGTGTGTGTTTTTCATTAATGCTTGCACATGGTTAGCACTTCAGTGATGAACTCCTGCTCAATCAGCACGGTCATGTCCCATGTAAAAATGTAGTCAGCATTAGTCATCCACCATTTGGGCCACACTAGAGATACGTAGTCTAGTAATTATAATCTAGTATGCTAACAGCATCACTGCGACATGTGCGGGAGTCAGCCTAGCCTGTGATGATCTTAATTAATGACTACACCTCCATGTTGGTACATGCCATGTAGCAATGTAGGCCCATGTCATCATTAAGTCCTTTAATAATCATCGGAGCTCTCCGGGGTAACATGAAAATCTCAGCCACTCAGTTCCATGTAAGAGAGTGTGTACATTTGTGTGTGTGTGTGTGTGTGTGTGACGTGATTCGTGCCTGGGTCTATGTATGTGTGTGTGTGTGTGTGTGTGTGTGTGTGTGTGTGTGTGTGTGTGTGTGTGTGTGTGTGTGTGTGTGTTTGAGCCTGTGTGGGTGTGTTTATGCAAAATCTGCCCCAATTCAGCTAGCTAGCTCTCCCACCCATCTCCAAATGCCAGCCAGCATGTTTTGGAGCACACACACACGAGCACACACACACGAGCACACACACACACACACACACACACACACACACACACACACACACACCCTTGTGAGGGCTTTTGGTGAAGGAGTGATTGCTGAGTCTTCCTGTCATTCCCACAACAAAGGAACACATACACACACACACAAACACACACACACACACACACACACGCACACACACACACAGTGCGCTCCAAACCAACACTAGTTCCAATGCAGCATTTCACAGCCTGGAGGTGAGATTGTATACAAGTCTAGCCACACAATTTCAGTCTAGTCAGACTATTAGATTGTATTATAGATGTTAACACCAACTGGCTGTAAGGAGTGAGAAAATCAGTGAAATCCATGACAGTGAGGTCGCCCCCTATGGTCTGGGAGGGTAAAGAGCAGTCAAAGTATGACATTTTAATGGAACATTCTGAATTCCCCCCACAGGGACGGGAGAGGGAGAGAAACTGAAAAAGGACATGTTGTTGGCTCTCTGCCTCCTTCTCAGGTACACATTCTGTACCCTGTAGTCTTGTTTCTGAAAATACACCACCCCCATCTATTGTGTGGTACGCACAAACATGCACACAAAATGCACACACACGCACACGCACACAAACACGCACACACACAAACACAAACACAAAGATACACCACCCCAGTCAACCGCACACACTAACACAAATTCAGCCATCTAAAAAAAGGAGATTCACAGAGAAACTCACAACAACAATGTGATCACAGAGAAGCGCACGTACGTACGTGCGCACGCACGCACGCATGCACGCACGCACGCACGCACGCACGCACGCACACACACAAACAAACAAACATATAAACAGGAGAGCACTAAGAGGCTTTGAGCGATCTAAGAGTTGGCAGAGGCGGCTGCTTTTCCACATTCAAGGAGATGCCTTGTGAAGAGATGCGCTGCTCGTCTCCTTAGTCCAATAGATCACGAGGAGAACCCAAGGCACACAAACAGCTGCTATCATAGTTATGTGCTATGATATGTGCTCCTGCCAGGGAACCTGAATGAACATTTCGGAGAAGCTGCCTGGAATACAATGACAAAAAATGCTTCCACAAAACCATATTCAGCACTATCACAGTTTTTGTCCCTCCAATGCCAGATTTCTAGACATATGATATGTGCACACACACACACACACACACATAACTGCACAGACAGACAGACAGACAGACACACACACACAGACACTCAAGAAAAAGAAGAATATATCTCAGCAAAGCTGTTCGAAAGCCACCTTTAAATTTCACAAACACCCTCTCTTCCTTTCTCTCTCTCTCTCTCACTCAACATCAGGGCCTTCCTTCCTTCGATATGCACCGGTTCGCTTGCTCGTGTCGACCTTGAGCGACACAGCCGCAGCCCTCTGCAGGCTGGAGAGAAGCGGAGGCAGGCGGGCGGGGGTGCGCGGGGGGGTGCGGGGGTGCGGGGGGCAAGACCATCGATCTGCTCCAACACAAAGCAACTCATTTGGGCATTAATCATACTGATAAAATCTGCCGCGTGTGCATTTTTTAGGGGAGTGCAGCAGTGGAGATGCTGTTGGGTGGGAAGGGGGACTGAAGCTCTACGGGGCCTATTCACTGAAGTGAGGAGCACAATAAAAACTTTTTCCACTTCGCAGAGTGAAGTGGGTTTGTGGGAGTTGAAGTACACAATAAAACTTCTTTTTTTTTCACTGCAGGGCAAAGTGGATTTGTGAGTGCTGGGTTGATTGCGAGTGGTCAAATCAACAAATAGAGGTTTTTAAAATCAGCAAGTTGTGCTTGCTGCAGGTGATCAGGGGCCGTATTCACAAAGCCTTTTATCTTACCACTAGGAGTACTCCTAAATCACACTAAAAGATTTTAGCTAGGAGTTTTCTCTTAAAAGTTATTCACAAAGCCTTTCAGACCTACTCTTAGTAAGGAAAAATGACAACTCCTAAACTGTAAGAGTGAGTCTTCGTTGCTATGGATGACGTCATTACTCATGCACGAGCTTGACTGAAGTGACCACCTTGATTGGCTGATGATTGTAACAGAGAGGGTTCAAGCGGAGTAATCAAGGATCTTTGATTGTAACGCAGGAATGATTCCAAACACCTCCCTTACGATGACGAGTGACAGGTCTGAGAATGCATGCGCTACACAAGGACGGAAGATGATGAATAACTGAATAAAAAGGCCTAGCCTATATGAATAAAGAGTAAGGCAAAACAAATAGCCTAGTAGCCTCATGAAACATACGGATTGATCAGTATCTTTGCAACATTATTAAATTAATCTGTCACCATATGCCTACGTTTGCAAAGCGGAGAACATTTTAATTTGATTCACAATGAAATCAAATGTTGACAATGAGTAGTTTTGGTTGTTGTTGTTGTTGTTGCCTACAATGTGAAATTGTTCCCTCACAATTGGAAGCTCCTGTTTCCCCCTGTACATAGGCCTACGCATTTCAAAACATCGCAACGTGAAATGCCACAAAAAGCTGTTTGTGAATAGGTCTTAGTGAGTTAGGAGTCCTCTCGACTTCTTTTAAGCTGTCCCAGACTTAGTAGCTACTTTTAGGTCTAAAATGCTTCGTAAATTACTTTTAGTGAAAAAAATTAGGAGTCCTAAAGTTAGGAGTGACACGCCCATTATTTTTAGAAGTTGCTCCTAAATTCGCCACTTAGGAGCTACTTTTAGCCTTAAAATTCTTTGTGAATATGGCCCCAGGGCTGCATATAGAGAATGGCTTAAACAGGAGTTTGTGTGCAGTCTCAACAGCGTAGAGACTCTTTGGCTTTGTGGAGCATTCTGAAGCACACAGGCTTCATTGCTCATGGGAAATTTGAGAGGTGATGGCGTGATCATTGTCAGGGTGAGAGTGTGTGACGTGTTTGGGTCACAGAAGGGGACAGACGGTGACCTTTTCACTGCCCGGTGTGGTGTAGCACGCCATCCGGTAGAAGTGCCCCACTCAACTCTCAGGCCACGCACAAACACTCAGATAGCACGACTAACCTCTCTTTCCTCATGCCAACATGGAAGGGGATTGTGTATGTGTGTGTGTGTGTGTGTGAGAGGGGGGGTGGAAACCCTACTATCTTTCACTTTCTCTCTCCCTCTCACACGCGCATGAAGGCACACACACACACACGCACACATGTTTGCACACACACACACACAAACGGATGCATGCACACGCACACACACACTGTATGTCATTCGTAAAAATCAGTGTGACCGTTCCAGATAGTCAGCCGAGTGAGAATATAATGGCGGCTGATGAAGGAGGGCATCAGAGCTGGACCTGATTTCTCACTGGCCCATTATCAGAACGAGAAGTCTTCCCTCTCATTTGTCCCCCAACCTCTCTCTTTCATTTCTCTTCTCTAACTCCATTCTACCCAATCCTACTTCATCTTCATTTTCATCTCGCTCCCTCTATTTAGTCGTTCTTTTTGCAGTCTCTCTCTTTTTCAACCCTGCTTCATCATGCAGTCTCTCTCTCTTTCTACCCTGCTTCATCATGCAGTCTCTCTCTCTTTCTACCCTGCTTCATCATACTGTCTTTTCATCCAACTTAATTACTCTCTCTTTCCATCTCTAGCTTTCTTTCTCTACCTCCATCCACCTTCTCCTCCTCTCTCTCTCAGCTCATTATAGTGGCCCGCTGTAAGAGGTCATAACGCCCCCCCCCCATACTCTGCATCAGCCCACCTAACAGGAAAAGGCCTCACTGATCGTGATCACTGATCTTGTCTAGAGAACAAATCACAGTAATTGAGGCTGTAGTCACCCACTGACTTTGCCCCCTATTCCCCAGAGAGAGAGAGAGAGAGAGAGGTGGAGAGAGAGGAGAGAGAGAGAGAGAACAGAAATAGAAAGGGAAAGAGAGAGGGAGATGGGGAGAAAAAAAGGAGAGAGAAAGAGGTGAAGAGATAGAAGAAAAGAAAGGAAGGAAGAGAGAAAGAGAGAGAGGGAGAGAAAGAGAGAGAGGGGAGGAGGAGAGGAAGAGAACAGGAGACAGAGAGTGAGAGGCCGGGGGTTTAGCAGACATCTGTGTCATTACCCCGCCCTAAATGAGACACCCCAAAATCTTAATGTCAGTTCAACAAAGTGACCTGTCCTGTGACTCATGGGTATTAGGAAGGGCTTCTTATTCACATCGCAGAGAAATAAAAAATAAAAAACAATGCCATCCCCAAACAAATAAAGGGTAAAACTGCACCAACATAAAAAAAAACAATGGCATCCCCAAACAAATAAAGGGTAAAACTGCACCAACACACAAGCATACATACTGTACTGTAAGTGCACATATACTAGAAGCAGTTTTTTTATTGCAGCATGATGACTAAAACCAGCACAGTATGGACACACATGTGGACCGGGCCAGAGCCAGATCTGTGCCAGCTCAGAGTGCACCAGTTGAAGGCAGGCTTGAGGTGCCATTTTTAGCCACTTGCTTTAAATATGCATCATCAACATGCGCTGAGAGCTGCCAGGATGGATTTGTGAGTCATCCGGACTTTGGCACTTTGCATTATGAAAGGGGGATTCTGCAGAAAGTGTCTGTTTGAGTCAAGCTTGCGGTTTGCGCACAGAGGTGAGGCGGGAGTGAGAGCTTTTTGATGAAAGCGTCACTCTGGTTTTCTCTGTACAGACCAGAGCTGTTTTATCACCGTGTAAAGGTGTGTACGTGTGTGTGTGACACAGAGAGGGAAATAAAGAGAGAAATCAGAGAGAGAAACCAGAGAGAGAGAGAGAGAGAGAGAGAGAGAGAGAGAGAGAGAGAGAGAGAGAGAGAGAGAGAGAGAGAGAGAGAGAGAGAGAGAGAGAGAGTGTGTGTGTGTGTGTGTGTGTGTGTGTGTGTGTGTGTAGTTGTGTGATGGAGGGGCTGTAAATGGATCTGGTGATAATTGGCCCTTCGTCCCAGCTGCAGGCCTGAGCTCTTAGCACATTTGTATGGTGGTCTGAGTGGACTTATCAAAAATAAAAGACACAGCTAGCCCAACCTGCCGCCCGCCAGCAGTCACCCTTACATCAGTGGCTCAGCTCCGCGCCCCTCCCCCCCTCCACCTTTTCTCTCTCCTCCCCTCTCCTCTCATCCACCTTTTCTCTCTCCCCTTCCCCTCCTCTCATCCACTTTTTCTCTCTCCTCCCCCTCCTCTCATCCACCTTTTCTCTCTAGTCTTCCCCTCCTTCCCTTCCCCTTGGTTTGAGCCTAAAGTGTGAGTAGCCTTAAATGTGCCACAACATGGCTGGGGTGACGTTGTCGTTCTGATGCTGGTGCAGCCTCTCCACACTGCCCAAGGTTTCTTCTTCCTTTTTAGCGGAGCTGTTGCAACGCTGCCGGGCCAGACGAAGTGGACTGTACACTCTTTGGGGTGGAGTATGGAACGGAAGTGTATGGGCTTGTCGCCTGTGTGGACTGCTTGCTCGGTGGATGTGCGATAGCCCTTCACTCTTTAACCTCCCTGTGATGCTCACACACAGCCCTCACACTCACACACACACACACACAATCAAAAGGTGAGACATAAAGACACACCCATTAAAATAAAATGATCACTATTGGAGATGGGGAAGGACACCTTTGCTAAGGGATGAGGCTCACAAGTTGAGTTTAAAAGAAAACAATGCAGGAAAACAGGAAGAGAGTTCAATGTGCCTTGGCTATTGATAGTGTATAAAGAACGACTTCTGACACAACACAGGCCTGAGGGAGTGTGTGAGTGTGTGTGTGAGTGTGAGTGTGAGTGTGTGTGTGTGTGTGTGTGTGTGTGTGTGTGTGTGTGTGTGTGTGTAGATGAATGTGTGCAGGTGTTGTCCTGATTTGAATACATAAATGTCAGCTGTAGGGACCATCTGTCCCTGAGAGTCCAGAGCTCGGCTACTAATGAGAGCTCCTCTTTTCTTTCTTTCTTTTTGTCTACACTCGTTCTGCACAAGCACAAAACGTAAGGGGGAGGGTGGACCCCAGAGGGGGTGCATCTCTGGACTCGTAAAGCAGCCCCCCCACCCCCCCACCCCCCTTTACGCACGGTGCAATCTCTTCCGTAATTATGGACATGAACACATCCATGCTCAGCTCTTGGCTCGACACCGCACCTCAAGATTGGGCGAGAGCGGCTGTTTGATCAAAGAAGCACCCTGATGGAAAAGCTTTTCACCATCAGAAGACATCACGTAGGTGTATAAAAAGCATTTCAGCCACCTGAAAGGAACTGCAATTTGTAGCATTTAATATTTTCACATAGTCAATTGCCTGATGTGTTTAACCAAAGTGGCTCACAACAAGCAACATGGAATGAAATAATTATATTGCTATTTCCAGAGCGCGAGAGTGCCGCTAGGTAATCGACACCTTTAGAAAACAGATGTGTGTGTCATATAGGAACATGATCGTCGTGAATCACTCCATCATTATGTACAGTTTGTCGAACAGCACGCAGCCTGTTCTGCCAAGTCTCAGTGCACACAATTCAAACATGATGGAACTCATTACAGCCAAGTCAGAGACAGAGGGCAAGACTGTCATGCTTTGTGCAGACTAGTCCATAGCTTTGAGATCATCTTCAGTAGACTAACCAGATAACCATTATCTCATTACTGCTAAAGCCCCACACACACTATAATCACTCACTATACACATCATGTGAGGAAAGCAAAGACTGTGAATGTGTGTGTGTGTGTGTGTGTGTGTGTGTGTGTGTGTGTGTGTGTGTGTGTGTGTGTGTGTGGTCATTCTCAAACATCTAGATATTTTCTTTTGTGATTCTGACCAGGCTCCATTCTATATGTGTGAATGTGTGCGACACGTATGAAAAAAGCGTGTGTGTGTGTGTGTGTGTGTGTGTGTGTGTGCATATTTCAGCACATTCCACCTTTAAGATAGAGGGTAAGACGATAATGGTGTCGGCTACAATCTGGGAAACGTCAGGTAGCTCCGCTCTCTGGTGTCACTTTCCAGTGTTCTGTGGACGGAGCTTTCGCATCGGAGCGAAAACATCAGCCTTTTCTCGCCAATTTCCCCGCCACTAGATGTAATCAACTGTTGCAATTCATTCCTGCCACCCGGGGGCTTTATCCAGAGGACAGGTGAAATTGAGCAAATTGGCTGATAAAAATCTAATGGCGTGTCCTCGCTGTTGCTTAAAATGACTCATAACCGCTTCATGATCGCAACAAGGTCCCCGAAGGACGTGAAACAACTCAAACATGGCCACCGCTGACAGGTAGACACAAGCCAGTCCACCATTAAATAAACAGACTGTCTTTATTCACTGCACAACCAGGGCATATTTACATTTCAATCACGCTATCTTCCCATGTCTTCATCTAAGTGTGTCATTTGGAATACGTAATACACATACCCATGCAAACATGTATGTAGACATAGACATTATTTAAAATACATAGTGAATATAATTGACAGGATTTACGGTGTATTTTAACAGTGACTGTACTACAATGTTTTATATGGAGTGTGTGTGTGTGTGTGTGTGTGTGTATGTGTGTGTGTGTGTTTTATTTGTGCCCTGTAGGCTGTTAGATTTAGATTAGACACACAGATGAAAGTGACTATCTCTCTGAAACTTTGTCTGAGAGGCTTCCAAATCAATTTGTCATACTCTGGAGAGAAAGACGCTCCTCCATAAACAAAAAAAGAGACAAGGATAGATGAAAAAGCCATGTTTGACTTTGAAAACACACACAGAGAGTTTTTCTTTTATTTCCCTTGGTTGTTTCTGACTTCAGGAGAGGCTCTTCTTGTTAAGATTCTGGTTTCAAGCCTCCTGATCTGAGTGGGAAGAATTAGAATGCATAAGATTGCTTTAACTAGTCACAGAACATTCATGACTCTACAGGTAGTGCTCTCCTTGTACCTGGTTTCATTGTACAGCACTTTGAAAGAATTGTATTTTGAAGGGCCTTTCTTTATTCTAGAAACACAAACACACACACAGCACCTCTAAGGCCTCAGATTGCAGCTCTGATGGCTGTAAAATCATTAACACAAATCTCTCCCAGTCCCTTCACAGTCGTCAATATGATTGTTTGTCTAAGAGGCCGATACATTTTAAAAACACAGGGGGTGGTCATGATGGCATGGTGATAGGGACAGGTTTGCACAGCCAGGGACAGGTTTGCTCAGCCACAAACATGAAGATATAATCCACTGAGTTTTAACAGAGAATACAGCTCTGGCATAAGCCACTTTGATTTGATTATGCTGGGATCAGATCTGGATATAATCTCCTTTTCAGTCTGAGCCCATCCTAAGAAAATGCCCATCGATATTTCAGAGAGAATTCCTGTAATTACAACACTGCCACTTTTTGACTGTTATTACGGTGTCATACAGGTACTTTCAGTGCACTGAGTTTTTGCGTTATCTGCACTATATACTTAACCTAAGTATTTGAAGTGTGCAAGTAGGCGGTTTGAGAGACAGCCATTCACAGAGCCAATCTCCAGGTAAAGACAGCACCCAATCCGAAAGCCTAGCGATTAGCTAATGCTAAATAATTTCAGCAACCTAGAGCAGGGGTTCCCAAACTTTTCAACCCGCGACCCCCAAAATAACCGTGCCAGAGACTGGCGACCCCCACTATCCCTGGATGTGACTCAAAAAATAAAATAAAATGTGCGCACCGGCCATACGCACCAGGCTTATCCAAACACAGGCTTAACGACAACACAAAAGAACAGAGCAGCCTGTTATGATTTTACATATAGAACTTTACTATATGATAAAAGCAGAATACCGTAGTCAAAAAATAATATCCATGAGTGCACATTATTGCTGTCATGTGCAAACTTAACTTTGAAACATTACTTTAATTTCCATTTTAAAGCAACACCAAAGCACTTTTCCTGTCGCACGCACGCTTGTTTATCCAGCACTGGCTTTGGAAATAACGATGTCTACAGACAAGGTAGAGTACGTTGCATGATTTTATGAAAGTATAATGTATTACGACATCAGAAGCAAGTCAAATTTGTAGTTTCTTATGTCTCATTCCATCGAACTACAGATCCGCTACACGATCTGGCAAACTTGCATAGTGCGGTTATAGTCGATAGAGGGTCGCGAAGAGAATGCAGAAGTGCCGTTCACCCTGTTACGAGTTGATGATTTTGGAAACAATATTTTAATGTACAAAAAATTCTTTGGTGTTGCTTTGCGTCAGTACGTCCATCGCGGCCTTGGATAGCTGTGGATATTCCCTCTCGACTGAAATCCAGAACTCAGCAAGCGTCTTGGAATTAAAATCTGTCTTTAAAGTGCGGTCACATGACAGCTCAACCAGTGCGTCCTCCATGCCGGCTGACAGATGACTTGCGGTGGTTACAGTGAATGGTGATCTTATCCAGTCATAATTTTTCATAATTTTATTTTTTCCAAATTTATTTGATTTATGGAAATCATTTCGCGACCCACCCCTCGCCGTCCCGCGACCCCCCGGGGGACCCCTGACCTAGAGGAAGAGTGAGCATAAGCAATGAAAGGCTAGCAACATGCTAATGCTAAATCATTAAAGCACAAGTCAAAGAGAAGAAAGCATCAGTCCTGAAAGGTTAGGAACACACTAGCACTAAATAATTTCAGCTAAAGCCAGAAGAGGAGAGGGCATCACTACTGAAAGGTTAGCAACACGCTAACACTAAATGATTTCAGCTAAAGCCAGAAGAGGAGAGGGCATCGGTACTGAAAGATTAGCAACCCGCTAACACTAAATTATTTCAGCTAAAGCCAGAAGAGGAGAGGGCATCGGTACTGAAAGATTAGCAACACGCTAACACTAAATCATTACAGCACAAGAGTGAGTGAAAAAAAAGTTGAAGAGACAACACAAGAGGAAATAAGGCCTCCCTAATGGAGCACGACTTCTGGCACGCTAGGCTAGCTCAGCTCATCAGTGAGGAGAACTGACAAGAAAAACTGGGTTACTGCACGAATGTTTATGTGTGTGTGTGTGTGTGTGTGTGTGTGTGTGTGTGTGTGTGTGTGTGCGTGTGTTTTCAGACAAAGCAATGAAATACAATGTCTTGGTTGCAAACATGAGAGCCAGGTTATGGAATTAGGTTTGGGGATCCTGATACTTTCTGGCCTACCGATGTAGAAGAGTAGACAGCGGAAGAAGCCTCCTTAATGGAACAGGACTGTTGGGATGGCAGACTAGCAGAGCAAGACGGAGAGCTGAACTGACATCGGGGGATGATGGAGTGTATGTGTGTGTGTGTGTGTGTGTGTGTGTGTGTGCTAGAGTCCTGCCTAGAAGCGAACAGCCTGGGGCAGTGAGTAGAGAGAGAGATTCAGAGTGGACGAAAAACTCTGGAGTAAAGTGAAAGTAGACGCTGTAATAGCTACATTTGCCTAACTATGGGAAAGTCTGATACATTTTAGCATTTAAAGTTTTATCCCATTTTTGCCTCACTTGACACTGAAGTTTTGCAGTTATGGCACTGGGTAAGATAGAAAATTGAGATATTTTTAGGTTTTAGGGCCTGGGGTTTGGAATTTAGGAAGCACAAGGCTCCTCCATTTGAAAACCAGTCACAACACTTGGCTCTGCACTGACTGCATCTGCGGATGTCTGATAGGCCTGGTTCCCATACCATAAGACTCTTTACAAAAGCAACGGGATTTAGCAGCTTTGGCCCATGGGGAACCATGCAGGTTCTACAGAGAACAAAAGGCGCTAATATTGCATGAAGGGTTCCCCCTGTAGAACTCACCGCTATTAGCTTCACAGGAGTCCAGGACCTGCTAGCTGGAGAAGGTCATTGTGAAAGTGAAGGATTCCTCATGTAGAGTTCTTTACAGACTTCTTAAGTCTTCCAAAGAAGCAGCAGTGCTGGCAGCTGAGTTGTTAAGAGGCTATAAACACACGTGGATCCTCACACACACACACACACACACACACACACACACACACACACACACACACACACACAGCATTTCTCCTCTCTCCCTCGCCTCCCCTTTGATTTCTAATCCATCATATCACTCCATCTCTCTTCTTCACTTTTTCATCGCCATATATTCTCTCCTCCAACCCCCCCCCCCCCACACACACACACACACACACAGTCTTCTCTGCTACACCTTTCCCTCTCCTTTCTCTCTACCTCTCCCTCTGGCTCATTCAGTTCATCTCCATCTTTTCTCTTTGTTCTCTTGCTCGGTCACTGTCACACGTTCCACCAAGCAGAACACAGTAATCTATTGGGCACTATTATTCATCACACATACATTTCCTGACACACACACACACACAAAACACTGTCACTTATGATCACATACACAGCCCTGAACATTCAAAACACATACACACACACACACACACACACACACACACACACACACACACACACAAATGCACAACCTGTTCCCCCTCTCTTCTCTCTTTCGATCACTGCCCATCTCTCTTTTTATCTCACACACACACACACACACACACACACACTACAACACAGGCCTGTGCCTCAGAAACACATTCAATATACTCCGTGCAAGTGAGCACACACACACTTCAACACAAATACGCACACACTGCCTGAATTCCAAACTGTATCGCACCTGTGTAGCGCACACAATTTGTTCCCATTACAATCTACTGTTTCAAAGGAGCGTGAAATGACTACGGCATTGAGAGCCCTCTATGTGCTAGTGGGAAACTAATGTCTTTTGAATTACATGGAAAATGCAGGATCTATGAGCAGGAAAAAGCAGTTTGCCTTAGTTCAATGCAAATTACAGTAGCCCATGCAGTTCGTCAACATTTAAGAAGGAACTGGGAACTATTCTAACAGAACTAAATGGGAGTCAGGTCTTTTTACACATTGAATAGAACACTAGCATGGTTCCATTTTTGGAAGAGTCCATTTTCCAACTTCTCAACGTGGTAAATCTCCTATGGTTTGTTTTTGGTGGGTGGATGCACACACATACACACACACACTCTCATTTGAGATGAAATTGAAAATCCTGTCCAACCTTTGAGGGGCAGAATGCAAATGTAATTTTCAGAGCCCATTAGTACCTCCATCCACCCTGAGAGACCTCTGTGTGTGTGTGTGTGTGTGTGTGTGTGTGTGTGTGTGTGTGTGTGTGTGTGGTGTGCACACATTACTCAGGTCTGACTTGGTGCACAAGCAATTCCACCATGACCACAGAGAACCTGTCAGTCATTCTTCAGAAACACACACACACACACACACATTTAAACATACACATCAATGAATGCACACAACACAAATGCACCTCCACACAACACAGAGACAAGTACACGCACACACACACACACGCACACACACACACAAAGAGATACAACTGCATACACACACAAACATACAGTACACATTCTCTCTCAATTAAATTAAATTCAAGAGAGCTTTATTGGCATGAACATCACTCTGATATTATTGCCAAAGCTCGATTACATATATGCAAAATCCCCCCCCTCTCTCTCTCCCTCCCTCTCCCTCTCTGTTCCTTTTGTTTCCTGCAGAGCTGGTCTCCAAGCTTGCTGGCAATAACACCATTATGTATGTCTGCATGTGTGTGTGAGTATGTGTGTGTGTGCGTGTGTGTGCATCACTGGAGAAGAAATATCTCTATCTCACAGCAGACAAAGGGGATTTGAAATGGGACGTGAGACTACAGCAGGAGACCCACAGTGCCTGACACAACTGGGTGCCTGTTTCTGCTGTGGGTAAGTGCATTAGCAAGGGTGTGCAAGTGAGTCAGTGCATATATGAATGTTGAGCTGATCTCCAAGCTTGCTGGCAGTAACACCATGATGTATGTCTGCATGTGTGTGTGAGTACATCTGTGTGTGTGTGTGTGTGTGTGTGTATGCGTGTGAGAGATTATCTTGCATTTGTGGTGCACACACACATGCTCTTTAAATAGGATAAATATAAATACCTTGGGACCATCATTGACGATAAATTAAATTTTGAGGCAAACTGTGAGACTGCGTACAAAAAGGGGAACCAGCGTCTATACTGTCTGAGGAAGCCGTCCTCCTTCCACATCGACAGAAAGATGCTCATCATGTTCTACCGCAGCTTAATTGAATCGGTCATCTCTTTTAGCCTGGTGTCTTGGCTCAGCAACCTACCCCTAAAAAATAAGAACTCCCTGAACCAAGTTGTAAGGTGGGCTAGTAGGCTGATTGGAGAGCCACAGCTGAACCTGGAATCCCTACACAGTAGGCAGCTACAGAGGCTAGTTGGGTCTATCCTAGAGGATGGATCCCACCCACTATACGGTGAATTTCAGCCTCTCCCATCAGGCCGCAGGTACAAAATGCCTGTTTGTAAAACTAAAAGATACAGAGGCAGTTTTGTTCCCTCGGCTATTAGAATGTTAAATAGCACTTAGGCTTTTGTTAGATTAGGCTACACACTAACTTATTGACTGCACAGCCATCTTAATCTTAATGTATTTATTTATTATTTAATCTGGTTTAGCTCTTGCATCTGCTATGATGACTTTTATTTTGCATTTTCATCTACTGAATTTTGATACTAATAATATGCATGTGCATTTTTTATCTATATTCCTAGGTCTAGAGCACTGTTGTCACTGTTATGTCACTGTTTTCTGTCAATGTCGTTTAATGTCATCTATGTGTGTGTGTGTAAGAAACCCACTCTTTTGACCTGCAACCAAATATACCCTTGGGTACAAATAAAGTTACCTTACCTTACCTTTTTGCATTTGCCCTGCTGATCTGATGAAAATGAACATCCCTGTTATACATGTGTGTGTGTATGTGTGTGTGTGTGTGTGTGTGTGCGTGTGTGTGTCTGTGTGTCTGTGTGTTTTTGTGTTAAAAAAGCACTTGAAGACACTCCCTGAGTGGAGGTATGTAGGCCATTCTGCATGTCTTCTCTCTCCAGTAGGAGAATATCCCCTCTGCAGCATCAGACTGTCATGTAGGGAGGCAGGCGCACACACACACTCACGCACTCACGCACACACGCACGCACGCCAACCCTACTGTACAGGATCAACCCACCCTGGGAAATTTACAACCACTCTGGCCAGTGTTATGCGCCTGTACAAAGCGGCATTACATGCCATTATTGATCCACACACTGTGTGTGTGTGTGTGTGTGTGTGTGTGTGTGTGTGTGTGTGTGTCTGTGTGTGTGTGTGTGTAAATCAGATTGAAGGGGCAGAGTGAAAATGGTTCTCTGGGAGTCTTATAGAGGTGCCAGTGTGACAGTGGAAGGAAGGAAACATCGTCAATCACGGCTACGAGTGTAACCACACACACACACACACACACACACACACACACACACAGGACCAACAACTGGTATTGGTATGCCTTGCGGCAGTGTTAGTCATACATTATTAACCGCATATAAAGTGTCAGAAATGGCAGGTAATGTCTGAGGAATGACTGAATGCACTCTGTGTGTGTGTGTGTGTGTGTGTGTGTGTGTTCCTATGTGTGGCACGAGGGCATGAGGCATGGGAATCCTGACTATTTGACGCCTGAAAAATCAGCAGCAGAGAACTGAGATAATTCACAATATGAAACAACACACACACACACACACACACACACACACACACACACACACACACACACACACACACACACACACACACACACACACACACACCTACCTCTCGGTCCTCAGTCCATAGCAGTGGTTCTCAACCTTTTTTCAGTGATAACCAGTGCAAAGCATTTTTAGTTGAGAAAAAAAACAAAGCACTGTCTATCGTGTTTTCACAAGAATTACCTCTACACTTCAACCACGACTCCATCGTTTGAGTTTTGACAGTGATTGACAGGTGATGGCAGGTGGCATGTGACAGGTTGGGTCCATCCTGGTATGGGGGGGACTCTGGATTTTTTAGGATAATGAAATTGAATAGCCTACTGAAATATAAAATTAATTTTATGAACTTATATTTTCTTGAAATATTTATTAAATAATTGTTTTTAAAGTATTTTGCATGGATTCTACTTTTTAAATATATGTATATTTTAAAATCTCACATACCCCCTGGAGTGGCTTCATGCACCCCCAGGGGTACACGCACCCCCATTTGAGAACCACTGGTCTATAGGGACCTGCAGGCTGAGGTTGTTATAGAGAAGGGGTAGGGGAGAAGGGGTTTCGTCACATCCCTGTGTTGCTTTCTGTGTGTGTGTATGTGTGTGTGTATGTGTGTGTGTGGTGTGTGTGTGTGTGTGTGTGGGCTTGCAGGCAGCTGCAGCAGTATTTGAATGGTGGAGAAAAGAGCTCTAAGAAAAAAAGATGAAAAGTCCCCGTGCTCTCTCTCTCTCTCTTTCTCCTCACATACACACTCAGCTAAAGGCCATATTTCCACAGCGCTATCTGTGCCTAGCAGACGGTCACCACACACAGAGACAGAGAGAGAGAGGCTACGGTTTAGAAAAGCCAGTTGAGCTTAAAAACAGACAAAAATGTGTAAGTTCCAGATGTGTCACAGACCAACAGTTGGATTGATGCTTCACCACAACACTAAGTGCACAGCCTAACTGAGCTCTGGCTCTGTCTGTGGGCCGGAAGTGGTAGAACCGGATATATATATATATTGACGCAAAATGAAGAGGGAGAAGGAAAAGAGAGGGATGGCCCACTCTCTAAAAGTGTAAGGAGATGATTACTCACTTGGTAGGAGAGTCTGGGGAAAGAGAGAAGTGGAGAGAGAGAGAGAGATAAGGAACAAAGAGAAGGAGAAGAAACAACAGACTCACTGCAGGAACAGTCTGAGATCCCTGAATTATTCACTCGGCTTATTTATTCAGTGTTTAGCTCCGTAAGCAATGCAATTACCCCAGAAGTCCCAGCATCTTCTATTGTTTGCACCCTTTCTGTCCTATTTTCCTTTCTTCACTCCTTTCATTATTTCTTTTACACAAATACACAAACACACACACACAGCTGTTGTGTGTCCAGTAGGTGTGGAATGAGAGAAAGAGAGAGAGAGAGATAGATGCATCCCATTCTTCTCTGCCATACCTATGCAACAGCACCACCCAGTGGATGTTTTCCCACACTACCACATAAACTAAAACAACTGCTCATAAGGCTCACGCCACTCACTTCGTTCAACACTGTTCAATTCTATATTCAAATTCTTTTGCAAAATGCTGAACTACAACAAGGGACATATTGTATTTTTTTATCAGTTTAATTAGTCACATCTTAAATTAACTAAAAATGTTGAGTTTAATGTCTTATGATGACTAAGTCTAATGACATAAACATGCTCAAACAACAATGATGTTAATTGTTGAGTATCGCTCCATCAAGACCTTGTGTGCTTTGCTTCTGAGGAGAAGAATCCTAATTCCAGACAACTCCAGAGTGACCTTCAGCACTGCTTGTTTTTTGTCGGACATCAAAAGACTCGACTCAAGGCTCAAGGATTCTAAGGGTGGGAAACTGACGAATATCTGACGGGTGTTTAAAAGGAGAGTGCTCCAGCCCAATCATCCTGTCAACGGGGAAAATAGCAACACAAGCGCGAGCAGGCCTCCACGCGTGACACTTTTGAAGGCTGACCCGGGAGAGCGACTTCACAAACTCTAATCCAATGTCACACGTGTCAGCTGTGCCATTTAGTGTTGAGCTCCATTTGTCATACAGTGCTTTTATCTTCTGACTCGAATGGACCAACTGGCCAGTGCAGTGCGGAGAGATAACACTCAAGGTCCAGAAGAGGACATTGATTTCACTTCATTGTCTAATCTCTGTCTAATCTACTTCAATTACCTGTCAGATCAAATCAGCCAATCAAATGACACCTTTCTCACTTTCCTGCTCCTTGTTGATTGGCTAGGACTGTTTATGGCTCAGTCCGCGAGCAACTATTTTTTTCTTTTTGTTTACATCAGGACTGCGTGACAGCGCCTGTGTGTTTGGAATGGACAGCTAGAGAAGCAAGGTGCTGAATTTGAGTTTTTAAAAAAAAAAACTGGATCTGGATCTCACCTTTAATGAAAGAGCAGCATCGAAACACATTAAGCCACAGCTGTTGATGTCACAGTTTGAGTGGTTATCCCACTTAGTTTACAAGTGAGGCGGCAGGCAAAGGCTAGGCAAGCCCTCGTTTGAGTGGGAGAGGGGTGCCATCTAGTGACAAGTCTAGCGAGACAGAGAGAGAGAGAGAGATAAAGAGAGAGAGAGAGAATGTGTTTGGTGATGCTGAATGTACACTCTTCAGCTGGCATGGAGGCAAGAGGACTATGTCAGGTAAACGGTTTCAGGATTGTGCCAATCTGCTGCCCTTGGCACCATCTAGGCTGATGTAGTAAGGTGTGTGTGTGTGTGTGTGTGTGTGTGTGTGTGCTAAACAGCACAGTGCACGAGAGAAATAGTGTCTTTCTACACTACACACAACACACTACACACACACACACACACTCACACACACTACAAGTGCTGCAGCAAAATAATATCAACTGTAAGAATAGAAGGTCTACCCAACAATATCAAATCCAACTGAAATCCGACAACACAAGGTCCACCTCTCTAGTCTCTCAGTCTGCCCTCTGAATGACTATCGTCGGCCTCGCCGAGCTCTAATTGCTCTCCGCTGCTCTCGCCCCGATAACCCCACCCCTCCCGCTGTTCTTATCAGGACAGATAGTCAAATGACAGCCCACCCCGGCCCTCATCGCACTTTCAGTGCTCGATACGTCTGGTCTGGGCCACCCCGGCCCTCAGCGCACTTTCAGCGCTCGATACGTCTGGTCTAGGCCCGGGGAGGTGGCTGATGCTGCTGATGCTGCTGATGCTTTAAACAGCTGTCTTCCATGAGGCATTGATCTGAGAACAGCCTGGATGAGCCCAGCTGTCAACCATGTTGGGTTCTGAGACAGGTCCAGCTGGTCTGAGATCAGTGAAGCCACATCTAGCTGGAAGCACACCTAAAGTGAGGTAAAGTAGGATCTGGCTGCCCGTGAAATCTGCTTTTGGATGCTCAACTCGTGCTAGTTTAGCTGGCTATGAGTCATGGTGGAGAGTGGACATTTGAGAGCAAGAGAGAATCTGACAAATAGCTACAACTTTTTCATAAGACAGGCAGCTGCAGAGACAGAGAATCTCATCATAGAGAGATATACTAAGATAAGCAGGCAGACTGGAAGTCATAAATTGCAAGAGGGATTGATTGATTTAAAGACATCATAGAGAAAATAGCACCCTGTAGAGTGCCCTAATAGGCAAAGATCCAACCAGGCTGACTCATTCCTTTAGCAGCCTTAGCAGTCAGCCTTTCGTCTTCTTTAAAAAAAACAGCGCTCACAACCCAGAGGATTGTCCCCATGTCATTAATCATCACCTAACTCTCAGCACCTCCAGAGCACTCACGCTAAACAGAGCGAGTGGGCATTGCATACGAATATGTGTGCCACTGGTCTATAAGTTAAAAGGTAAAGATCATAATAAAAAGAAAACAAAAAACACAAGGTAAAATAATTTAAAAATAAAGAATAATTAGTAAGTATGGAAGCCCGTTTGCGCCACACACAAAAACAAATTCTGATCAATTCACTACTAGAGTGGGCATCGCATACGAATATGTGTGCCACTGGTCTGAGTAGTCTCTCACTGGCAGCACTACTGGAGTGGGCTGGGCACGGGGTGGGAGGGGGGGGGGTGGTGTGCAGTTTGGCAACCTGCAGGTGGCAGTGTGCCAACCACTGTGATGGGGACAAGGGGGGTGGGGGGGGGTGGATGCAGTGGAAGATGCTCACTGGGGATTCTGGAATATTCTGAGCACTGAGCAGTGGGTTCCCAGGGGCTTAAGGTTTAGTGAGGCAGAGAGAGAGAGAGAGAGAGAGAGAGAGAGAGAGAGGGAGGGGGGGGGGAGGGAGGGAGGAAGGGTGAGAGTGCTAAAGAAAGGAATAAAGAGAAAAGAAAGCAAGCACACAAGAAGTCGTAGGTAAGATAAAATAAAATAAAGTGAGCAAACAAGACCGCTAGGACTCACAGAAAGACAGAATTCAGTAACACTAGGGAACACTAGTGGACGAGGCAGAGAGAGAATGACAAAAGAGAGGGAGCAGGAGATGGAGGGAGAATGACAGAGGGAGAGAGAGGAGTGTGAGTGTGTGTGTGTGTGTGTGTGTGTGTGTGTGTGTGAGAGAGAGAGAGAGAGAGGCTGGGTGCAGTGAAAATAGCCAACTCTCTTTCTGCTTTGATCAACAGTATTGGACTGAGTGAGGAGGAAATGAGAATTGATTGAACTCTTCCTGTGCCAGCACAAGCTCCATCTTCACTCCTTCTCACTTAGACAACCTCTCCTTTCTCTCTTTCTCTCTCGCTCCCTCCATCTTACCCTTATGATCTCTCTCTCTCTCTCCTTCTCACTTAGTCAACCTCTCCTTTCCCTCTCACTCTTTCTTTCTTTCTTTCTCTCTCACTCTCCCAGTCTCTCTCTCTTACTCTCCCATTCTCTCTCTCTCTCTCTCCCTTGCTCTCTTGTTCTCTCTATCTTTGGAGGTTCCTGTCCAATCAGGGAGATGGTCCAGTCCTCCGTGGTTCTTGCTGAGTGTGCTCTTAGAGCCTCCTGACAAAGAGCCTCGGGCTCAGCTTATGACTGCACCTGACGTGTATGTGTGTGTGTATGAGTGTGTGTGTGTATGCATGTGTTTGAGAAAGAGATAGACACAGTGTATGGTTGAGTGTATGTGAGAGAGATTGTGTGTGATACATTTGTGTCACACATGTGTAAGTGTGTGTATCTGTTTTCTCTCTCTCTCTCTCTGTGTGTGTGTGTGTGTGTGTGTAGGCGTTTGTGGTAGAAGAGCAAAATCTCATCTGGGCACAGGCAGCAGCGGCAAGAAGCATATTATCACCAGCAGTGGAAAGAGCTTAGTCGACAGAGAGGGGGAGGAGGGAGAGAGAGGGAGAGGGAGAGAGAGAGAGGGAGACTAAGCAAGCAATATAGTCAGAGAAAGAGAAACAGAGAGAGAGAGAGAGATGGAGAATAAGCAAGCAATATAGCCAGTGACAGAGAGAGGGAAAAGAGGATAGAGGGAATAGTGGGGAAAGATGGAAGGAGGGGTAGAAAAAAGGAAAGATGGAGGAAGGGGTAGAAAAGATGGAGGAAGGGGTAGAAAAAAGGAAAGATTATGTGCTTTTAATGGAGGGAATTATAGCAACACCCACACAGTGGCTGAGTTCCCAGAGAACTCACTGCTGTCCCCTACAGCAAGTACGGTTCTCAAGAACCGTGTCATCTTCTGTCTATGTGCCCAAATCATACATTCGCTTCTGTGATACAAGGTTCTAAAGACAAGGATATGATATGACAGGAACAGTTCTACACCTAGAAATGGTAATGTTAAGGGTGAATGTTCCTGGAGTGTGGTGACATAGCACTTATTTCAAATACTAAGTATTAAAATATTACTTCATGATAAAACATTGTGAGGCTTCTGAAGCCAATTCTGGCCATAATCTATTTTTTTGCATAGTTACAGCATATGTGCAGTGTCAATTCAATTGTATATTGTTTTCATCTGATAATGTGTATCCTGCTCTCATGCTATTGGGAGTTTGACTGTTTTAAGAAGCCCACAAAAGTAGGTTGGCTTCTTCCTAAGAAAGTGAGACAAATCAAATCATTGCTGTGAAGAGAATAATATAATATAATTTCATGCATTTGGATTGGCTGTTAATTTTAATGACTAAAAAAATCAATCGCTTGACGTGTGATGTGCTTGAGTAATTGATTAAAAATAGTCTGAAATGTCCCAATTTTTTAGAGCTGGTATTTAAAATAAAAGGGAACCTGCAGAACAGCCGCCTCCAAGTGTTGCATTCAGATTAAAGGGTCCTCACAAGCTTAGAGCACAAACACAGCCACCGATCATATGTGCTCAAACCCACACACACACACACACACAACAATCCAGATCGTATGTCACACACACACACACAACAATACTCTCTTAACATGTCAGAAGACCGCCCCGAGGAACAATTTGAACATGAATAGATAGCGGCTAAGTACCGGAATCCACCATGCTCTGAGCAGCTAGGTCAATGAGAATGGAAGAGGTAGAGAAAAGAGGGAAGAACAGAGAGGAAGAGAGGGAGATAGAGAGAGAGGGAGATAGAGAGAGGGGGGAGCGAAAGAAAGAGGGAGAGTGAGAGAGTCAGAGAGAGTCAGGCTCAGTCAGAATTAGCGCAAAGAAAAAATAATAATATCACAAAATATTGATATTCTTCTTAATTATTTATTTGGACACTGACTTATCAAATATCTAATTAAGCCTTAGCTCAGAGAGCCGGGCATAACACGTTGTTTGACAAGCTGTACAAATATTGGGATATCATCAGACAATTGTTTGTTTTTCAGTTTCAATTTTCACTTCCTGCTCAGTAGTGGAGTACAGCATGATGAGCCATTAGCACTGGAGAATCCTAGCACTGGCTCACCATTAGCACTGGAGAATCCTAGCGCTGGCTCACCATTCGCTGGCTCACCTAAGACCTCGACAGATAACTGTAACTTACGGCCATAAAGCACCACTGGCTTAGACTGTCTGGCTGGCTGGCCGGCTGCTACCTCCACCCATGGGAGCATCTAAGTCAAGCGGAACTTTCACTCTGAACTAATGAAGCTTGTTTCAGTTTACATGGTGGGGAGGTGGGGAGAGGGAGGAAGATTCTCCCCCATTCATTTCAATGGCTGATGCTAGGCTTGCTAATTCAGCCAACGATATGCTCAGTGGGCTGCTGCCATCTTAAGGAATGGTGTCCAACATGTGCTCACTTCTGCCCACATTTCCACAAATTAGCCATATTGTACCCTGTCTAAGACCATCATATGCTACTTTACAGTATGTCCCACAAGGTGATCTTATCAATACAACATTCAATGGTCCATGCTATGGCCTCACTAACATTTGAAGAAAGGCCTTTGAGAACAATCCCAATTAAGGTGGAGATTAAATTATCATAGAGAACAAAAGGTGACCAGACCATGGTATTAGCATTTAGAGTGTACTGTAGGAGGGACTTTTAAAACCGAATATATGCCAAGAGCAGAAGCTCTTTTTTTAATTTTAAGTTTTTAAGTTTTATCTACTAACCTCATGAATAGTTTTTTAGAGTGTATAGGCTCACTACAAGATCGGAAGTACATCCCACGTGCTTTTGTGATTACTTTTTATTGGAATAAAGATTGAAGCTGCACTAAACGAATAATCATCCTATGAACACCTCTTGTTTTTCTTACACCTCTAAACCCTGCCCCCCTTGGTCCACAGCCCCGGTTAGCTGGCTATATGATTGACATGCTGATTGGTTACGGTATTCAATTTCTTTTTTTTTAACTACTGGACTACTAATGATCAATCACACCAAAACAGATATGAGAGAGATACATCGGTGACAAAGTGTAAAAAAAAAAACATTGACCCATTGTCCAATGAACACATTTTTTGGCTTAGCGGATTCTTTTATCCAAAAGGACTTACAATGAAGAAGACAAGACAGCACATGTCCCTTGGTATCAAACTCACAATATTGATGTTGTCAAGACCTTGCCAAGCTGAGCCAGTGTCACACATTTTACACACATTCGAGACCCCCAAACACTTCAACTCATTCTGTGGTGTTTGTAAGTAATCGGTGGGTTTCTTCACCACTGAGCCGTAACCCTCCTTTGGACACAGTGGCTTCCTGCACAGAGTCTGTGGCCCCATGGTTGAGCAGCAGGGCTCGACTGCCACGGTTGGCACAGGCACCACAGACCCACTAGAGAGGCCTGTGCCACCACACACACACCCGTGGTCTGTCTGTCTGTCAGTCTGTCTGTCTGTGAGCAGAAGGACAGAAGGGCTGCGAGGCAACTCTGGCAGGTGCCCAGCTGTAGGGGTGGAAGGTGCCAGGAGAGAGAAAATGGTACAAACGATGCCCAGGGAACGGCGGGCACAGGTGGCGCACACACCTGCCAGGATGGCAGAGAAGAGACATCCAGACGCAAAGCTGAAAAAAGAAGAAGAAGAGAACGCCAGAAGCCAGCCATCTCAGGGATATGTTTTTAGAGAAGTCAGAAAGGTCTCAGGTTTGCAAGTTAAAGGATATTGGATGTTTGACTAAATTGTGAGAAGAAAAAGAAAGGCATTTACTCATAGACAAGTATGCAAAGGGAGTCTCCACTGCAGTAATGCTTTCATGTCAAATAAAGAAAGCTACTAGTGTGTAATACAACTTTGTGCAAGCACTTAAGTGAAGACACATGGCCTCAATTAACACCTTATAGATTTACAGCCCAAATGACAACAGAGAACTTTAACATTGACTTAAAGAAAGAAGCAGCCCTGGAAATTCAAGTCACTGATAGACACACACATGTACAGCCCAGACACACACACACACAGGGCAGACACACACATGTACAGCCCACACACACACACAGGGCAGACACACACACACAGAGCAAACACACACATGTACAGCCCAGACACACACACACAGAGCAGAGCAGCACTCAAGCAGGGCTGTGGTGAGAGATCAATGGTCACAGGGAGAACGACGTCCCTTTAGTGTGAAAAAGGGAAATAGTAAGGCAGTGCTGAAACTACAAATCAACCTGCCGTCTAATAAGACCCAGGGAAACACCACCTAACCTGCTCCACAAACACGCACGCACAGGCTCAGGCACAGGGGCACACACACACATGCGCGCACACACACACACACACGCGCACACACACACACACACACACACACACAGACAGACACACACACACTAGGGTGTGTGCAAAGCGGTCTCAACATTAATTACGATGGGCGGGGGAGTATTGTTTGAGGGGATCATGCCTCAGTAGGGTGGAGGGGGGAAATCCATGCCTGCTCTCCGGTGTTGACTCAATAGGATGGAGTCTTAATATTTTATCACCCGCTCGCAGCTTTCTCTCACTCCCTCACACTCAGACAGAGAGATGGGGACAGTAGGCTTGGCTCCACTCTTCTTTTCCCTCAATTTGAATAAAAACCTCCATTTGACACAAGTTGCTGAGTTTCCTCCATTCAACGGGGGGTTCTTTATTCCTAGCTATTAAAACACATTAAAAGTTTTTCAATTTATTTTTCTCAGCTGCTCTTATGAAGAGGCTTTTGCGAGAGAGAGAGAGAGAGAGAGAGAGAGAGAGAGAGAGAGAGAGAGAGAGAGAGAAAGAGAGAGAGACAGAGAGAGAGAGGCAGCAAAAGTCTGGAGCATTTTAGTTGAGACCATGTCAAATTAAAATCTTACAAGCTGTCTGGAGACTGACCATTTAATCTGGACTCAGTACTCACAGTCACCCCCTCAAGTAACACACACACACACTCTCTCTCACTCGCATGCACACGTGCCACACCCACACACACATGCATGCATTTTCACATTTCATACTCATATGTACATACTATAATAAGTGCAAACTTCATTTGCACTAATTTATTTACAGTGAAGCAAGAAGAGGACCTCTTCATTTAAAATGTGTTCATAACCAAAGACATATATAGTACAGTACATGTAGTGATAAGAATTGCACAAGAGTCACTTGACCTTGATATTGTCATCACATCCCTTCACTCAAAGAGCTATAACTCATTGCCACCTCAAAGAGCATTTTGTTTTGTATTTTATTTTTGGAAACGTTCCTGTTTCAACAGTCACACAGAATACACCAACAGACAACAAAAAAAACAAGACTAAAGAGAAAGTGGCATTAAAGGTGTCAGTGCTAAACAATATGGATGTGCACCTTTAACAGGTAGCTGGGGTGTAAACAGTGAAGGCAAACACCTTTCAGCGTCTCGTGACTGTTGGGCGAGGAGGGGGAGACGTGAATAAGAGCCGGCTTCATTTCCGCCGAGCGAGCGGAGGAGGCAGGAAGCGTCGAGGTGGCTGCACGACAGCTGGAAATGACGAGATGCATTATCGGTCCGCTCCCCTCCGTGCTCTTCGCCACACAATACCGCCGCGTCTTAATAGAACGGAGAGAAAGAGTCGAGTCAACTCGGCCTTTTTTTTTTTATTTCCCTCACACACACCCTCGCCTCTTCTCTTCTTCCAATGTGGCCCCCCTTCATGAAAACGCTTTTCAATTTGGGCCGTCGGTGCTCTTAATTTCCTCTTCTCATCTCCTGTGTCATTTGGGTAGTGAAAAGGCCTCCCTCGACAGCGGCGTCAAGGCAGGGGTTGGGGGGTGGGGGTTAAAGAAAAGCATATTAAGGATATTGAATGCGGCCTGTTTGGAGCGACAGTGTCTACTCCTCACATCGAGTATAAAAACGCGTTGTACGTGTTTGTGTTTGTATCTTTCTCTGTATAACAGACAGAAGAAGAATCAGAATCAGATTTTATTTGCCAAAGGAGTGGTGTGTTCCATTTGCCTTCTGGTAGTTGGTAACTGGGAATGATGTCACATCCAAGTGAAAAACGAGTTCAATGCTTTCCAATTGTAACAGAGCTTGGGATTGTGTTGTAAAATCGGTGGAAATCACGGTAACGGCGGCTACTGTACAGAAAGAAAGTCAATGGGGTACTTATGTCAAATACTGTACAGTAGACCTCTTTTTTCCACTACTGACAGGTTCAACATGTAATCACAAATGTTGGCCAACATAGTGTACCGCTAAAATGGTCATTGCTACACAAACACGACGTAGTCCCCCAACTCTATACATCATAAAAACTAGATGCTACAGTTACAGCAATTGGCTGTTGTTAGATTGTTACCTGTCCTAGTGACAAACAGAGGTTGGACACTATTGTTTCTACGATTGACTATACTGAATGTACACAAATAGGACAGAAGTGCTAATAAACCATCTACAGCTCTCATTTGCTGGGCTCAGTCATCTTGGAAATTAAAACTCGGAGTTTGAACGAGCTGACAAGTAGGAATTATGATATCAGGGAGTGTTCCATTGGCAACTCCCTGCTCGTAACTGGGAAAAACACTTACGAGGACAAATTCACCATTAGTTCACTCACACATGAAATTTGGTTCTGGCCATTGGTATCACTCTAGCAAGAAGAAGCAAAAAAATAAAAGAAAGACAAGCCTGGAAACAAAAACCAAGGCAGGGTGGAGGCTGAAGCTGAACCAGTGGCCAAAGTGGCAGTTGCATCAGCAGCGGCAGTTCCACCTGAATCTGTCTGTTTTACGGCAGCTGTCAGCGCGTGCCACAGTTTGTCAACTTAGAGAGCCGGAGGCGTAAAGAGGCGTAGAGGCAGGCGGCCGACTGCTGGTGCCCTCGGCTTGATAATACAACTGCCAGCTGCTACCAGTCATGGAACCAGACGCCAGAGGCTGCCTCCGAAAAGCCGCTCCAATCTGTGACACTCGCCGGGCAGGATTATATTAACTGCCCTGCCTTCTCAGCTCGCATTAGCCCATAAAATGCCTGGGTGAGTTAAAGCCTCCCGTCCTCGGCGGCCCTCCTTGCACCTTTAATCATTCCGTAGCTGCACTCGTATGACCAAGGGCACGAAGCTGCAATGTGTTGCTGCAATGTGGCAGAAGTGGGGGGATCAAAACTGGACAAGATGCTCATGATGATCATTTACACAACAACAACACAATGCATTTATAAAGTGCTTTTCTAGGAACCCAAAGTGCTTTACAACATTTGGGAGGGTTGTGGGGAACCCCACTGGAACCACCATCAATGTGTACCATCCACCTGGTAAACGCAAACACTTCAGAAAACGCTTCAGAAAATATAGAATAATGCATTTCACCATGAAAGACAGAGTTCAATGGCTATAGCAAAGGACAGAGCTTAGTAGACATTAAATATAGCAGTTTACCTTATATGATTACACATGTCAGTAGCTACCTGTCTGTAGTTTTAGTCATGCCTTTGGGTCTAGCATTTATACTTCAAGGAGCCACAGGGAAGAGCACAAACGCCCTGCCAGTGAACTGAGTAAATCCTTTCCGTGTGCATAGGAGGAAAGTATGTGGAACATGAACAGAAGTCTTAGACGCTGAATATATCAAAACATGAGCAGTCAGAGAGACTGGAAGGCACAGAGGTGGATGAGAGGGTAAAGCAGACAGGGAGGGAGGGAAAGGGACATGGAAGGATAAAGAGAGTGATAGAGAGAGAGAGAGAGGAGGGGTGGGAGGTCAGGAGAGTGGTGTGGCATCGCACGCACGCACGCACACGCACACACACACACACACACACATGCACTAGCAGTAGCACCCAGACACTCTCACTCACACACATATCAAAATGTAGAGCTGTAACTAGACACAAACAGCACACACACACACACACACACACAGGGGACCTGCAACCAGACACCTAAGGTCTCCAAGGGTACCTCGGGACCGACTCAAAATAACAATCTCTGTTGTCACAAAGTGTCAGGTCACATTTTTCCATATTTAACCTGCAGCTCATACGACCGGCCCTGTGAACTGCACACGCTCAGTGCCAGCACAACACCACAGTTAAGGCCACACACACACACAAAAACACACTATCAGTGTCAGCACAACACCACAGCTAAGGCCACACACACACACACACACACACACACACACACACACACACACACACACACACACACACACACACACGCTCAGCGTCAGCACAACACCACAGCTCAGGCCAGGGCAGCTGCAATGCAGCCCATAATAATAGCCACATTGCATTGGATTAGCAAGAGGAAGTCGTAATACACTTAAGACTCTCATAACGCCTGTTTACACTGGAAACGATCACTATAACAATAACAATACAATGATAACGGCCTAAACTACAGTTTTAAGTATTCTGCTAATAAGAAAGCGCTAATAAGAATGACAACATCCACACATGACACATTTTGTGATTTTTGTGGATTTTCTGAATGAGAGGTGCACTGAAAGCCAATCAGAATTGATCACATTTTACATTCACACATCTCATTCATGAATATGAGGAGTATTTCTGAGAGACTTTCCAGTCCAGTCCAGGGTGGGCTTTCATGTTGTTATAGAAAGTTGTCTTTATACTCACACACACACACACACACACACACAGCACTAGGTGATGTCCTCCCCTGGCACACCTGTCTGAATCCCAATTGAATAAACCTCAACAATTCAATTGCCAAGTGCCTACCCATTCCCATTTGTCCAATCAGATGTTGCCATCGGAACCAACAAGAGCCAATGGCGGATGAGCAGGGGGTGTGTGGAGACGTACCTCTGCAGTCCTCCCCGCGCCACTCACACACTCCGTCCTGCCTGCGCCTCTCACACACTCACACACTCCGTCCTGCCTGCGCCTCTCACACACTCCGTCCTGCCCGAACCACTCACACACTCCGTCCTGCCTGCACCACTCACACACTCAGTCCTGCCTACCCGGCCTGGAAGACGTGTTATCAGTTAATTGGTGCCAGTGTCCAGTGCTCTCGTCTCTCTCCCATCAAATTAATGTGGGATGGAGCAGCTGCTGCTCAGAAACAAGTGGCGGGGAGAGGGGAGTGTGTGTGTGTGTGTGTGTGTGTGTGTGTGTGTGTGTGTGTGTGTGTGTGTGTGTGTGTGTAGCCGCCATAGAGACACCTTATCAGGTACTCTGCCGTTGCACCAATTACATTAAAGTTGGGCATGAAAAGTGCAAGTCAGGTCTGGAACGCATGACTCAGCATCTGAGGATGCAGAAGAAACACACTGAAAGTCAGTCACTCACACACACACACACAAATACTTAGACACACTGAAGTGCTAAACTGTAAATAGGCACAAATAGGAACAGTGAATTACAAATAAAACATAATAATGTAATTAGCTGTACTATGCCATTTGGACAAGGAGGCTGTTGCCTTTGAATGGCCATATGCTGTTGAGCTAGCCAGGGATTTAGTGCTCTAATGGTGTCTCTGGCCCGTATGGGTCCGTAAGGCTTGGACAGGCGCCAAGGCTCCACTGATGGGAACAGAACTCTAGAGGGAGGAATGCAGACTGCAGACGTCTGGGAAGAAAGACTGATGGGCGAGGTAAAGAAACGCAGTGGCTTATGGGAAAAACATGGCTGACTATGGAGTTCCGGAAGCCTGTGCCTGACGGGAAGGGAGCAGAGGTGGGCGGGGGTGGGGGTGGGGTTGGGGCTGTTCGGGGGGGGGGCCGGAGATCAAGCTGTGATGATGTCACAGTCATGGTGTCATGGCGACAGTAAGATTAACGGTGATTTGCCCGCCTGTTTCACCTCATCTGTCAGGTGTCAAGACAGCAATCAGAGGGGCATCAGAGGCTACCTTAACGACTTTCTACTGCTGAGATTCTGTGCAATTTATCATTCACACACTGCGTGTGTGTGTGGGTGTGTGTGTGTGTGCATCTGCGTGTGTGTGTGTGTGTGTGTATCTGTGTGTGTTTGTGTGTGTAGATGCAGACACTGATTTAAAGAGATGCCTTGATGTGTATTACTACAGAATATGTGGCTCTTTTGTCTCTGTCTTCCTCTCATTCTCACACACACCTCCGCACACACACACCCGAACACACACACACACACACACTAGTGATTTTCACTCCCTACCTGTTACTCTTTTATGACGATGCCGTAAAGCATGTTGACAAATGGCTGCTGGGAGGGATGTCATGTCTGCAGCATGTTCACAGGAGCCTTTCATCAGACAGCCCAATCAGTCACTGGGCAATAAACATCATGGCAACCAGGCCCCACAAGCAAGGAGTCGCACATTCCACTGAAAAGGCTTGACCTGAGAAGGGGGTTTGTGTGTGTGTATGTGTGTGTGTGTGTGTGTGTGTGTGTGTGTGTGTGTGTGTGTGTGTGTGTGTGTGTGTGTGTGTGTGTGTGTGTGTGTGTGTGTGTGTGTGTGTGTGTGTGTGTGTGTGTGTGTGTGTGTGTGTGTGTGCGTGCGCGTGCGTGTGCGTGTGCGTGTGCGTGTGCGTGTGCGTGTGCGTGTGCGTGTGCGTGTGGTAGAGAATGACAGAGATAAACAAATATGGTCACCTTTCAGACAATATGTTTGAGCTTGTGTACGACAGCTGTGTGTGTTTGTGTGTTTGTGTGTGTGTGAGGTCCCTGGGACTTTGTGGGAGTTTGTGTGGAGGTGGCATTGTGAATGACCTTGAAGTAGAATTGTTATATGGTATGGAGCCATTAGAACAAGCCAACAATGAAGCCTTACACAGTGTGCTACCTCACCGGCCTGCACACTGACCTTGCGTGCAGCCGCACAGAAGTCCCTTCAGAAAGACCAGGATATTGGAAAAAATATACAATGGCGAGTAATAGAATGAAGTCTGTTTGTCTGTGTGTGTGTGTGTGTGTGTGTGTGTGTGTGTGTGTGTGTGTGTGACTGCTGTGTTGTTCTGGGATGCTTCAATGACCATGTTAATAAAGGTCCCATTTCCCTTCTCTATAGCTCTTTTCATGGGCCCCAGAGGGACTGGCTGTAGATGTGTGGGAGTCCAGCCATATTGCTACTGTACTGTGCAGATAAATGGCTTGATCTGGGCCAGTGGATGAGCTAGCAGCAGCCTCAAAACAGTACCGTCCCCCATAGGGAACAATTAAGACTGCAGTTTGCAGTTCCATCCAACTCCCACCAGGGGGCAGTGAAGAGCACCTGCATTTTGGTTTCAGATTCTGCCATTGCTCAGCCAATTGCTGCCCATTGCCTTGCGGGTGATCAGGCTATATTTGGGGCCGAGGGGGCCTGGCGTTTGACCAGAGCAGCAGCTGGCATCCAAGGCCTTTCCCATGCCCACGGATGCCCGTAGAGCCTGACAGCCATCCCCTGGCATGACCAGCCTGGCACAGCTGCAGAGAGCTGCACGGCGAGAGGTGTCCGTCTGGGGCATAGACGGCATATGCCCTCGCTTACACACACACACGCACACTGATACTCTCACAAATGTGCACAGACAGACGCTGACTTCCTCACACACAAACACACACTGATACTCACACAAATGTGCACAGACAGACGCTGACTTCCTCACACACACACACACACACACACACACACACACACACACACACACACACACACACACACACACACACACTGATACTCACACAAATGTGCACAGGCAGACGCCGACTTCCTCACACACACACACACACACACACACAAGCTGTCATCTCCATCTCTCTCTCTTACACACACGCTATTATGGAGAGTATCCCGATCCCTGAGGCCCTACACACAGCTGCCCTACATGAGCTTCCTGCATGCCTGTAAGCCTATACATTACAGCGTTACATAATGCTCTTAAGGAGGCCCAAGACATCAATCACAGCTGTCTGACACCTTACAAGGAATCCCGTAAACAGCCCTTTAAAAAACACATGCGTCTGGATGGGCAGCTTTCAGCAAAACATCCTACTTCTCTCTGTGTCAGGCCTGCTCTGTGTCTGTGCAAAACATCCTACGTCTCTCTGTGTCAGGCCTGCTCTGTGTCTGTGCAAAACATCCTACTTCTCTCTGTGTCAGGCCTGCTCTGTG
>NW_027468689.1:13409112-13449265 GCF_046254945.1 Alosa pseudoharengus | reverse complement strand
AACTAATAATCTCTCTCATCAATCACAACCCCACAACCACCAACTAAACCCCTACCTCAACCCCATACTCCAAACCCCACAAAAATTCCACCATATACCCTAACCCACTAAATCCATACAATTACAATTCAAAATATCCCCACCCAAAACCCACACCCCAATCAATATCCTCAACTTACATCCCTACCAAAACCCCCCCCTCAAAAAAACCACACCCTCCAAACCACATCATCTTCAATTCACACCCCCCACTACCCCCCCATCAATCAATCCAATCAAAACACCCCCAAAAACTCACCCAAAACCATACCCCACACTTTCCACACTTCCCAATCCATCAATCAAATTACCCTACAAAACCCCCATCACAAAAAACACACTATCTCAAACCAATCATCCATCAATATTCACCCCACTCCCCCACCATCAATCAATCCAATAAACACCCCAAATAAACAAAATTACACCCACCATTCAATCAATCAGAATCTTTGCTTTGCAATTACTTTCTGCCCTCCTCTTGCTGCCTTCACTCCTTCGTCTTCATTAACATGAATCGTTTTGGCCTTAATAATCCAGTTAGTCTTTTTTTAGTTGTATTTTTTTTTCCTGTTCATGAGGCATGTGCCTGTGTGTGTGTGTGTATGTATGTGTATGTATATGTGCCTGTGTGTGTATGTGTATGTATATGTGCCTGTGTGTGTGTGTGTATGTATGTGTATGTATATGTGCCTGTGTGTGTGTGTGTATATATGTATATAGTATATGTATATATATGTATGTATATTCTAGCCTTCAGTACATTACAATAGTACATACTTAGTACAATTTGAGGATCTGTACTTTACTCGAGTATCATTTCTGGGGAGTACTCATGACTTTACTTAAGTACATTTGAGAGGCAAATATTGTACTCTTTACTCCACTACATTTCTATCCATAACCGTGAGTACCCGTTACTTCTAAAAAAAAAAGGAAAAAAGAAAAATCTCGGAAACCCTCAATTTGTTGTTTCCCTCTCAAACGTGATTGGATTGTGCAGGTGCCACTGATTGGGACAGCCTATCAGCAATCACCTTCAGCTTTCCGCCAAAGTCAACTCCATGGTCAGATTTAGATAAGAGATGAAACCATGGACGAAACAATGGATGAAGACGCAGCAGGTCCATCCTAGGAATGTGCCAACCTGTGGCCCCACCTCGCCAGACTATTTCAATTCTTTGAACAAGTTAATGATAGTTTTCGCTTCAATTACAAAATAGTATTTTGTATTTGAAATACGTATTTTATATACATGTATTAGAAATACTGCCCATCCCTGGCAACATGGTAAAAAGATGAAAATTACTTGATTTTACTTTCAATTTCTTTTACATTCTCCAAGGTATTAACATTAACATTTTTCATAACTCCATGTAGGACGTTTCTGTACATAAATGTAAGCACTGTAGCAGTAGTAATGCAATATTTAGAAAATGTACTCTTGTACTCTTGATACTCAAGTACTTTTAAAAACAAGTACTTCAGTACTTTTACTTAAGTAGACATCTAACTGTTGTACTTTTACTTGTACTTGAGTCAAATTTAGCAAAGGGTATCTGTACTTTTACTCAAGTAATGAAGCTGTGTACTCTGTCCACCTCTGTGTGTGAGTGTGTGTGTGTGTGTGTGTGTGTGTATGTGTATGTATATGTGCCTGTGAGTGTGTGTGTGTGTGTGTGTGGGTGTGTGTGTGTGTGTGTGTGTGTGTGTGTGTGTGTGTGTGTATGTATATGTGCCCCTGTGTGTGTGTGTGTGTGTGTGTATGGGTATGTATATGTGCCTGTGCAAACACAAAGCGCACGTGTGTGCTGTATTTGTTGACCGGTGTCACACGTCTCTAAAACATGTCTGCGTAAGGACAAATGTATGCCACTCTTTGCAGCAATGTCTCTCACATGTTGACGAGGAACGACTTGCCAAGAATGCGGGACGTTTGAACGTGGCTATTATTGTTGACGTCTGTTTCCTGAAGATATGTCACACTATTCGCGTCTATATTGCTCTCCATACACAATTAAACTCGTGGGCCGGATAGAGGCTTGCGTTTGTGGCTGCATGTTTATTCTTGATAGCTGTGTTAAAGATATGCCTCTCCTTGTTGTGGGGTTAAAATTAGTCTGGCTGGCTGTGGCAGTGGTGGTACAAAACCAAGTCCACTTGCTCCTTTTGTGTTTTGACCAGCTCTTGATCACCCCTCTTTCTTCCGTGGGCTCAGGGCTTTCAGCAGCTGTGCAGGACCACATACTGAGGGGGTGAAAAGAATGGGCCATTTTTACAGCCCATTTCCCTGTCTAACAAAACCACCAGCACACAGTCAGCTGACCACAAGAGGGCAGTATGCATCCAAATTTGCACAACATCTCTGAGCTCTTATCACTCGGTACTCTCTGGCAGGCAAAGGCATGTCTTTTCAAGAATAATAATAAGCGCTTACCCATACTTCAGATACTTGTTCTAAACTCTTAACACAGACTCACACCTACAAAACACAATTTGTGGATAATTGTGGCCAAATGGATCATTTTCTTCTCAAAAACACATTTAGGTTTCAAAATACTGGCTATTGTTGACATTACAAAAACTGCATAGACTTTTATGTTTCAGTTTTACAGGTATTTGCATGCAAAACATGCAATCCACCATTTTTACTCTAAATTTCTTGGTTGGGAACTGTATGTTAACATGTAATGTTCACATTCAAAAGCATTCCAGTAAAAAGCAAATCCGTTTTTTTATATTGATTTACTGTTTACTACAGGAGGTACAGTAGAAATACTGTTTACAGTATGATAGAACAGAAAAAGTTTTACAGTATTGCTTACAGTGAACAAAATATCCAATGAACACACAAGAGCATTCTGAACAAAAAACAACAGCAAAAAGGCCAGATAAAAACAAAAAAAAGTACTGTATCTACTGTATTACTGTATTTCATCACTGACAACTGTTCTTGCAGCCTTTGGAATGCCACCCCACACATTCTTAGACCTCTACCTTGCCCTCTCCTTGGGCCTGCTCTTCTCCCTGGCCCTGCTCCTCTCACTGCATCTCTCACTGCTCCTGCACCTCTCACTGGGCCTGCTCTTCTCCCTGGGCCCCTTGCTCTTACTCTTCCCTGTCTAGACATTACAGTGTTTGTCTTTTTCTGTTTCTATTTCCAAAAACATCACTCCTCAAAGTCCTCCTTTTACTGTATAAGTGTCAATGTAATAGAAAAAAAAAAAAACCTGCCACTGAGTCTAAGCCAGACTGGAATCAGCTGTGGTTGGCCCAATTTACCCAATATGAATAAGCTGTGTGTCAATTATTCAATTTTTTGTTTATTATCAGCTGAAATATATTGCTTTTGAACTGATATCATTACAGAAGCAGAGTTTTTTATACTGTATCTAAGATTTGGAATTGTTTTTGCTATTGTGAGATGTTGTGTGTTAACATTCGTAAATACTACAAAAAACATCCATCATTTTGTTGGGAGGTACAGCTTGTCTGTTCAGAAAATGTAAGCATTGTGGAAATGTGTTCACTGGCTGCATATCGTGTGAAAACTACATGAAATGTGTGAATGGCCACAAAAGACCGATGCTGTGCTAATTGTGTTTAGAGTTTTGAAAATGTGACAACTGGTTGGACAAACGCTTGCTAGCGACTGAAAAAAACTCTAATGGACACCCCCTTTAATGCGAAGTACTGATCTATATTTAAATAAGGGAAATACAGTGTGTGTGTGTGTGTGTGTGTGTGTGTGTGTGTGTGTGTGTGTGTGTGTGTGTGTGAAGTACTGATCTATTTTTAAATAAGGGAAATACACACTTCTCCATCTCTGCATCTACTTTTAGTTCTGCAACATCACTGTTTCTTCCTATACTTCCCAACTGGAAATCCTGCCGCTCGCTTTGGGTTCGTTTTCCAAGAGGTGTGCAAGCTCTGTATGACCTAAAATGGTTTTCCGCCGCAAAACATATCAGTGGGGCACATGCAAATCCAACCAAATGGCCAGTGAGTTGTTGTTGTTTGTACACAACAGTGGCACTGAATTGGCCCCACTGTGCACTAGTACTGAGAGAGTTCATCCTGCCCTTGCAATGGATGCTGACACACCATGAAAACTAATGTGTTGAAAACAACACAATCTCTTTGTCCAGATCGGGACAACACAAGTTTGTGTTGTTTCCATTATTTTAATTTGTTACACAAAATGTAACTACGTACATTGAGAATAGCCAGATAGCTGAAACGTCTGCTCTTGCTCTTTTAAAACCAGTTGTTCCTTTTTTGTGAGAATTTGTCTAGTCTTTTCTGCGAACCACTTACAGCATCATCATTATTGGTTTTTACACACCTGGACTTAGAAACTATCATCTGAGCGCAACAATATTTCTCTGCCTTTGATGGGGAAAATCATTTTTTTGATTATGATTGGCTGAATCATGTTTAAAGCTATTGTAAAACACTCTGCCACCATTCATGTTGAACCCATTGCATTCAATATTACTGTGTCTCTGTGTTGCTTACCAACTGTTCCACTACAAGAACAATATTTCTTGTTCTTGTTGTTCTGCTTAATATTTATGTATTAATTATTATATTTCTACTTCATGTGTCTTTGTTTTATAAGAACTTGTCAGGTGTACGTAGTAACCGTTTTAGAAAAGCAATAAGCCGTGCAAGTCCAGTGCTAAGGAGTGTTCTAAAATCACTGGAACCTACGGCCTTGTGGTGCTTATTGCAGTATGGTGCAGCTCTGCAAGGTATAGTCCTCTTCTAGGTATCAGCTAGTGGCTGGAAACCGCTGCATAAGGCATGAGAGCTTCTAAGAAAAAGAGAGGAGGAACAGCTCACTGTGACAGAGCTGTGGGCTTTTTTTTCTCCGTTTTGGCGAGTGAGTGCTACCACAGTCTCGTCCTCACCACCAAGCCACTGAGTGCAGCAGCGGGCAGCGCTGGCAAGGATGCCAATGGAGCTCACTAAGTCCTGCAAGGAGAGTGACCGCTCACTAAGTCCTGCAAGGACCTAGCGACCTCCGTTGCATGCATGACACAGTCCTAGTGTGTATGTGTGTGTGTGTGTGTGTGTGTGTGTGTGTGTGTGTGTGTGTGTGTGTGTGTGTGTGTGTGTGTATGCGTGTGTGTATGCAGAGGCGATTCTAGAGTCTGTGGGGGCCCCAAGCAAAAATTCCAAGGGGGCCCTACCGACAAGTGTTATCACCATTATGTTATATCACCATTAGGTTATTATGTTAAATAATAAAAATACAAAAAGTGTATTATAAAAATTCTTATATTTTGACATGTATCTCAAAAATATAATTTTGAGTGCATGGTGTATGTATGCACTCATAATGATTCTCTACAACATATTTTTACTGCATTGCCATGAACAAAGTAGAGGCAAAAAAGGGGTTTCTTTGTTGAACAAATTGGGATGCCATGCAGGAATTTGCTAGGATCTCAAAACCGGATTATGAACATGCTTTGCCATAGAGAAACACACGAAAGCGTTGGATTATAAACATGCTTTGCCACAAAAACAGACAAAAAATCGTAAACGTGGGGTAAGTCCAGCTATATGAAGTTATTATTTTGCTGTAACTTCGTCTGTTTTATAACCCAGAAGGATGTAGGCCTACTTGATATCAAATGATAGCTCTGCGTCTCCTCTTTCATCTGACGTGCGTGGCATATCTATCCGATCACGGGTCCGCGAGTAATTCAAACGAGAGTAGCCTAATGGGTGTGCAGCGTTGGTTTGTGTACATGACGTTATTATTTTGCAGTCACTTCGTCTGTTTTTATAAGCCAAAAGGATCGATACCAAGGATCGATGATGGTACCAATGGATAGCCCTGTCTCCTCTTTCATCTTATATGCTTGCCATATCTATGTGATCACGGGTTTGCGAGTAAACTGCCGCTAGCTAGCTGAAGTTTAGGGTTACTGTCGTATAGATTTAGCAAACCATGTTCAATCTTTCTGCCAATTAACATTAGCCTACTATAACTTCATTGAGTAGGCTAAATGCCAAAATCCGATGATCCGTCATCACTGCACCCTCGATTGACGTTTACCACAGTTGCCTAAATATGTGCGGATTCTTTGAACTTTTTTGAACACAGATCCGCTGTTCATAAGGCCATAGCATAGGGCCTACATATGCACGTACTGTTTGTACAATAGGGTAGGAGCACGCAAAATACATCATTCAATCTCTATGGACGAAATTCTCGCTTGACCCACCGGCAAACGCGCTGAGACCAGGTCGGGGGCCCCCTAGCGGCTCGGGGCTCCAAGCAGTTGCTTGGTTTGCCTATTGACAAGGTGCGCCTCTGTGTGTATGCGTGTGTGTGTGTGCGTGTGCGCCTGGCTGTATCAGTGTGTGTGTGTGCGTGTGTGTGTGCCTGGCTGTATCTGTGTGTGTGTGTGTGTGTGTGTGTGTGTACAGTATGGGTGCCTGGCTGTATCTGTGTGTGTATGTGTGTGTGTGTGTGTGTGTGTGTGTGTGTGTGCGTGTGTGTGTGCCAGGCTGTACTGTATCTCTCTGTGTATGTATCTCTCTGTGTGTGTGTGTGTGTGTGTGTGTGTCTGTATGCCTGGCTGTATCTGTGTGTGTGTATGTGTGTGTGTGTGTGTGTGTGGAGAGTGCACACACACGCACACACACACAAAGGGAGAGCACAGTTTTCTCACCACACAAGTGATGCAGCCTGCACTCCTCCTCCTCCTCCCTGCCCTATCCTCTGAGACTCACAGTTTCACGCTCGACCACATGTAGATTCATGGCTCTCTAAATCATAGGTCAGAGTCAGTGATGTAAGATCAGAGATGGCAGTCTGTTTCAGGCCTGAACTGATCCAGTGTCAGAGATCATGAGGGATGTTTCCATTTTGACAAGTCATTTTGAAAAACGTTTGTTGCGATGCGAACCAAACACATACACACACACACATCCAAACACACACACACACACACACACACACACACACACACACACACATCCAAGTCATTATAGTTCGACTTCAAGATGAAGTCAGAAGATGAAGATCACTTTGATCAGTAGATCAGGTTGTGTATCTTCATGTTTCATACTGAAAGATGCACAATATCTAATGGCTGTCTAGGTCACCAGAGACACCAAACCTTTTTCTTTTCAATCCGTCATTACATCTGCTACATATCAGAGAATTAAATAAATTGGAGAATGTGTGCGTGAAACTGCAATGAATGGAAAAAGGCCTAGCAGTTGGAAGACACACAGGTACAAGTAATTACAGTTACAATTACAGACAGACTGATTGGACTTCATACACATATACACACACATGGACACGGACACGCACATGCATACTCACACACACACACACGCACACTCTCTCTCTCTCTCTCTCTCTCACTCTCACCCTTCTCTCTCTCTCTCACACACACACACACACCAAACACTGTGCAACTCAATCACATTAACCTCACCAGCTGGCCCTGGCCACATGGGTAACTATCTGTGGAATATGGCCCCGAACCGAGTTCTTTAGAGCACAAATGTGCCACTCAGCAGGCAGCTAGGGGCCCGTGTAGGCTGGACCGTGTGGACTGGTGGACTACTCAGAGTGGACCGTGTGGGCTGGTGGACTGTGGTTTTGCCCTGCGCTCCATCCGAGGCTAAAGTCTAAAGCACGGTAGCCGGAAGAGAGAAAACTTCACAAAGCTGCTCACAGAGGTTAGGAGAGATGATGCTTTCAGAGATAGTGATTTATGCAGGAAGCATTCACACACACACACACACACACACACACACACACACACACACACATACAAACACACAATAAATGCACACTCATGTACAGCTACACACCCATACCAAGGAATCCATGCTCAACCTCGTTTGTTAATGGATGGGCCGTCATACAGGTTAATGGATGGGCCCCCATACAGGTTTTTGTACTGTAGGTTTCAATCGATCTAGACCAGCGGAAATGGCAAAACTGCTAATGACCTGGAACCAACACTGCTGCGTGGGCTGCCAGTGTCGTGGTGGGTTGCTCGAGAGTGTGAATGCCAATGCACACCGTTGTCTTCACAAGTGGGGTGTTTGCTTGCACAGTACACCGCAGAGGTCAATGCAAAATGGTGCAGCAAGCGAAAAGAGCAAGACAGCACTGTGAAAGTTGCAACTGCTGAGGCGAGGCGAGGAGAGCAAGGCCATAGCATGGGAGAGTCCACTTTCAACAGGTCAGGTGAACAACAGATTCTCATGCTAACGGACTAATCGCTAATGTGTGTGCGTGTGTGTGTGTGTGTGTTTTGTGCACATGTGTGAAACAGAGAACTCCTTAGTCATATAGCCATTTCCTGACCCAGCAAAGGAAAAGATTTTTCTCACCTCAATCATTCTGATGTAAAGGCATTTCTCAGTATCCTTCACAATCCGCAAACACAACACATGTATACCTCATACAAACACAACACATGTATACCTCATACAAACACAACACATGTATACCTCATACAAACACATTACTGAACTTCAGTATCAGTTATGTATATTAGTATACATTGTTATAAAGTATTCATAATGTATTATGCCACCTGACATAGCCTACAATTTTATCAATTGTATAGACCCTTTCAACATAAATAATGTTTTTAAGTCGACATTTTGAAGAGCATTACAATAAAGTTCAATTCATTTTTATTTCAAAGTATCTGCATTGGTTGTGAAAGTTTCAACCGGAAATCCTCTAGGAACAGATTGTGGATCTATCTATCCATCCATGTAATGTCAGAGACTAGGTGGGAAATAATTCAATCAAAAACAATATAAGCGTTTTTAATACAAAAATACAAAAGGGTAATGCAGGCGATTATACACTAATGAAAATATCATTCTGAATATGTCTGCTAATGGAGCCCCTGAATCCTGCAGGCCTTATATCTCTTTATTTTCACCTAGGCTGTAACGTTTGGCTATAAATTCTTTTTATTGCCATTTTTTGTAGCAGCTGACTGACAATTCAGTGTGCAATGCTATCAGCTAACCTTTATGCTCAACATAATTATTGGGCTACTCTTTAGATTAGGCCTATATCACGTAATCCAGAGGATTTGTAAGGATAAGGTAGGTTAATGTTTAATACTCTGCCAGTGGTGGCGTGGTGATTTGCTGTGTCCTTGAGCGTGAATGTCAATCAATTGTGATACATAGGATGAGTTGTCATCTTCTTTTGTAACATTATGAGTGCTTATAGTGTGAGTAACATAGCCTATATGAATAGCCAGATTATTGTGTTGTGTGTACTTGGGGAGATTTTAGTTCCCAGTCCAGCCCTGCTCACACATGAAATACTTTTACTTTAGTTGTGCAATGTCATGGGTGTCATGCAGATTTTTAGGCTCTTCTCTGACTTATCTAATATGTGCCAAAAATACCCAGCAAAATGAAGTGAGTAAAAGTAAAAAGAAAATAAATGGACTGGCTTGACTAGAGTTGCCCAACCTTTTGTTTAGTGGTTTCTTATCCACACAAATATGCCAAAAATAGCCATGCAGATTAAGGCAGGCGGGAGTGGCAAGTAAACTCAATGACTTTACTGGAGTTTCAGAGGAAGCATGCTGCACCCACGTGTATAATGCTTGTTTGCACGATGCTGCGTTGCCGGGGCCACACAGGAAGTGACACATACACGCCAGCTCATGGAAACGGCAAAAGGCAAGTTTGGCCTTTCCAACATGCAAACGACATTGAGCGGCAGAGAGAGTGAGTGATGGAGAGAGTGAGTGATGGAGAGAGTGAGTGATGGAGAGGGGGGGGGGCAGAGAGAGTGAGTGATGGAGAGAGTGAGTGATGGAGAGGGGGGGGCAGAGAGAGTGAGTGATGGAGAGAGTGAGTGATGGAGAGGGGGGGGGCAGAGAGAGTGAGTGATGGAGAGAGTGAGTGATGGAGAGGGGGGGGGGGCAGAGAGAGTGAGTGATGGAGAGAGTGAGTGATGGAGAGGGGGGGGGCAGAGAGAGTGAGTGATGGAGAGAGTGAGTGATGGAGAGAGTGAGTGATGGAGAGGGGGGGGGGCAGAGAGAGTGAGTGATGGAGAGAGTGAGTGATGGAGAGAGTGAGTGATGGAGAGGGGGGGGGGCAGAGAGAGTGAGTGATTAAGGGGGGGGGGAGAGTGAGTATTGAGGGGGGGCAGAGAGAGTGAGTGATTGAGGGGGGGGGGGGGGGGGCTGATGCAGAGCTGGCCTGTTGGAAGGATGCTCACCACAGTGTGTGACTAAGTAGAATTTCCATGCATTCCATAGAAAATTACTTCATCTCTCTGTGGTGGAAAAATAGTAGAAGACAATTCTACACCCACTCTTACTTCTTTCACTTATAGATGTGTGTAGATGCTGTTATATCTACATACATAAACATTCACTCATATCCATCCACCCTTATTCGTACAAAAACTTCAATGTTGGTTATATGCATCATCTTTACAGTTGTGGCTGTGTTCTACAGTTGCTAGAGTGCGTAGTACCAGGGTTAACTAGTGTTTGCTGCCAGTACAGCCTGAAGCAGAGGTTTAGTGCTGAGGCATAAGGGCCGGGTCTGGCCTGGCATGGGATGTTCATGTGTTTGAGTGTGTTAAACCAATAAAAAAATTCTAAACCAAAAATTGTGGTTTGTTACAATACGGAAATAAAAATATTATTCATTTTCTTTTCTTTTATTGGGCACATAAAAAATATGGTTACTGCACAAATATTCACCATATCACCTAAAGTTACTGAGAAGTTTCTGTGGTTCAGCTGCCTTCCCTTTGGTTTGGTCTTATCAGTGTTTATTGGCGTCTGTTTAAAGCAAAACATGAGAAGCTCCCTCTCGCTCTCGGCTGCGGTTTACATGTACAGTAGATCCCTATCTCGCCCGTCTTAGACTGATCCTTATCTAGACCTGTGAGAAACACATATTGCCTGAACCATAGACAGAGTTTGCTGTCTGTTCTCACTTGTTATTCACTCCATTTGACAGAGAAGGAAGTCATGAGACTCTCATGCCATAGAACTCTCATGCCTGGCATAGAAACGGCCATTTTTCTCTGTGTGCCAGCATCAAGGTACAAAAGCAACAGTTACACACAGACACAGTATATACTCATTGAGAATAAATATGACTAGGGGTCTGGCCAGAGGACTTAGAAGCCTCATAGTGGTTACATTGAAAATTTCCCAAAGACACCTTGTTACAGATGCTTGACGTTGCAGGTGGGATGATGTGCTAAAGGCCAGGAAGAGGAAGTGGTTAATGAGACCCCCCCTAAGTGAAGTGTGACATATTCATTTCTCTCAAACACTTGGTTGAGAGTGACAGAGGGATTTCTTACTCCTGGAGCATTCCTCCGTTATTGTATTACCTGTACATCTATTTTGTGGTTGCCAGTGAAACGAATAATGGCCTATTGGCCTATGATTGACATACATTGCATGACATTATTAATTGAATCTTAATTGTGACTGCCACTTTTGGTTTAAAATATGAATAATTGTCCATTTAGCCTAAATTGGCTCACATACAAAACATGGCTCACATATACAGTATGGGTATTGTAAAAAAATATGCTTCATATTTTTTTTATAGCTGACATATAATATTAGGGAGAGGCTCAAGTCTCATCCTTCTGCTACAGTTTGTGTGTTTAGGTTTTTATGTTTTTCCACATTTCTTTGTGTCTTTGTATTTACATCCAGTATATACATACTTGAACTGTCAAAACATTTATAGCTACAGTACAGTTAAACTGCAGCCCAAAAGGCAAAAGTTTAAAGGACCGTTTTGCATCACGTGTGGAGTCATGATTAAATTCCTTTTGTAACTCCTCAAGGTTTATGGATCAGCAATAACGGCACAGCATCCCCTATTGCAGTAGGCTTATGAACAGGAACAACTGGACCGGTCACCTCAAACAGACGAGCTTCGACCTGGCCAGATGCATTGTGTGTCATCTCATGCTCCAAACGTCCAAAGGGGAGTTCCAGCATCGTGTGTCATCTGATGCTCCAAACGTCCACAGGGAAGTTAGTACCCAGGCTGAAGGAAGGGTAGTCAATTGGTGGACAGATACATGTAAGTCACTCAGATAGAACTACTGCATGACCAGTAGGATCATTGTGGATGCTCACCGATGCTCAGATAGAACTACTACATGACCGGTGGGATCATTGGATCAGTAAAAAGCTCACTGCTTTCAAAATAAAAAACATTTCAAACAGCAATAGTGCATTAGTTACAATTCCCCAAAATGGCTAATAACAGACCTCCTGACAGGTGCTCATTGCTGAGAAATGAAGGACACAAATCGTCCCCTTAGAATTATACGGTTCTATCTGACATTTTTGTCAACATTGAGTTATTGACATATTCTTATTCTGTGACATCTTAAGAAGATGAGGTGAGGTGTTTCTTGGAGTTGTATGCATTTTTGGACATTATATCTGAAGAGGTTTGTTCCACTTATCAGTATAACTCTATGGAATTCTAAAACTTTGAAGCTCAATATCTCAGAACTACTCAGAATGTAGATAGAACCCTATAATTCTAAGGGGACGAAATGCTTATCCCAACTCTGTTTTCGGCTTCTGACATCTGGGTAAAGGCCCCGATTCCCTGTTTAACAAACAGGTTGTGTGAAGTCCCAAAGCCTCAAATGAAAGTGGCAAATGTGCTGGCGGTGCTGTCTGCTGTGTGCTAGCCTAGCCTAGCCTCTGGCGACCTCAGCCCAGGGACTTTTCTGTCTGACATGCAGAAGCACAGGGAAGTTTCAGTAGGCTTGTTTTCGATGCAAGCTCAGCATGCCAGTAAAAATGAAACTGTTAAAGCCCCAGCACATAAAACCTGCAACACACACACATACACACACACACACACACACACACACATACACACATACACACACACATGTGCATGCACACTCACACATGTACACACATCCTCTGACATGTACACACACACACACACACACAGACTCACACACTACATAAACGTTGCCAGAAATAGAAAAGGATGACGCAGACAGCAATCTAACGCAGAGATGCCTAAGAAAAATCTGACTGAATTATTACTTATCACATCATTATTACAAATCCTTATCAATGGCCTAATGGTCTTCGCCAATTCATTATGTGCATTTTATTAAGTGGACACATTACACAATACACATTTTCTCAAAAATATCCCCTCCTGCACACGGTGTCCAAATATGGACCCAACGTTTGGAGTTTGTGCAGTCCAAGAAGGCCAGCTTGGAACATTTGACTCTGTGTTGCACCAGGCAATAGCCAATGCGAAGAAGGCACAGCATGACATGGCTTCTCTGAAACCTCAAGTGGCAAGCGGGCTTCGCTGAAAGAGGCTGGTCCCTCCCACCATATCCTCTCCCCTCTCCGGCAGGCAGAGTTTCAGAGAAAGAGTTACACCTCGCCAAGCAGTCTCGTAGCTACATAAAGTTGCTCAGCCTGGGGAGAAGGGAGGGGCCGTGAGGTCAGATAAGCCCTGTAAAGACCCTTCTCAGTGGAGCCCCCTCAGTGCTTTTGTGTGTCTACATGTGTGTGTGTGTGTGTGTGTGTGTGTGTGTGTGTGCGTGTGTGTGTGTGTGTGTGCGTGTGTGCGCGCTGGCGCGCTCATACCTGATGACGGTGCTTATCGTAAGCCAGACAGGTCCTGAGGCTTACCAGAAGTGACTGAGGAGGCAGACCATGTGGGGTGGGGTGGGGGGAGTTTCAGGACCGCAGAGGCGAGAAGCCACCACTCAAACCAACATCCTGCAGCCCCTGCAGCGTCTTACCTCCACCCCCCCCCCCCCCCCTCCTTACAGCAGGGACCGCAACGATGCAGTGCATATACAAGATTCAATACAATACTAAACATTACTATTCCGCTCCTCACAATGCTACAGAAAGTTTCATTAATATAAACGGACCTTCCCAACATTCCGATATCCAATATTTCTTATGTGTGATTGCAGCAGTCCTGTTTGCCCTGTCCTGTCAGGACTTATTTTCCAATAATGACCAGTGGGCCATACAATTTCCTTAACATATTCATCTCTATGAAGTCTGCATGGACTGCTTGGTTTTAATTGATGGTTCAGTATCTTTTGTTGGTTATATGTATATTTGCCATATTCACTAAGGGTAGTTAGCTATATGTTGTGTTGGTAATGCGTAATAAAGTGTATTTTCTCATGAAGTTCTCACTACCTCATACACTGATGCACTGATACATTTGATGTTGTTTTATTACAGTATATGCAGACAGATGGTGTACTTCAAGATGACCTTTAGGTGTTGGGGGCCACATTAACTCACATACTCTTGTGGTTTTTGCTCCCTCATTCACTCGTAGATTTGTCATCTGACACAAACCATGACACTACAAGAGGAGGCTGATGCACTGGTGTGGTCTACGTCGTCGTCCACAATGGAACACATCTCTTCTCTCTTTGTATTATTAGCGGTGACGTTCGCTCAAGTTGGTGTGGTTTTCTTAAAAAAAAAAAAAAAACAGCGGACTTTTCATTTCAGGGTCTTTCGTTTTGCTTTTGGTTTTAAGGGAAGATTTTTTTTAAAACAATAACCACATCATGTACAAGCCACCATGCACAGTGTTGATTTTTTTCATTGGCTGTTTAAGCAGCTAAGGATGCCATTTAATTCAATAATTACATGTCCTTCTATTGTGTTTGTGAAATAGATTTTCTGTTAACCAAAGGTTCCAGGGCTGGGAGTAAGCTGAGGGCTTCAGATCTCTTTCTGCCAACTACTCAAATGAAAGCCATCCAGCAGCCAGACCAGCGGATACCCTGTCTTAGCTGAGTTGCTGAAGCTAAGCAGCTTTGGGCCTGGTTAGTTCTTGGATGGAAGACCACCTTGGAAGACTAGGTTACTGCTGGAAGTGATCTTGGTGGGTGGCCAGTAGGTGGCACTCTTCCCTCTGGCCAAAAAGATTTACCCCAATGCCCCAGTGCAATGATGGGGACACTGTACTTTAAGAGATGCTGTGCTTTGGATGAGACATTAAACCACTCTGGTCATTAAAGATCCCATTACACATATCCTGACTCACTCTGGTCATTAAAGATCCCATGGCACATATCGCAAAGAGTAGGGGGTTCCCCGGTCTCCTGGCTAAAATCCTAACCTTGCTCATTCAATCTGCCCCCCTAATCAACCCCAGTGTAACTGGCTCATTCATTCAATCCCTCACTGTCCACCTCAAGCTGGTGTGTGGTGTGCGTTCTGGTGCATAATGGCTGCCCTGCATCACCCAGGTGGGTGCTACATTGGTGAAGTGCTTTGAGTGTCGAGAACGTGTTGTTGAAAGTACCCCAGCCCGAGAGAGATGTGTGAGTGTTTTGTAGAAGGGCCCCATGTCAGTGCAGTGTTCTTGGTGTTGGTCTAATCTCTCTCTCTCACTCACTCACTCACACACACACACACACACACCACACGCTTTCACCTCTCAGTCTCTCTCTCCCACACAGTCTCTCTATCTTTCTCACACACACCCACAAACACACACACACACACACACACACACACACTTTCACCTCTCAGTCTCTCTCAAACACTGGCACACATGCACTCACTCCTGTAAAAATTCCTCCAAAACTCCCATGAAGAGAGCTAGACTGGCCAGTGAGATAAGCTGGGTTGTCGTCAGTTGGCACCTATTTTTAGAGTGGGACAGAACGTTGGGGTTTTTGTATTTAATACCATGTCTATTTGTAGACTAGACTTCTGCTTTTCTTGGCTATTCTAATTGGCTTTGTGATGACTGGGAGCTATCTTTGGAAACAGAATGTTTTTAGTTACGTCACATCGTCATTGCGTTTTACACAGGTGCTTTTTGACAGGTGTTTGAATATCTGAAACAGAGGCACAGTAGTCTGTGGCATGCCTGAATGGATGGTTTGTAATACCGTGGCAGCCTCAGGGGCCTACTGAAAAATCATAAGCAGCAGTTTGACAAAGCAGTGTGATGGGTGTCAGAGACTGAGTTGCGTAACATACCAGTCAATGTCAATGTCAATGTCAATTTTATTTATATAACGCATTTACAGACGGCTTAGCCGCACCAAAGTGCTTTACAGTAAAGTGCAATAAATAAAAACAGGAAGGCACAAAAACAAAAAGGGCTACAGTTAAATTAAATTAAGAAATGCAGAAAAAAGAACATTTAAAACTAAACACTAGGGCATAAAGGGAGACACTAGCCAAAGGCAAGTGAAAAGAGGTGGGTCTTTAAAAGGGACTTAAAATCATTCAGAGACTGAGCTGAACGGATGTGGACGGGGAGGCAGTTCCAGAGTCTAGGGGCTGCCACTGAAATGTCTCTGTCCCCCCTAGTTTTCAGCCTGGCCCTGGGTTCTTCCAGCCGCAGTTGGTCTGCTGAACGTAGTGCTCTGGAAGGGGAATGCTGGTGGAGAAGATCGGTGGGGGGTAGGTGACAGGTAGATAGGGGCCAGACCATGGAGAGATTTGTATACAGACAAGAGTTCATACAGTAGCTCCCTCTAAAGGCTCAGTCGCTCAGTGTGAAATGATCTTATCTTTTTTCATATGTGTGTGCCAAACACAGTAGATGTGCCTTGGTACATTATACCACAGTGATCAACATAATTACTTAACGGCTGCATCTGTTGTGTGGCGGCTCCCCTGACCTGATTCATGAGCTGACTGAGAGGCTGGATTCATTTACTGATCCTGGGAGTCAATGTTTTGTTTCCAGTGCATAACAATGACAAGGAGGAGAAGAAAATCCCCCTGAATTTCCATGGAATTTTGTGGCTGGGGCTCCGAGCTAAACAACCTTCCTTTGTGAATACATGAGACCAGTTTGTCAACATGGTCCTCTCCTGGCTAGCTAGCAGCTGAGTGTGGTGTGGTTTCATCTGTTGCTGTTCTAGAACTGGTCCAAAGCAGTTGTGGAACAGAGCCACATCAGTTCTAGAACACAGCTGGTCCACATCAGTATTGCTCAGCTTCCAACTTGGGCATGTGTTGCTCTGAGAGCATGTATTTCACTTTGATCATATGGACTTTCCAGCTCAAGGTAAACACACAGAGATATGTGAAGTGTGTTATGTTTTTATTAATATTATTATTATCATTATGATATTATTATATTATTATTGTCATCATTGCATCATTTGTATTGGAAAGCAAATAAAAGACTAGCATATACACAGTTCTACAATCATTCAGCAAATACATTCAGTCTGACAATGTCAAGTGTGTGTGTGTGTGTGTGTGTGTGTGTGTGTGTGTGTGGCTTTATAAATGTTATGAAACTTTTGTTTTAAAGATATGTCTGTGTTATACATTCAGTGTATTTGTGTGTCTAACAATGCATCATATTCTTGACAAATTATTACTTAGCATTGGATGCAATAATCCTGCATGTGCAAGAAATCGTAGCCTTTCACCGAAAGTACAGGAGTTGCATGAAAGGGATCCATTTCATGTTTTACATTAAATAGAAAAAACAAGTCAAGACTAAACATAGGGCAACATATAATTTAGCAGCACCAATAAGAACTTACTGTAATCTTCATAAACCTTGCTCTAGCCAGTGATAGAACATTTGATCAACTGTTTGGTTTGTCCTTGTGGAGCTCCAACAGGCTATACAGTTTTGCATGGTTTTGCATGGCATGTTTTGCAGAGAAGCTAAGTCTGCCAGGCTTTATGAGAAAACAAATAACCATTTGCCCTACAATGTCAAAATTATACTCTTAAAGGATGTCATCTGTGCTTTGAATTGTCTATATTCATATACACAGGCTACAGTAATAACACCAGAGGTATACAAAGCCAGTGTCTTTAAGTGTTGAGTGGTTTGCTGCTGCTTACTAAAAGACAGGTACCTGCATTTCACCGCTAAACACAGGCACAGAGGGACAAAGAAAAGTGTCGCATACTTCACAACTGCACCTATTAGCTAAAATGAGCTAACAAGATGGCTTCCATCTCTTTAGTCATCTGACCATTTGCGGACGCCGCGTCCTCTGATGTAGTTATGGAGAAGCTTCAGCTCATCTAGTGCCTTGTTTATGGTGTCCTCTTCACTGATCTGATAGAAGACAGTGGAGAAAGGAAGGAGGGGGGAGGGGGTTAGGGTGATGAGAGAAGACAGAGGGATAGAGATGCAGAGATGGAGGGATGGAGGAAAAGGGAGATGGAGAGAGAAAGAAAGTGAGGATGAGGGATAGAGAGACAAGTGAGGGAGGGAGGGAGAAGAGAGGAAAAGGGAAAGGGGGGCAAAGATAAAGTAGCATTTAATAGTTTGTTTTTGTTGGATTTTATCAACTACACAAACACACACACACACACACAAACACACACACACACACACACACACACACACACAGGACATTAGACTAGACAGCATATCACACACACAAACACACACACACACACACACAAACACACACACACACACACACACACACACACACACACACACACACACACACACACACACACACACACACACACACACACACACACACACACACACACACACACACACACACACACACACACAGAAAGAGAGAAAACAAACCTATGAAATAATCAGAGAAGATGTGATGTAAATAACACACCTCTGCAAATAAGTTGCACATTCCAGCAAAGTCCATCGGTGTTAGTCTGTGTGTGTGTATGTGTGAGTGTGTGTGTTTGTAGATATATTGGTCACATTTACCTTTTTTATGGCTTCATTAAGATGCTGAATCTGTAGTATTGCCCACTGTTTTGGTGTCCTTTTTTTGGTAGATGATAGCTACAAAGACAGAGTTTCAGCATGAAGTATCTACAGGTGCAAGCGTGAATTTCAATTTCAATTTCTTTATTGGAGGATAATCCCTTGAGATGTAACATCTCGTTTTCAGGGGGGTCCTCAACAAATTGAATTGACACTTTTGCAGTACAAAGTAATTTTTCATTCATCAAAAAAGACATTACCTCAATAAGTGGCATCTTTTCAGCTTTCTCATTCAATCTTTCACACTTCCCCTCATCCTAAAAAAAAAGCACACACACATTCATTTAGCCCATTCAGAAGTTTTGGTTTAGTGTTTAGTTAGAATAGTTTTAGTTAGTTTTAGTCACAGTCTGAAACGCTTGTACTGTATGTTGAAATATCATTCAGCCCTTTAAAGTGTCAGGTTCAGTATGGAGGGGAGCAAGGTAGCGTTGCCCAGGGCAACAGGATAACTCACCACACGGACACAGTCGTCCAGGTGTTGCATGAGCCCCATAAGGTCCACGAGTGGACCCCTGTGATCGCCAACGTCTTCGTTCTCTTTAAGGCCCAGCTTCTCCCGGAGAACACGCTCATAGAAGCTGACAACTCGGAACATGACACAGCCATGAAGATTTCGCTGTTATGAGAGGGGAAGATGGATGAAATGTAAAAGATCACTTTGTTATTATTATATTAATCATTATATTAGTCACTTTATTTATAATAATCATCATTATTATTATTCACTTTTCCATAAGACTGGAGGTACAATTGGAAATGAAAATAGTTTGTATCACTCTTTGAGTAAAACTACATTAGAAGTGTAATTTCATTTTAGGTTATTAATCATTTTTATTATATTATTGGACTGTAATATGATCCAAAATATTCCTTACCCATCTTCTTATTTGCATAAATTGATTCATGTTGAGAAGAATTCTCCAATTATGTGCTGAACTCTGGGGGAAATGAAAATCAACACTTGATCATAATGCTCAAAACATACACATACCTTTCCCCTACATTTGTACTAAAACCTACAAATGCTACAAACGCTATCTGTTTTCTCAGCAGCTTTCACAATCAGAGGAAACGACTATTGTTTGTGGTGAGTTAAAAGTGTGAGTTGTGAATGCAAACACAGATACACACACACACACGGTCCGTAAGCACACGACTGTCATACCTTGGCAAAGAGTTATTAAGGCATCTGCAGAGCTACCCTTGCATGTATTTCCTGTTTGCCTGTGCATTTATGGATTTGACACAACATCTCTCAAAGCAGCATGCCATACAGTGACACACCTTCCCTCCCGTCAGCCCTAGTTTCAAGCACACTGTGAACCAAACGATTACTGACTGATGAGCTCACAAAAAAAGGCATGCCACAAAACGCCGGTCTGTGAACCAAATGATCACTGACTGAGCTCACAAAACGCATGCCACAAAATGCCGGTCTGTAAACCAAATGATCACTGACTGAGCTCACAAAACGCATGCCACAAAACGCCGGTCTGTGAACCAAATGATCACTGACTGAGCTCACAAAACGCATGCCACAAAACGCCGGTCTGTGAACCAAACGATCACTGACTGAGCTCACAAAACGCATGCCACAAAACGCAGTACTCACTATGTTGTGCGCCACGGTCTGAGCCAACTTCTGGAGCGCATCGGTGTCCATGCAGAGTTCACGGGGAACACAGTTGGGGGTGAGTGCAGTCGCCGCGCGGCCCCAGGACACGACCGTCGCCAGGAGTAGCAGGGCCACCAGCAGCCCTCTCTGCAGCGTCCCACGCATGGCGGTGAAGTGATGAGCTCGGCAGCCACGGATGGTCTCTCTCAGTCACTGCTGTCCGATCTCGTTTTTTCTTCAGAGATGCACGCCTGCCGACACGCCCTTCTTATTCCCGGCCCTTTTGTACTTCTTACTCACTTTTTTTCTCTCTCTTTCTCCCTCTCACTCACTCTCTCTCTCTCTCTCTTTTTCTGTCTTTGTATTGCTCTCACCTTCTCTTTGCTCAGGTATTTATATGTGCCCATTTCCTCATACGTCAACCCCCAACCTCCATGCTCACTTTCCAACCACAACCACTTGGAAAAAAGAAAGGACAGAGAGAGAGAGAGAGAGAGAGAGAGAGAGAGAGAGAGAGAGTCTCTCATTCACCAGGATATATACCTGTTTTGGACACCTGCTCATTATCATCCATGAAAATGGTATTTTGTTTTTTAATATAGTTATTCAATTTATGCTTGCACCTGAAGGCATTCAACAAATGGCAGTGTTTGGAGCATGTTTTAAAAAGGGTTCACGTTGTGTGGGTTAACCACAGTGTATTGAGGTCATGACATTTGGAGGGTCTTGGTTAAGATGTCCTAGATTCAATGGCGCACTAGAAACCGCAGAGCGGAGAGAGCGCTCCTTGGAGATGAAGCAGATGAACTCCGGTCACTAGGCTCTCTCCAGGCCAGCGACACCTAAAAGGGGGATGTGCAGATTCTTCCGGAAAGACATTTGGACATGCCTGAGGAGGCTTCGGCTGCAAGGGAGAGGAAGTGAGCAACGGTGGATACCGGATGGTCTTAATCAGGAGCATCAGGGGCATCACTTTCACTACTGGTGGAACAAGCTGTGGGATGGTCTTGGCCTAGTTTCCACTGTGATGGGGGGATATTTATCAGATGCAGAGGCCTCTCGGCCCACTAACTACTGGGGCATGACATTTGCAAACCGTCAACTTCCTCTGACAGAACAGTCCAGTCGAATGCTTTGAGGCTCATTGTGTGTGTGTTTGTGTGTGTGTGTGTGCGTGCGTGTGTTTGTGTGTACAGTATGTGTACATCTGTGTCTGTGTGTGTGGGGGGGGCCATTGCCTACAGACGTTTCTCAGACCTTCGGACAGTGTGAAGTGTGGCAACTGCAAACACTCACTGCCTTCATACTGTGTGAAATGTGATCATAACAGACAGTATAATGAGCCTGATGTGTAATTTTCAAAGGGCTTGGGCCTTGGCCTCACCCAGTGGGAGCAAGAGCATTGATTGGCTAATGTGAGCAGTCAATCAGGAGACTGAGTTTCACATCAATCTGCCCTAGAAGCTCAGCTAATATAGGGAGGGAATAGGTTGGTATGAATCATTGCTTTGGTATGAATGAAATTGTGTTTATAATCATTCCAAATTATTTAACGGCCAACTGAAAAGAATCTAGGTTCACTGGGTCATGTATTATGTCCTGGTGATTAACAAGAGTGTTCTATGAGAAAGAACGTCACTGGCATTCCCGCACTGCACAGGGTGCATTTGAAGATTATCAATGAGTGTTTTGTGATGGTGGTGACAGTAAAAACCTGTTTTCCTATCTCTCTCTCTCTCTTTCTCTCCATATGTTTTGTATGCACACATAGTAAGCAGCGTATACCCAACATGTGTGTATGTATGTAAGTATACATGCATGTGTGTGTGTGTGTGTGTGCACATGTGTGCAGGTGTCTGTTGTGGTTTGTTTGTTTGTTTTAGATTGGTTGGAAGACCAGGGGTCCGTTGCACAAAAGCAGAATTAAGACATCCGGGATAAGTTACTGAGCTGCGCTCAATGAATCCAAAACAAGAGCGTACAGGCTTAATTGGTTACACAAAGACCAAGCCAGGATGAGCAGACACGGATTCATCAAGCCAGGTGAAACCTATCCTGGATAAGTGCGCGCTCACGGCTCCCTCAAATAGACCCCGCCACCGATCACAGATTCACTGATTTACCATGGCAACTAGCGGCTTCATTGCTTCTTCTACGGTGTGAAGTAGGTAGCGATAGCCTTTTCACAACAGGCAACAAACAGCAACACCTCTGTTTAGGAGAATATTGCAACTAGTTCCGCCACCACCACGTGCGAAATGGTTAGGCACTCCCGTGATGTCACATTGTCGCATAACAGGTCGGGAATGGCGAGTATGTAAAAGTTAATTAATGATCACAAACGTTTAAATAATGACAATGGGTCTAGGTATATGTGATAACAATGTGTAGTGGACAGTGGAATAATTATTGGTTTCCGTTTGTGGTGACTGCTGACTGAGATAAGGGATGAGATTAAATAGATCCTGGAACTTAGCCTGGTCTGGAGCAGGCTAGCTCCAAAGAATAAATCGCCATGGTAACTTATACCATAACATATCCTGCTGCCCCCTATCCCGCTTTTGTGCAACTGGATCACGGATAAATTGAGCCAGGATAACCAAGATATCCCGGCTTAATCCCTTATCCTAGTTTTGTGCAATAGGCCCCAGGTATGCACTTGTGACCAGGTATGCTCGTGTGCTTAGCCACCCAGGCATTACCCGTCAGAAATCAAGGTGATGACATACTACAGCGAAACCTGATCACTGTCTCTGCATTATCGTTGTTTTGTCTCCCCTCCCTACACACACACACACACACACACGCGGCACACACACACATACTTATTCTTTCTATGTTATATATGCACCCAAGGTGAGTGCATATTAACCATAAGGAAGGAAAGGATAACAGATCTCTAGTGTAAACAGTCTTTGGCGTAGGCCTCTGTCCTCAGTCAAACAGCTCAAAAGACTTTAAACAGCTATGAAGATCTCAGATCTTCTGACGAGATATGGCAGAGGCCAGAGCCTATCCCCAGACATGAAGACCAACTGGTAGTGGTAGAGGGGTGGAATGGGAGTCAGAGTCAGTGTACTGCGAGCAGCAGAAGTGAGGAAGTCCCTTTTAAGACAAGCGCCTTGTATGGACCCTTTCAACAAGGTAAACAAAAACAATGCTTGAACATTCTATTTGGGCCCCAATCTACTTCCTCTGCATTAAGATAACATATGGAATGTTAAAAAGGAAGTCTTGTGGGCCAAACTATGATGCTGATAATGAAAATTCCATGAAAGGGTCTATTGGTGCAGAATCAGGACAAATGCAGACAAGGCCATACATAGACAAGGCTTGTGTGTGTAACCATTCCAAGTCCAGGTGAAAAGAAGAGGGAATGATTTTGTTGATATAAAACATATTAATACGTGGAACCAGTGGGCTAAAAAGCTCAGGTTTGTCCAGTTTCGCCATCATGGGATATTTCTATGTCTGGAGCACTGTTGCCACTGTTATGTTACTGTTTTCTGTCAATGTCATCTATGTGTGTGTGTAAGAAACCCACTCTTTTTACCTGCAACCAAATCTACCCTTGGGTACAAATAAAGTTACCTTACCACCTTACCTCCTGCAATATGATAACAGTCTCAGGTTCTCATGCAGTTATGTAACTCAGTACCATCAACGTTTGGGAAAGTACCCTGCTGCCCTCCTTGTACACAATGGCATTGTTGATGGGTAAGAGAAGTAGCCATGCCCCCTTACTGGTAACCTGGGCCAATAAAGCGTGCTCCCTTGAAACGGTATACAAACATATCAGCTTCCTAGACTTCAATGCTGAGCTGATCTCCCTTCTCTGTGCACCACAGCAAAGCTTTCTCCATCAATTGCAGCATGCTGTGTACAAAGATGGAGCACACTTCTGTGCTGGGTTTGGTTCAAGAGTTCTTCTGTGTTTTTCTTTCACACCGTCCTCACAGGCTCCTTCAGGGCTAGTCCACCAGACCAAACCGATCTTTTTTTCCTCCGTCTTCCCTGGAACCGTATCAAGAATATTTGCGTCCAAACGGATCCATCTCAACACGACTCAACGCGTTACTTCATATCCCAGGCCTATAGTTGGCACTGTTTCTGTTACAGATATTGACCAAAGCTTGCGCGCTGTAGGCTATACAGACAGAATAGGCTACGTCGAAAATCGCTAGTGCAAGGAAACCAGAATTGTTTGTGTGGACTGATAGTGAACTGTCAACTGTAGTCAACGGTAAAACTAATAAACTTTCTTTTTTACGGTTTGTGAAGGGTGCAGTCCCGTCCTTTACTTGGCTAACGCAGGTACTGTACAAATAATCTCCTTTACTTTATTTGGTTGTAGAATAGTCCGCGATTCACATTAGTTTTGGCTATCACCGCAAGTGCATAGGCTACTAAACGCTTTGCCTACCCAAGTTCTAGGCTATTCTGTCGCCACATTTATAATATTGCTATAATACCTTCGTTAGTAACAGTCAATACTGTAATAAATGTGGGTTTTCTTTGTTTTGCAATTCAATTGCAATAAATACCAAAGCCTGCAAATGAACACAACCAGTTGTTTGGGCAAATGTAACAATCTTTATTATTAATTCATATGTAAACATTAATACGGGTTTAAAATGTGCAGGGGGTTCACGGAAGCAAAGGCAGTAAATAGCAGCAGAGTAACCAGCTTCATTAAATTATCTCACTCATTAAAGGTAGACGTTAAATCGCACACCAAGTTCCACACCGACACTGGCACACACCTCACCCTATAAGAAGGCACTGCAAACTATGTGATCACTCCACTCTGAGAATTACACACGCACCCACAACCGTCCAAGAGAAGTTACGATCACTCTGCATACACAACTGCCCCACTAACCCCGTTATCATCCCCCCCAATGCACTCCTAAGAACGCATACACACACGCACACACACACACACACGCGCACACACACACACGCGCGCGCGCGCGCGCACACACACACACACACACAGTAAAATGTTCACTTAACTCGCCGACCGGCGACACCCCCTCCTGGGGTCTGAGTTTGTGGCGCTGATTTCCAAGTTCCCAATGGAGCTGGACAGCGCAGACGTGGAGGGAGGACGTATCGGCTCACCCCACGCCACGGAACACCAGACAGCAGACAGACACGGCTCCCCACTCTACTAAGGCCCCGGCCCTGACTACATACAGGAGGCAGCAAACCTCCCCTCTTAACTCAGGAAGCGAATAACCCGGCTAGGCTACCTGTCTTCGTCGCCGGCAATCCTAAATGACTGCGAGCGACACCCTCCCGCACCCAAGAGTGTCGAACCGCAGCCGTCAGGTGATCTCCCCTATCGCTTCCCCCATTCCCCTTTTGTCAGTTCTGTTTCAGGTAACCCCAATCAGCCTCACCTGTTGCAGTTCATTCAATTAGTCCAAATTCAGTCCCAGCTGATTAACAATCCCCACAGTCCCACAATTCACTCACATCACACTTTCCCCCCTCTTGAAAAAAAAAGGACTCGTCCCCGAGTCACCCCCCTATGGTGACATCCGATAATCGCCAGACCAGACTGGTGGCCTCCGTTGACGGGCGGGACGTCCCCCTTCCAAAGATGTGCTGGGAACCGTGCTGGGCTGAGTTCCTTGTGGTCCCTGATCCACCAAGCCAGTCACCTGAGAGGTTGCTGCCTCCCCCAACAGGGCCAACGGGCTCCTGGCACCCTCTGGTGTTACACTCTGGTCAGCCTGCCGCATTAGTGGCTCCTGCACTTTTGTAGCAGCCGCTTGTCCTGATCGGCAAAGCGGGACCCAGCTGGCACCAAACTGGACCCCTTGAGGCTGGCGTAGTCCGGAGGGAATCACACGATCCGCCGGCCCGCTCCCATGGGATGATGCCACTGGTTTTGATGGCACTACCGAGAAAGAAGTACAAGGTTTGAGCCGATTAAAGTGGATAACACTCTCCTTACCACCATCCACAGGGAGAAGTCTATAAAGCACATCAGTCACCCGGTCCACCACCCTAAAAGGCCCTTTGTACCGTCTCTGCAGCTTTGGACACACACCCCGCTTCCTGGCCTTGTTCTGTACCCAAACCAATTCCCCTTCTGAATAATACTGAAAGTTAGCTCTGAAATCATATGCCGCTTTCTGTTGTTCTGAGGCCTTGGCCTGATGTTTTTTAACTGCCTCTACTACAGTAGACAATGTCTCCCTCAACTTAGACACATAATTGTCCACAGAGGTAAAGGTCTCTTGAGGTCCAACCCCTAACATAACATCAATAGGCAAGACAATTTCCAGTCCAAACAACACTCTGTAGGGAGTGAAAGAGGTGCTAGCATGGACACTGCTACGATAAGCTAACATAACATAAGGCAAAAGTGTATCCCAGTTCAACTGATTATCTTGAACGAAGAGAGAAAGCATATCCAAAAGTGTACGATTGAACCGTTCAATTAGCCCATCGGACTGGGGATGGTAAGGAGATGTCCTAGATTTATGCATGTGCAAAAGTTTACACAATTCTTTAAACAAAGTCGACTCAAAATGACGACCTTGGTCAGAGTGAAGGCTCCGAGGCACCCCAAACCGGCACACCCATTTCTCGGTCAACACTTTGGCCACAGTGGCCGCTTCTTGGTTTGGCAATGGAAAAGCCTCGGTCCACTTAGAGAAATAATCACCAATAACCAGTATATATTGATTCTTCCCCGGTGTCAGTGGTAAAGGACCAAGGATGTCAAGGGCTACTCGTTCAAAAGGCCTAGATGTAACTGATGGCTGCAAAGGTGCACACAGTTGCTTGCCCTGAGCCTTGCGGGAACCACAATCAACACATTCCCGCACCCACCCCCTAACATCCTCGAACCAGCCTGGCCAATAGAATCGGTCCTTAACCTTCCCCTGCAGTTTTTGCACCCCCAGATGACCTGCGGTGGAGACACTATGAAGCTGCTCTAACACTTTAGGCACCATTGCCCGAGGCAATACCACCTGCACCTGGGAAGCAGCATCTGAGTGAGCAGGCGGAATCCTTACTAATCTAGCCCCCCGTACTTCAAGCTGACCCCAGACAGGAGCATATTTTTGCAGATCGAGATCTGGCTTCAATCTACCATCAGCTTGTTTTTTATACTCAATTAGCCGGCCCAACTCTCTAGAACAGACCTTTGGTTCGACCGCATCAGCCACTGCCTGAGGATTATGTGAATTCGACCGAGGTCTTTCCTCAAGGAAAGCAGGCAGCCTGGAAAGGGCATCAGCATTGCTATGCAATTTACCTGGGCGATGGACAATCTCATATTGAAAATTTGCAAGCTGCTCGACCCAGCGAGCCAGCTGTCCCTCCAAGCCCTGGAAATTGTGCAACCAGCGTAGTGAGTTATGATCGGTTCGCAATACAAAGGCCTTCCCCAACAAGTAATGTCGAAAATGCTTAGTGAAAGTAACCATACTCAAAAGTTCCTTTTATGTTGTGGCATATTTGCGTTCCTGCTTTGTAAGAGCTCTACTAGCATACGCCACCACACGCTCCAACCCACCATCCTCTTGAGATAACACTGCCCCAATCCCCACATCACTCGCGTCTGTATCCAAGACGAATGGCTTATTGGGGTCTGGATAAGCCAATACAAGAGCAGTGATTAAGCAAGTTTTTAGTCGATCAAAAGCGCTTTGACAGTCGTCACTCCATCGAAACCGCCTTCCCTTCTCTGTCAACTGGTGCAAAGGGCGAGCAATATCCGCAAATCCTCTCACAAAGCGTCTATAATATGAAGCTAGCCCAAGGAAACTCTGCACCTCAGTCTGATTAGTGGGAACAGGCCACTCCCTTACTGCCTGCACCTTAGCTGGATCTGGCATTACTCCTTCAGCGGAGATAACATGTCCGAGATATTGAACCTGTGTGGAAAATAGATCACATTTAGATGGCTTGACCTTCAAGTTAGCCTGCCGCAGCTTCCCCAGAACACCATCCAGCCGTGTCAGATGCTCATGGAAAGTGCGTCCAAAGACGATTATGTCGTCTAAATAAATTAAACAAGTAGTCCACTGGAGATCAGCGAGTACAAGGTCCATCAGACGCTGAAAAGTGCTAGGCGCATTACAAAGGCCAAAACTTAGAACATTGAACTCGAACAACCCCTGGCGTGTGGCAAACGCGGTCTTAGGACGATCCTTTGGGTCGACCTCGACCTGCCAATAGCCACTTACTAAATCTAGAGTAGAAAACCAACACGCATGGCTTAGGCTATCCAAAGCATCGTCAATTCTGGGAAGGGGATACGCGTCCTTTCTAGTCACTTCATTGAGCTTCCTGTAGTCCACGCAAAATCTCAACCCGCCCCCTTTCTTCTTAACCAACACCACTGGTGCTGCCCACGGGCTACAAGAAGGGCTGATAATACCGCCAGCAAGCATTTGCTTCAGATTGTCTGTCACCTCCTGCTGTAAGTGAAGTGGGACTCTGCGCGGGTGCATCTTAACGGGTTTGGAATCACCTGTATCAATCTCGTGTAGGGTCAGATGGGTCCTGCCCAAATCAGCCTCTCCCTGACTAAAGACTGCCATGTTCTTATGAAGCAAATCCCTAACAGCTTTCAACTGATCCGGGGAAAACCCCTTCTGCCCCACCCCAAACTGACTCAGTAAGGTGTCAACTGTCCAATGCGCACTTTCTTCCCCTACACAACTCCCTGACAGGTCATGATCCACTTCTACATCAGTAAATAAAGTGCCTACTTTCATTCCACTTTTTAACATTAAGCCATCATTAGTCAAATTAATAACACGAATGGGCAAGACACCTTGCTGGACCTTGCAAATAACTCGAGCTACCAAAATGTCACAATGTTTAGAGATGGAAGGAGAGGGCTCCAACATCCCTTGAGCATAATCTCCCCAACCACTTTGGAGCTGACCCAGAACAATGGCTTCACTGCGAGGGGGCACCACCGTATCGGGCTGAATAACAACCGGTTGCGGCTCCAAAGAGGGATTAAGATCTATCAGAGGGAACGTCTGACCCATTATTTGGCAGTGTTTATTGCGCAGATCAACCACCGCACCATACTGCGATAAAAAGTCAAACCCGAGCAAAATGTCTCTGGAGGGAACATCGGATACTAAAAACTCTGCAACCAGTGCAAGCGAACCAAGTTGACACACAGTCTGCCAGCAACCCAACACATGCATCCCCCCCCATTAGCTGCCTTAGCCCTACCTTTATACCCTTCCAGGTCACACCCCCCCTTAGTTATAGACAGCCAGAATTGCTTTGGAATAACAGAACGTGAAGCGCCAGTATCTACAAGTACAGGACAATCAAACCCACCTATTTTAGCATTTAGGTAGCCGGAACCTCCCTTCAAAACTTTCTGTAGTTGCTGCATCCATTCATTGTTATTCTCTCTCCTGCTCAAACAAATGTTGTGCGTGTATTAAGTTGATGATAACGTGTTTACAAACTCTACTTAACAGAAAATATTGTAAATATCCTACTGTCATGCAGTTAATGGGATACTGTGCAGAGTTGAAAGTTAGGTCAACTTGGAAACTGTTTCTCGTTGTTGAGTTTGCTGAGGGTAAGGAGCCCTTGCTTGGCCGCCTGTGCTGCGCAACGCACACTTCGCTCCTCACATCTATACATCGTAGTTCCTTTTTCGGGAGAGTATGTTGGATTACATTGTACATTGCAAAAATATCACCATGCATTCATAACCTCGTGATTCAGTGAGAGTGATCCCAAAACATCGGAAAGTATGTCTTTGTGACAATTCTGCATTACATTTTGTCAAGAGGAAAAATCAATAGCTAACTGTTCCCAACTGAACAGTGATTATACCGCTGTGAACGCTCCTGGCTGTGCCTGGCAAATATGCCACCATAATAGCAATCAGCTATGGAACAAGCGTGCCTGTTGTTAAAGGGAATGTGAGATGACGCTCTGATTGGTTTATTGCACGTTACACCCAAACCACACCCATGATTAATGTAGCTACTTCAGACCACCCCATTTTAGATTTGCGTCGGGCGCAACAGTCAATTATCCCGCCGGTAAAATAGCATCAGCGCCCAAGATCCACCCACAAAGTCACTTGCGTTTTGCGCAAAGACACTTCCGTTTCAGACCATTAAAATAGAGCCCTTAGTGCGCATCTACCATACATGAGTCAAGCGTCTTTGTATGCTCATATCTGACTTCACTAGACGATGAATGCATTTATTTGTTGTAAGTAGAGATGCACCGATTAGAATTTTTTGGGCCGATTCCGATTTTTCATAGAGTTTGACCTGCCGATACCGATTTTAGCCGATTCCGATTTCATTTCTTCTAACCATTTTACACACACAAATAGTTATTTTCTATCTTTTCTTTAATAGAACATGTTAATATAGAAATGTAATCAACTGATCGATAATGAAATGGCTGTTAAAAAAAATGGAACTGATGAGGAGACAGATTCTTCTTCAAGTCTAACTTCAGCTGCAGTATCAAACTATAATTCTTCCCAGTGTGGGACATTAATTTCACAGACTACTAATATAAATGCACTGTTATAAGAACAATTTTCATAATACATTTGAACATGCTACCATGGAACATATTTTCATATGCATTGATGAATTTATGGGAGGGCGAGGGAAAAGTGAAAAAAAACACAGGGGAGAAAGGGTAGTTCGAACTCTCAATCGCAAACAAGGACGCAAAGTTTGGTCGTTTGAACTACTGCCCCTAGGCAGTCGCACTTGTGTCGTTCCTTGGTAGTTCCTGTTGGTGTCCGGAGCGCCTAACCAAAAATCACAACCGCCTAACCAAAATTTGCGAAGTGGATGTTTATCTCGTGACTCAATGATTGATCTATCCTCCAGCTTAATTTTGATTAAGACACTGCTTCCCTACTTGGCTCATTCTTGCTATTTATGTTAATTAAAGTATTGCCTTGCTTTTAGTATTATAATCTTCACAGTCCCTAACAACAGCAGTGTTAAATGGTGTAGTGGCTAAAGCAGATGACTTATTATCCCAACGTTGTAGGTTCGATTTTCTTATGATGTGAGATTGTCCTCTTGCTTCTCGCTACCTGCAGGTGAACTAGTGTGACATTCAATTGTTTTTGACTGATGTATTGTAGGCCTACCTATGGTCTCTCGATGTAGAGTAACTATATACATAAATATGTATGGTCAAAACCTATTGTTGTGTCTCGTAGGCCTACTCTTAGTCAGAGATGAAAAGAAGACATAGGACGCGAACTCCGGTCGAGCGCTCAGTGCACTGACGCGCTGCCGTTAAGCCACGAGACAGTTGATATGCCATGGGATACCCAGACATTTGTCCAGGCTATATATTTTTTCCAACAGATATTTAACACAAATAATGGCTCATATTGGTCTGCTTAAATTAACTGATGGCAATGACAATGCCAGCATTAATCACTCGGTTTAGATTAGAAAAGTGTCGACATAGGCCGTGACAGAACATTTCTAGGGGGTGGGGTATTATACGTTGCCACTGTTTCCACCAATGATATGTATCGCTGCATCATCAACAACGTTGTTGGAACTACGGTGTTCGAACGTCGGAGGTAGTGAATTGCGACACAGGTACGATGCTTTCTGGAAACAGGTGTAACAGTGTCGTTGTTTGGTCGCAAATTGCGTCGTACCATGGTGGTTGAGCAACGTCGTTGCTAACTTTTCTAGAAACGACCCCCTGGCCGGTAACTATGGTAACCCAGCACGCACGGCCATATTGGCGATACTCAGTAAATGAAGTACAATGGAGTATTATGCACTTTGGATATCTTACGTGATTTTAGCGTGTCTAAACAACAGAAAAGCTCATCAAAATGCGTCTAAGATGCAAAGGCATATAGGGCAGGACTTGGACCACAAGAAAAGGCGCGATATTTCGAGAAATTACGGATTATTGGCAGCGCAGATACATATGAGTTGGGTGAGGGAGAAGAAGTACCGAGTTCAACCACAAGCACCCACCTATGTTTTTCTCAGTCTGACCTATTGGTACAACCTAAAACACGGCAATAATTAACCATTTTCTTTGACGATGTTAGGGATTTACTTCAGTGCCTAATGCTTTTTTAATGAGGCGAGTATCTCCAATATGGCGATGTCCAGATCTGATGACACGCCGTGCAAACCCCTAATAGATATTATGTGCTCCACCATAATATGAAAACACTGTTTTGCGATGAAAAACTTCCGATATCCAAATTCCGGATAAATGCATCAATTAGGCTATAGAAACTTTCAGAGAAAGCTGATTCAGTATTCAGTGTTCACTTTCACTAGCCTGGCAGGCCATCCTATATCATTGAAATGTATAGTCTGGAATAGAACCATTCACCTCGCTTAATCCAAGGGGCGGGCAGAGAATTGTCTTTCAAACTGCCTAGGCATGCAATAGGCCAGCGCTACGACCAATCAGAACAAAGAGCAGGATGACGTGGCCAGAGCGATGAAAACAGTGAACGTGGAAGTAAACTTTTACCGTATCCGGTCGGCAAAACGACAAATACATCCTTCTTCGAAAGGAATGACTTAAGTGCATTGTGTTGCTCAACTTTCAAAGAAAAGCACAAGTCCAACTCCTCCAAAGTTGACGCCAACGCCGATTCAAACAACCGCTCTTCGTTCGCCATAGCCACCTTTCTTGTTGCTACCATTGCAGGACTGTCATCTTTCTGTTAAGCCCGCCTTAAGACTCTCTAACAAAATAGAGCGCAGTGATTGGATGACGTCCACGGCGTCAGCCAATAGAAATCCCTATGGTTTGATACTAGACGTACAGGCTGAGCAAATTAATTTGCCGCCGCTAGGGTGCGTCTAGATTACACTTTCACGACATCCACTTCTCAATCTGCTAGACTAGGGTATTTTAAGGCATAGCCCTAGTCTATGTGCAGTAAATAGTTCGGGTATTTTTTAAGTGGAGTAGAACTACTAGGGCTACTGTATGTCGCTGCTTGTTGACATCTTATTATCATGTAGCCTATGATTGCTAAACTTTGATATTTTTAATGTCGCAATTGGTTATCTCCGTTCAGATGCGCTTGTGGTTCAGCTGTAGGCACGCAATTAGCGGCAGGGATGGGCGGTGATGAGCCTTATGATGGGCGGTTAACAGCCTAATGAAGTGAACCTTAGTAAATTCCACACAATATGGCAAAGCACAGCGTTTGCTGCGTAGAAAAACTCAGTAGCCTATTAGCGCTTTCTTTGTAGCCCTACATCTGGATGCTAGCTTCTTCAAACTTTGCAAACTCAGCTGGGTGTTGTTACAATTGCGGCGCGCAAGTGCATTTGACCGGCATAAAATCGGCATGTCTCAGACTGACCGGCCGGTCATGGCCGATCACGTGAAAATCGGCCAATTCTGGTCACCAACCGATCTATCGGTGCATCTCTACTTGTAAGACATAAATGAATGACACCGGCACTACGCACAAATTAATTTAAACTTAGACCGCACTTCCCTAATAGTATTAGCTATTTGCCAATCTATCGATATCAGCATTTAAAATGCCCAATAATTATATTCAGTAAAGGACAGCCAAAAAGTGATCCTCCATCTATATTTCCAGTATTGTTTTTCCAGCTTAACGATACATTGAACGGTAAAATAAAATGATAGCATTGGTTGCGTTGTTTGTCTAGGGTGACCATTCATCAGGGTTTCTAGCCCTATGTCCGCACCTAGGTAGTGTGTGTCTGTGTATTTGACCAGTGTTCCACAGCAAACAGAGCTTAAGTAGCGATGATACAAGTGCTCCACAGCAAACAGAGCTTAAGTAGCGATGATACAAGTGCTCCACAGCAAATAGTGCTTAAGTAGCGATGATACAAGTGCTCCACAGCAAACAGTGCTTGTAAGTAGCGATGATACAAGTGCTCCACAGCAAACAGTGCTTAAGTAGCGATGATACAAGTGCTCCACAGCAAACAGTGCTTGTAAGTAGCGATGATACAAGTGCTCCACAGCAAACAGTGCTTAAGTAGTGATGATATAAGTGCTCCACAGCAAACAGTAGCAATCGATGATAAAAAAAACAACAACATAGGGGGCTTCCAGATAGGAGGTGGCATGCCCTGCACTCACTGCTAGGTTGAGCTGGTTTGAGTGAATGGGACACAGATTTGTGTTGCGCTTGTCGCTGGGCTCATTGAAAAATAGGTTTGATTTACAGCGCACCGCAGTCAAGTGAAATGTGTTTGAATTTCTGGGACGTGCAAGAGCGCCAGAGTAGTAAAGTGAAAACGTAAATCATAGACAGCTGTAGCAGTCCTACCTTGTATGACGCCCAGGGCGACTTTTTTTTTTGTGAGTGCTTGTGCCGCCCCTTGGTAAGATTCCACTTCGCCCATGCCAAAAAACGCTACTGTAGGACAGTATAACAACCTTCCCTCCCGTCCCCCCGATGGAAATAGGCCTATAATGGGAAATTGGGAAGTGTCCTCATTTTGGTAATTTTTTCTTCATTTTTGTCCTCACAACTGGGCCTCCTTTTCAGAATATGGTTGGTGTTCTCCCTAATTCAATGTATTTCTGCAGAAAACCACCACAAAAAATAGGAACGGATATGATGCGGACTATGACTATCAATGACTATGAGTGTCCTCATTTTGGCCAATCTGTCCTCACTTTTAGACGCAACATGTGGTGGTCATCCTATTTCTGCTCCTTTATAACACACATGTAGCCTCCATTTCCCATGTTAAACACAAATTAAGACTATCAACTGGTCTTTTAACCGGACCACATCGATATAGACTACCCAGGGCACTGAGGGTATCACTGGGTGTTCACTCATAGTCCACACAATCACTCTTCAATTCCTACATTAATCTGAATTCATTGTTACAGTAAAAAGACTCCAGAAGAAATAAATATGGTTATAGTCTATAAAGTTTTTGAAAATCCCAATAGAGAACAAAACTGTTTAAGCCAGTATGAAAGGATGCCCTAATCACCATAAAGAGTAAGAAATATGACATCTTTCAGACAGACTAGCTATAATGAATATCAATACCATTGAAATACAGTAATTCATTTAGCATGCATTCACTGTGTAGGTGTCCAGTCTGAATACTATAGCCTACCTACACCTTTAAGCTTATTGATCTAATACTGTCTCAGGTCACCTCACCTCAGTCTGTTAGCCACACCTCCTCAACCATCACCCTGAACACTGGCGTACCACAGGGATGTGTGCTGAGCCCTCTCCTTTACTCCCTCTTCACCTATGACTGTACATGGCTCTAACACCATTGTCAAGTCTGCAGACAACACTACGGTGATTGGTCTCATCAGCAACAACGATGAGGCGGCCTACAGGGAGGAGGTCCAGCACCTAACATGGTGGTGCACTGACAAAAACCTGCCTCTCAACACCAAGAAGACCAAAGAGCTCATTGTGGACTTCAGGAAGTCTAACGCTAGCACACACACTCCCATTCTCATCAACAGGACTAAGGTGGAGCGTGTCACCAGCTTCAAGTTTCTGGGTGTTCATATCTCTGATCTTACCCTGATCAAGAAGGCTCATCAGCGTCTCTTCTTCCTGAGGAGACTAAAGAAGGTCCACCTGTCTCCTCAGATCCTTGTGAACTTCTACCACAGCACCAGTATCCTCACCAACTGTGTCAGTCTGGTATGGCAACTGCTCTGCCTCCAACTGAAAAGCACTGCAGAGGGTGGGGAAAACTGCCCAACACATCACTGGTTTCTCACTCTCACTCCCATCATCAAGACCATCCAGTAGCGATGCTTGCAGCATCATCAAAGACTGTTCTCACCCCAACCACAGACTGTTCACCCCACCCATTACAGGTCTCTCCGCACCCGGACCAACAAGTTCAGATACACATACATAGCCATATTCTACTCTTATAATACAACTACTACTACACTGCACATATAATGTTCATACATTGTTCATACATAGCCATATTTATTCTGCTCTTATAAGGTTAATGCTAATACACTGCACATATTTATATTTAATTTATATTACTGTATACTACTACCTACATTGCACCATATCTTGTCCTGTTTATGCACCACCTGTCTATACTTTGTCACATTGAATGACCTCTGTGTATGAAATGCGCTATATAAATAAACATGACTTTCCCGAAGCAACCTGTATGACCTGCTGATTTGGTGATTTGGTGAGGGCCTTTCCTGCAGTGCCTATATTGTTAGACAGTTCAGCACAAATAAGAAACCCATTTAAGCGATAACTCATGTTTTAATAATCATACCACCATGTGGGGTATGGAGGCTGACATGAGCAGTATTTGTAGCCTAGCCATGCCATGAGCTTTCCTCTTCCAGTAAACTCCCCAAACCTGTTCAGTAGCATTTCTTGGCTTTCTCGCTAGACCCTCCCATAAATTATTTAGCGGTCTGTTCATTCAACATAGCAATTGTCATTCGAATGGGTGACTGCATTACAATTACAATGAGACATGTTTACTGAGTGAGATTGACATGTTATGATAAGTTTATATGTAAACAGCAGAAAGGCACCTTGGAGGGAATATATGTATGGGAATATGCAAATTATAATTAAGATGTACTTGCAAGGAGCACTGGTTGAACCATAGCCTGATATACAGTAATAAATGTATAACTGTAAGAACTGGCTAGGTACAACGGATGGAAATTAGCACTCATAAGCTAACTCTTAAAACTTACTGCAGCTTTTTGCCTGTTAATTAATGAGCATTGGTTGGCATGTTTTAAAAATGTACAAACAGTAGGTGTAGACCGGGGTTTTCCTCTGCGGTGTTCCTCAGGAATTATCATTACATGAGGACTGCATTCCTATGATGCTTAACCCTTAACATCTACGTGTTCACCTTTTTCCTGTGCAAACCTTTTTGTGCAAACCTTTTCAAAAAACACTTTCTGGGCCTTTAAGATTTGAATCTTATGACATGCAGGTAAGGCATTATAGATATGAGGTTTAACTTTATCTGTGGCTGCAAGGGGAATGAACTGGCAAACCCACAAGACAACACTTTGCTTTTGTCACCTCTGGTTGGTTCTCTGTTCACACGGGATTACTGTAACATCAGTATAAAACTGCAGACATCCTGAAAGTTTAGGCCATGTGATTCTGATTACTGACAATCTAATTCTGTTTGAATGCAACCTTTGTCTTTTAAAAAGAAAGAAAGAAAAAACATCAATCAGCCAACATCAACACTGGCTGGGATTGTGTATGGCTTTATCCAAGCCAGTGTGTATGCTACAGAGCCAAGACAAACACTGAACTGATACAGAAGCCAAACAGACACTGTGCAGTTTTCACACAATTTTTTTTGTCTTGGACTGAAGTCCAGTTTGATTTGTTATTTGACCAGGTTCATGATGCAATTAGAAGATGTCTGTGTGTAATCCGATTGAAACATACAGTATGAGCTGGCATATTGTATGAGAGTGTAAAGAAAATCGCAGTGTCAGCCAAGGTTTAGAGGACTGTGAGGAGCAACTTGAATAAAAAAGTGTCCACAGGCGTCCCTGTGCACATGCCTTTAGTGATACAGGTGCAGGTGGGGCATAGCCTAGAAATCTAGACGCGCCCCTAGCGGCAGCGAATTACATTTGCTGCCAGGGCTAGTCTAGCAACTCTCCGTTGGCTTGTGAGCTCCAGAAATCGAAACTTAATCAGGCCAATGAAATCGTGTATAGAGTCGTTAGGTGGGCTTAACATAATGATTGATGGCAGAGTTGCAACGGTTTGGCTTGAATTCCCTGCTACTTGAAAACAAATAAGATGGATGTTGCTGCTGGCGAACAGTGTGACACGAGTTAAGCTTTTATTAAGTTGGCAAACGTTTGAACTAGCCAACTAGCTCCGCTGGTGGGAAACGCATTGGACTCATAGCGCTGCCGCTGTCCTATTGCGTGCAGAGGGAATTTGAAAGACAACTGATTATCCCGCCCCTCGGACTGAGCACTGCGTATGGTGAGTGTCCAGACCCTACATTTTAATGTGGGTCTGGCTCGTCAGGCTAGGTGGGGCAGGTAAGTGTAATCCAAAGTGAAAGATCAAAGTCACCGCACACTGATCACTATTTTATAGGGGTTTTTTTTTATTTGGAGCGAACAATACGTTTCGTAAGTGCTTCATCAGGTTCAGGGATGGTGCAGAGCAAACCTGATGAAGCACTTAGCGAAACGCATTGTTCGCTCCAAATTGAAAAACAACTATAAAATAGTGCAGTGTGTGGTGACTTTGATCTTTCACTTTTGAATAAAAGTGTATTCGAGTCACACTTAGGCTACGTTTTCAAACTGTTTTATGTTTTCTTTGAGTTTACTGTGAATACAAGCAAACCCATGGATAGAGCATATTGAAGAAGTGTGGATGTTGGACTAAGGGTTATTGTGGTTACGTTACAAACAATTTACACAAAAACATTCAAATGTCAAATTAAAGCAAAATGTCTCACGTAAAAGAGTTGGTTTGACCAAAAATCATCAGAGCATACTCTGATGAAGACATGTTTTGTCGCAACTCGTAAGCCCACTTAAATTAAAGGCTTTTTAACTATAAAAAGCAGTGTGCCTTTGCAATTTCTTGGTCAAACCAACTCTTCAAAAAGTATTCCCTTGAAACCAAAGAGCACCTGCTTTCGAGAGGCAAATCAGTGACAAAGCACTTCCGACAACCAACCTTTTTTGGTATTTGAAGATATTAAAGAAAAATATGTTGACCTGTACCCTGAATGTTTAATCAATTTGAACCTTGTCTCTCATTGTTGGGAGGGAAGAGAAACAGTACTGCAGAGAATGAGCTATTAAGTGAACAGATTAATGCCAGTTCTGGGAACAATCCCTCACACGCTGACATAGCTCATGTAAGAAGAAAGGCTGGAGATTGGAGAGACAATAGGCAGCTCAGTGTACAAAGGCATGCCTGTCTGGGCTCAAATATCAACAATCTACCCATCAGAATTACATGACCTGCCCACAAAAGTGTGACACTGGACATGGCCACGCAGGGCTTTTAAAATGACTGTATTGCTGTCTGGACTGTACCAGCACTATTGTTAAGCAGAAGAGCCTGATCAGCTGGAGACTTCGCTCAATGCCTTGCACAACAGACAGTCTGAGGAAGTCATTCGTCCCCAGGGCCACTGAACTGTTCAATGCTTCACTTAAGGGAAGAGGAGAAATAGACTTCTCTGCATAGTCTGTCTGCCTCTTCACCACCTCCATGTCTTGAACTGTCTGTCCACTAGCCACTTTCTACCACTGTCTTCTGCCTCACTGTTTGCGTGCTATATTAGCACATCTGCATAACCCCTCCCTCCATGCCACAGCCGAACTGTGGCCACACTTATACCTTTCTTAATATAGTTATATAGATATATAGACTTTATTCTTGCACTGTTGCACTGTTTGACTTACTCATTTGCACCATCACCATGACACTCATTCACACAGAGCACCTTACCTTACCTTACTTTATGCACAGAGAATCACAGGCTCAGTCCCTGCCTCAGTCATTGCAAGCGCATCTTGATTGATTAATCACCCACTATGTGGATACTGTTTTTTAGAATTGGTTTAGATTAAGTGTTATTTAGTATTATTTGTATTTTAGTATATTTAGTATATTCTTTATCTTCTACTGTCCTTATTGCTTAGTTGTGTTTTTTTATATTA
>NW_027468689.1:13329112-13406612 GCF_046254945.1 Alosa pseudoharengus | reverse complement strand
AATGAATGAATGAATGAATGAATTGATGAATTGATCAATGGATGAATGAATGAAAAGCTCAGATGAATGGCTTACCTGTAGAGTTTGGTTATCCAGCTGTCTGAACAGAGCACCAGCAGGAAGGTGACCTTTGTTGGCCTGTATTGGAGAAGAGTTTAGCAGTTTAAAGTCTGATGGCTCAAAGTGTAGAAAAGACCAAACACTATGATCATTTCCTAACCCCTCATGGGGTACACTTGCATCAAACTAGAAGGCACCTCAGTGGTAGTCAGTGTAGTCCCTGTACCAGTGTTTTGATTTGGAATGATGACGATATCTATCCAAATCCCTTTTCATTGGCTTTGAGAGGAAACCATCTATCTCTCACATGAAACCCACATGAAAGCCAACATATTCAATATGACACCATAAGCTCACTTTCCCTTTTTGCATGTGGTTCTACTTGGCCTCCTCATCTTTTGAATCTTGCACTGGGATAATACAGGCCTGCTCTTTAGAGCTGACAACCACATGCCATGCATTAGGCTGGTCTTCGCCAGGCTGTGCAACCAGTCCAGTGCAACACCTAGCTCTCAGACAGAGCAGCAAGCCTCCCCCACCACACCACAGTCAGTTTCGAGACCAATTATTAACAGCAGACAGAGAGTGGGAGGTGGGTTTGTTCCACGTGTTTACACGTATACACAATTCTGATGAATTAGGCCAGAAGCTATGCTTCCTCTGAAAGACGAAAATAGATGTCTGCACTGCAATGACACGCTGTTCAGTTGTCACAGTCACTACACAAGGCTCACTTCTATGAGTGAGTTCACCTACAGACCCCAGGGATCAAAGGTATGCTCCCCCCCCCCCCAACTGGTGAATCGAAACATCTCAAACTTCTAAAATCGAGCTCTCTGATTCATGCACGAAGGCATGACATCTTGAGCCCTGTCTCTCATGTACCTCTGTGGGCACAGTGACCGATGATACTTACAAAGAATTGATTCACGTTCTTCTGTTTTGTTGCCATCACTTTGGAGAAGTATTCCTTGTTGCCCATAACCTCTCCTGCCATCAAACAGATCACTGCCCAGATCAATGCCTGCTTTAGGTGATGCGCTACGGTCGCCATTGTATCCCGCTGTCTCACTGGTCTTGTTAAACTCCCTAAAGTTAATGCGTTAATGCTTAACCAACGGCTCAGCTCGACCGACCCACCCTGTGCTCTCAAGAGAATCACTTTGACTGACTGATGTCACTGTTTAAGGCTCTATTTATATGTAGGGGAAACAGAGAGAGAGAGAGAGAGAGAGAGAAGGAGCGTGAGATGTGTTAACCAGCGCTGAGAAGTAAGATAGGTGTGAACTCTGTGGGTTCCCCCGTCTGAGTGCAGCGAGTTTCCTTTAAAATGTGCCATGCTGACGTTCAGAGGTGCCATTGCTGCACTCAGTTGAATCACCCCACTTCCACCACCTCCAGGAATACCTGGGGAAGCCTCAGGGTGGGGCTGCACAACGGAGTCTGTGGTCAGAGGAGGGGGGGGGGGGGGGGGGCGGTTCTGATGGATGGACGTACTGATTTCTGTACCGCCTACATTTACACACATTTACATGTATTCATTTAGCAGACGCTATCAATCGCTAATCAATATTCCATTCATTAATACTTTTTATTATTTATTAATTTAGCAGAAAAATTCAGACACACACACACACTCCCACCCACACCACCCGTTGTGGTAGTCTCCCAGCGTCAACAGCAGTTTGAGGCCTAGTCACTGAGGTGCCTGATGTTGGCCTGCTGCCAGTGCTGCAAGAGGAAATGGTGGTTATCATCGTTCAGCTTTCTAGTAAAGCTGGGCAACTATATTTTTCTGCGCAATTGAAAGTAACACATCTTTTCTAAGTGAAGTCCTGGGTGACATCATTGCAGATTCTTGTGTCGTTGGCCTGATCATGCAAAGAAAATCCCAGCCAAGAATTTTCTTTATGATATCTGAAATTGCTACACATTTCTTTTTGGTCTAGATGGGAATTTTTGTCAGTTTCTCTTTTATCATTGCTTGTTTTCAACTGAACTAACAGCTGACAGTAAACACATTTAATTTAAATCAAGAAATGTATCTTACCTATTATAGACTCTCATCTTTTCAAGGCCAAGGTCAACTTTAGACCATTTCTTTCCTCTAGAGGGACATGCTGTATATGTGTGGTATGCATTATTGTATCTGCACTTAAGAGAACAAAGGCATTTATGGCATATCAAATCAGACTAAATAATAACAGTTACAAACTGACATTAAACACAAAATTGAGGTAAATTACCTTAATAATGACCTTATCTTAGAAACGAGCGGCACACCCAAGGCATTTGTATCAACTTGGGTGTGGGTCCCTTTTTGAGAGAAATGAAACAAAATGACACACCTCTTCACTTCGCATGCACAGTGCACACTGCAAGATTAGTGGGACAGATTCAATGCAAACCCTCTATCTAACCTGATATAAAATATCACACCTAAAAACTAATCTCTGTATTGGTTGTCTGCACATCTTTTTTAAAATGTCTACCTCCAACACACTTCTAAATTAAAAACATTTGTATGGGTGCGTACGTACTCTAGCTCTTTGACACGCTCTAGCTCTTTGAAACCGTTCAGAGTATTGTTGGAATTGTAACGTCCCATATTGTTGGAAGCGTCCCATTCTCAGAGCATCCTGAGTTGACTCTGGGCAATCCAGCTGAAGAGACAGAGCGGCCGAGCATGACGTCAGTCTAACTGAAAACAGTGGCAGAGGGTGTTTTGAGGAAATAGTACTTTTTAGGAATCATAGACCAAAACTAGTATTTAAACAAAATTGAATGCATAGTGTCACTTAATGAAACATAAAGCCCCATTTCAATCAGTGTGTCAACAGAGTTTATATAAAGTTGGAGTGAGGCCTACATCACAGTGAGCAATTACTGTACCATACAAGGCTCACAGGCCAGACAGACAGACACAGAGAGAGAGAGAGAGACGAGAATAGAGAACCATCATTTTGAGGTTTCCTTTCATGTGTGTGTTTGCTGAGACAGCAGACACTGGCGCTGTTGATCACATGGACTCGCTGTGTGACTGAGTAGGTGTGAGGTGTGTGCACATTCACCTGCACATACTTGTAATCCATACGTGGCTACGCATATTACCTGTGAGGCGGCTGAAGAAGCACTTGCAGCGACTGCTGTCCCTCACCAGCAGGGTGTAGGCGGAGCCCCTGTCTCCATAGGGATGCTCTGGGAGCCCAGCCCCACCTCCAGGTAGCTCAGCTCACACAGATGGTGCCTGGACTGCTTCTGCATCTAATCAGATGGCTGGTCTCTCTAGAAAGACAGGTGAAATACCCAATGACTGGAGTGAAAATAGATGCAGGAAAGAGGGTGCAGATAGCAAAAGATAGGGAAGATAGCTATATATTAAACAATTTGTAGTACAAATTTAAATGTTTCAAAAGCTTCCAGTAACTTCTCAAGTTTGTATTTTAAAGCCATCTTAAATCTTTTCTATTTTGACTCTAATGAAAATGTGAGGTCAACTACAGTAATATGTACCGGTCCCCCTGACTTTTTAAACACAGGATAACTACCCAAAATTTGCAAAAGCAAAACTATTTACAATAGTTATTCATAGTGTTGTATTAGTCAATACTGTAATTAGTTACACCCAATAAAAGTAAACTCTTGTATCCTGTCTATCTCTTATCCTCTTTTATAACGGCACTCATAATCAAACTCATTTATTGCAAACTCATTTATTGATAAATGACTGTAATTTGAGCACATGCTTGATTCACCCAAAGATATTCTCAGTTATGCCTCACTAAATCAAGCACAAACTCAGACAGCCGCTAACTCAAACAGATTCCTCTGGCCCGAATCCATTCCAGAGGGCAATGTCATCCATCCCAGAACTAGATCACATCGGGAGCTTGACATCCCAGATAGGCTAACAGGCTCATTGTGTCCTGACCAGGCTGAACCAGAAGCAGGAGCAGAACTCAGACAGCTGTCAATCAGCAGGCCCAACAACAGATCTATAAAAAGTCAAAGCAACACAGCACAACACAACAGCACGACGATGAACCAGAGCTAGTGCACATTTGCAGATACGCCGGAGCTATACAACTGCAGCACAACATATTTTGTCTGGTTGTAGGATAGTAAAATTCTTAAAAGATATTAAAGTTTGGCATCATGTTACAGCTAATGATATGTTACAAAGTATGCTATAGTTTATTTGGTTTATAAATTTACATTTTAGGCTACTGTTTTTGCCATGTTTTTTCCACTATTTCAGTCTTGTGGCCTTTTTTTATGAAATTGCAATTGAAAGGAACCTTTTATTGGACTGGTTACAATAGAATACTCTTGAGACAGATAATCCAACCACAACACCTACTTAAAGGCCCCACTTCAAAAACGCTTTGTCGAAATTATCCAACAATTCCACGTGTTACAAAAAGTAACCATGGATCGATTGTCACTTTCTTTCCGAAGTGGGCCATGGTCTACCGGTGATATCATTCAGTGGTGTCTTGCTGCAGACGTCATCATGCTTCCCTTTTTGTCTCTGTCGATGGAGCGTCACTCAGCCTGGTTTTCCGGGTCTGTGGCTTGTAGTGAAACCCCATCTAGTCACAGGTTCATCGTTGCCACGCCCACACCTCCCTCAACCGACCCTCCCTCATCAGCTGTGTCACTCTCGCTGAGTCAGACTCATTCCACTCTATGGCTTGCCCCTTGGAGTTTACTCTCAAAACACCTCATCATCACCTCTGTGGTACTGAAAGCTTCTTAGTAATGGAGAGAGGAAAATCTTCCGTCACTCTGTCAGACATTTAGCTACGTGTGCTATGTTGCGCTTTGTTTCTTTTGGATCCTTTAGAACAGATCAACTTGATTGGCTATTTTTTTATACACTGACATATTGTCTCTCTCACTTATGATTCATTCTCTGCACTTATGATTGTGTCTATTGTGTAACACATGGAACAATGTGGTTGCACTGCAACAAGTTGCCCCATGTATTGCCTAAAGCAAAACGTTGAACATTTTATTTAATTAATACATTGACAATGTCAGAGACTTGTCTCCACTTTGTACCGCTTGACAAGTTCAGTTGTGACTTTTTGAGTGCATCTCTGATACAGTGTTTAGGCTATGAGATGTAACAGGCAGGTCAGCATAGTTGATCTGTTGACTGTTTGCAGGTTATGGCATGTCTCGTAGGCAGAGAACAACTGAAAAACTCAAAAACTATCCACTTAATCGACAGAGTCAGTGTACTGATGAAGGAATAGATTAGATATATATGGAAGGTTTGCAAAGTGATATCATGCTCCTTTTAACCCTCTATGGGACTAATTAAGGAAATTCATTAAAAAAATTTAATGACCTTTGATTTTAAGTGTATAAAGGCCTAAAATAAATTTCCTATGCTCACTTTCCCAAATTGACCTTTGACCTTTATTTTGGTGTATCGTCATTTATAAATGACTTTGTCCCATTAGGGTATATTTTTTTTCGTGATTTCTTAATGTAAACAACAATTGATTAAATAACAATGGCTTCATTATCCATGAACATATTTTATTAAAAAAACACTTTAAAATGTTCAATTCAGGATGATTCTAAAAGAATAAAAAATACAAAAAAATATGCAAATTTGTCACATTACTGATGAAACTGAACCAGGCAGTTCTTTTTTGGTGTGAAGCATAGGTGTATGGAATCAATTTTGTGTCAAAAAAATTAAAGAATACTTATAAAATAGCAAGCAAAAAAAATCAAATCAAAATACCAAATAGAAAAAATCAAACAATTTTTTTTAACTCAATTAAAAAATACAAGATTGCAATGAAATCATTTGGGTAACCGTGTAACATATTTGTCTTTGCCTCTTTCTCAGTTTTGTTTGCTGCTGTTTTCTTTGATTACGATTCCAGCTTTCTCGTTTGCGCTCCCTGACTTTTTGATTGCGGTTTTGACACAAACGTGTCGGGGGCATAGGTCAGGGGGTTGGGATTTCCTTGGGTGCATTCCCATTGGCTTATTTATGTTTGACGGACAGCTAAGCAAGTTTACGATTCAGTTTATTATTAACAATTGTAACTATTACTGATTGTACATTGTTGTTTACAGGAGCAAGTACGAACTGAGTTCTTACAAAGAATACAACAAAGATTCCTCTTAATGTTGAGAAATAAGGCAGTAGACCTCGGCTATCTATTAGATGTTGCCCAGCAGGAATGGAATGTTAGCTACTAGCTAGCCTACCGAGCGGGGCTCAAGGCAAGGTGAACATCGCATTTCCTCACACACACAGACACACACACACACACACCAAACACACACACAGACACACACATACCAAACATACACACACACACCAAACACACACACACACACAGACACACACACACACACACACACACCAAACGCACACACACACACACAAACACACACACATGCACCAAACACACACAGACACACACACAGACACACACATACCAAACATACACACACACACACCAAACACACACAGACACACACACACACACACCAAACACACACACACACACACAAACACACACACATGCACCAAACACACACAGACACACACACCAAACACACACACAAACATTCAAACACACACACACACACACACACACACACACATACCAAACACACACAGACACACACACAGACACACACATACCAAACATACACACACACACACACAGAGAGACACACACACACACACACACCAAACACACACACACAAACACATACACATGCACCAAACACACACAGACACACACACCAAACACACACACAAACATTCAAATACACACACACACACACAGACACACACCAAACACACACACAGACACAACAAACACACACACACACCACATACACACACCAGACACACACACACACACACACACACACCACATACACACACACACACACACAGAGACACACACACACACACACACACACACACACACACACACACACACACAGAGAGACACACACACACACACACACACACACACACACTATAATTAACTGGGCTCCACTCTTACAACTACCTCGTCCTCATCACTGCTAGATTCACTGTCCTCACTGCCCTCAGGAATAGGCATAGCTGTCCCTCTCACCTTACCATAAAACTTGGAAACTTCCTAAGAAAGATGTATGAATAAATAGATTGACCCTGCATCACAGCAGTATAATCTACACCACAACAGTAGATACCATCACGGAAATTTGTATCCCTTAATGGGACTTTGTCATTTATACATGACATGCACTTTTTAACTGTTTTGAAGAAGGATTTGTAGATTTCTTCACATGAAATGACTAAAATAGTTTAAAAAACTGTTTAGGCTATTTAGTTATATTTTTTATTGGTGATTTATGTGTGTTTTATAGCTTAAAAATGGACTTACCATGATGCTACTCATGCATGTGACCTAACATGGGCTCTTGTCTCCTTTACTTCCTTGTTGCATCACATGACATCCTGACATCATATAATCTTTGATTTTATTGGTTAGAGGGGATTTTAGATTACAAATTTAAGGTACAATATGATTGGTTAGAGGCTTGTGTTATTTTTTAAAGCTGTTTTTTGAAGCGTCATTTATAAATGACAAAGTCCCATAGAGGGTAGTATTTTTGGTACTTTCAAAATAGAAAAATACAGTTGATTTTGATACATGGTGTGGCTGTGTATTTTATAGTTTATTTTGATACATTAAAAATTAGGGGTATATTTGATATTTTATTTTAAAATACATTGATGTATTTTTGCCCATCCCTGCCAACAGCTAGAGTAGCCAGACAGCTACAGTGCTACACTCTGTTGGCTGCAGTGCTACCTAGGGCTGGCCCTGATGCAGGGTACTGTCAAGTAGTGAAGTGATATGCAGGTAGCCAATGTTTAAGTCACCTAGCTGAGTTAGACAGAAGGCGAGCCCTGCTTGCTCTGGTATGTCTGTCCCCAGGGGCGGAGTGGCAATCGGGAGGGTCGGGAGTTTTCCCGGTGGGCCGGCTGAAGAATGTGTGCGGTGTGGGCCGGCCCATACAATCTCTGTCGTGGCCGTGAGGCGTACGCGGCCATCGACATTTTTAATTGATTATGAATAATCAGGGATAATCTTCGTAATCTACGTTTTGGAGGTATAAGAAGTCTAACCAATATGTATACCACTCGCTCACGGTCTATAGGTCATTCATGGTTAACCTGCACACTTATCTCTCCCATGCTGATTTTTGTGTAGGCTAGCCTTCATTTTTTTTATCTTAATTCATTTTTGTCTTATTCAGGCTTTACAGAACTTTCATGGTCACAAATAAAAAAATGACAATCTTATTTGTTTGTTTGTTCTTAAATTAACGTAGACCTAGGCCAGGGGCGCCTGCAGGAATTAATGCTATGGTACGCACACCCATCACTGCCCCCCCCACCCCCCACGCGTGGACAATATTTGTCCGTTTCCCGGTTTTAGGTCCTGCATTAGTCAGCAAAAAAGTAGCATAGCAACATTCACATGCAATAATACAACAACGTCTTCAATGACCTATTCATTTGGACAACTTGATACAGCCCTATACAGAACAGTCTATACAGTGTGAATACACACACACGGGAAATTTTCTCTTGGTGTTGAGTAGCCTGATGGTAAGCACAGTGCGTACGGACGTACACCTGCAGGCGCGCCTGGCCTAGGCTAGACTGGGGGATGTGTTTCTGGTTTATCCAATGAACCGATTGCAGGTCAAGTCTATTTACAGAAATGTAGGGGGATAAATGAGCGGCCCCCTCGTCTAATGGCATGATCCTACAAGCGATCAAGATCGTGGAAAACTACAGGATTTTTGACAGTCGACGGATTTGCGTGGTTGCTTGCTGTTACATGGATGGAAGGCAGAGTTAGGTGCTAAAGAATTGACGTTATTGCTAGGTGGAAACTAGCACAAGCTAGTCGTATGTTGATATGTAGGCCTAGCCTAAGTAAGGGATAATGGACGACACGGTGGTCTGTTCACAGAAGTTAATGCACGGTCGAGGTTGTAAAACGGCCCCGACACGAAGCGGAGGGCCGTTTAAACCTCGTAGTGCATTAACTTCTGTGAACAGACCACCGTGGAGTCCATTATCCCGCTTATTCCACTGTTGCCACTTGCGTTGTGTTCATTTCCTGTTACAATTTAAACGTTTTAATCGCTAAAACTGTCTTGTTTGTAGAACTAATTTCTTCCGACACATATCAACTAATTTCTCAACTCACAGGACAAACTGCCGTTACTAGTTCTAAATGGATGGTTGCTACGGCCAAAGGCCAGTCGTTAGTTCTATCTCTCCCGTTGTCAAGCGGGCGTATCCCAAGATTCTGATGAACTTTAGCTTTGAAACATCGCTATTTTACTTAGCCTGCTGTCATCCATCTAGCTAAAAGCCACCTCCGTCATATGCTACAATGTTGCAATGTTCTTAACGTCTTTGAAACATCGCTATTTTACTTAGCCTGCTGTCATCCATCTAGCTAAAATTACGTAGGACAATGGGAAATTCAACCAAGCAGTGGAATAATGACTAATAAGTGGGCCACTCAGGCTGATAAATGGTTTGTGGAACTCGTTGGAGTTGGAACTGTCTATATGTAAGCCTATAGGCCTACTTTAATACAGTGATGGCCAAAAGTGTTGGCACCCATGCTAAAGTTGACTGAAAAGAGGAATATAAAATCATCTTTTGGAAATTGATCTTAATGCCTTAACCCTTAAAGGTGTAGGTTTTTGAACGTTCTAAGTTCCGCAACAATTGAAGGTTCTAAAATTCTATGTTGAATTCAATGAACCCAGATATTCTTTAGAACGTTCATTTCTCAACATTCCCGTCACACTGGTGTGACGGTACTCCTTTAAGGGTTAAGTGAAAAATTAGGAAATATCTAACCTTTAAGGACACCAATTTTCTTAGTGAATGAATAATGTATCATAAATAAATAAATGTTCTTCCTTAAAATACAGGGGTCATAAGTATTGACACCCCTATGTTAAATTCCCATAGAGACAGGCAGATTTTTATTTTTAAAGGCCAGTTATTTCATGGATCCAGAATACTGTGCATCCTGATAAAGTTACCTTGGCCTTTGGAATTAAAATAGCCCCACATCGTCACATACCCTTCACTATACCTAGAGATTGGCATGGGTGTTATTTCAGTTAGCCTATTAGCTAGTTTGATTTGCATTGAGCTCAATGAGCATCAAACCAGCTAATAGGTCGGGACTTATTTTCCCAGTAATGACCGGCGTTCTATACATTATCCCTTACATGTTTAACAGCACCCCTGGACCCTTATAGGCCAATATGATCCTCAATATTAATCAAAATAGTAATAATATAATAATATATCAATAGAATATTAAATATCAATAATAAAGAAATAAAGAAATAGGCCATAGATAGTATAAGTTATTGTGGGGGAAAATGTCTTGGATGAGTATATTTGTTTCATTTAATAGAATATAATAGAATAGAATACATTTTAATATCCACATGATGTAATTTGTTTTAGCACAGCATAGACCAGTGACAGACAACTTAGATAATTAACTTAAATATGTTGGTTATTTGTATTTGCATTTTATTCAAATACAAATAAATTTTATGTGAGAGTAAGGTATTTTTTTTTTTTTTGTCCTTCAATTTATGAGTATGGTGTTTGGTGCCTGGTTTCCCTAATGTATTTGTGCTAATTTCACATCTTGAGCCTGTTTTTGTTTATCTGGATGTTTTGCCTCATGCCACCCTTAATCAGTGCCTCACTAGTGCCACCCTTGTTAAAAATGTCTAGATTTGCCACTGTGCAGACGGGTGTTATAGGCCGACATAACACAGGCACTAATAGAGGACACATAATGCTCTATATAAAACAGGCATTAAGAGAACAAAGGCATTTATGGCATATCAAACATCAGACTAACTCTAACATTAAACACAAAAGGGAGGTCAAATGACCTTAATAATGACCTTATCCTAGACCAGGGATTCCCAAACTGTGGTACGCGTACCCCTGGTGGTACGCGAGCTGCCACTAGGGGGTACGCGAGATGAAAAGGGCAATGGCGGAAAGGAGTTAAAAATGATTCATTAATTAATACTCTTATTAATTAATAAATAATACATAATTTCGAATCGGGTTATAATGATATGGAAACGTGAAATTAAAGGAAATCATTTGTAAACAATAGGCTATGTTTTCATTAAAAAAATAAGCTACACACAATACACGTGATTTTCATGCGGGCAGCCAGAATATCTGGCGCGTTAGTTTCGTTTAAGTATAGGCTAGGTAGAACGCTGCGCAAACATGGAAAAGTGGCTAAAAACAGGGACACTGTCCAAAAGGTCTAATTAAAGCGATCGAAGAGGAGAAGCGAGAGAAACAGAGCAGGACACAGGTAACGATGGGATGGGGGCAGACTAATGAAGGTGGAGATGGAGCGCAGGGGGATAAAAGAAAGAACGAGAGAGAAAAGACTGCGCGAAGAAAACAAAGTATGATGAGGCATACAGTATAGTCCTAGGCCTCACGTGGATTGGGAGACAGACTGCCCAAAGCCACAGTGCGTGGTCTGCAGTGAGATGCTACCTAACCATTCTAATGTGGTTCTCCACACTGTTTTTTTTTTTTTTAACGTGAGAGCTCATAGACCAGTTGTACATTTTGATTGTTATTATGTAGGGCGGCTAATTAAACAACGATGCCTGGAATGCGTCAATAGAATGTGTTACTTTTTTATGTGTTGGATGGTGGGGGTACGCGAGCCGAGTCAGGATGTAGAAGGTGGTCCGCGGGGAAAAAAGTTTGGGAACCGCTGTCCTAGACACGTCCGGCACGCCCAAGGCATTGGTAGCTTGGGTGTTGGTTCTTTTTTGGGAGAAATGGGATAAATTGACAGTGAACTGCATAACCAGAAGGACAGATTCAGTGCAGACCTGATGTCTGTATTGGCTGTCTGTATACCTTTCAAAATGTCTACCTCCAACACACTTAGACTACAAATGTTTGTATGGGTTCGTATTCCAAGCACACTCTGGCTCTTTGTACGGGTCGTAAATGTTGTTGGATTTGTCATTTGTTGTCATTCACTGCTCTTATGTTTATGTTATTACTGCAATAAATCCAAAATTATCATCATCGGCCCAAACACCCGTCCTATCTTGCCCAGACCTTCACTCAGCATCAACAGATCCAACTTCACTCCGTCCACCTACGCCTGCAACCTCGGAGTCATGTTTGATCCCACCCTCTCCTTCTTACCACTTGTCAACTAACTGCCTCCTTCCACACATATTGTTGGCCTCAGGTTCATGGATGCAAATAGACCTCTGAAGTTCACCTACAAAAAAGCTACAATCTTTGCCCATATAAGGAAATTGTAAATATAAATGTAAATCAGGTTTATAGGCCAATAATTTGCTCTCTTAAATGTATTTCAATTAATCATAAAATGGCCCTGATGTGTCACTAGACATTAAGAAATCAAGAAATCATTAAGACATTTCAAATACTTATATCACTGACAACAGTAGTCCGGCCAGGATATTGTCATTTAAAAAGTTAAGTTACAGCACTCAACTGATGTTGATGTTGCCATATTGTATTTTGGCCTGATGCGCCACCCTCCACCTATCTACTAATCACAAAGTCAGTAGTGTTTCGGCATCCGGGTTGCCAGCTCTGCCAGTCAGGGTGGAGGGGGAGGGGATACACCGCTCTACAGTAATTTGAAAGTGATTGCAGTACCAGTTTTGGCCACAATCTTACATACGGTTTCTTTAATTTATCCCATCCGTGAATTAATGAACACGTAGTGAGGTGAAGCACACACTAACTCGAAGCAGTGAGCTGCCTTGCTAAAGCAGTGAGGGGCTAGGTGCCTTGCTCAAGGGCACTTCAGCCATGGATTTGGGTATGGAAGAGCAGTGCTCAACCACTTACCCCACCCACATTTTTCCTATTGGTCGGGGATCAAGCTGGCAACCCTTCGGTTTCAAGCCCAAAGCCCTAACCAGTAGGGCACGGCTGTATCCGGTATCTTTCGAGTTTTCCAATGGGAAAATAACATGGGAATTTTAAATTATCGCACCTGTTAAACTCTCACAGGGACAAAGAAATCTAAAAAGCAGATGTTTTGCTCTACATACTTTTGCCCTCTGCTAAGGTACTGTGATCTTCGGTACGTTAAGACGGCGAACTTTGATTTTTTCTACCCCAGAGCTAACTTGCAATGCAACTTGCCATAGGTAGTAAGTTTCAATTAACACCCTAATCTCCTTATATGGGCAAAGATGGCAGCTTTGGGTCCTTTTTGTAGGCAAACTTCAGAGGTATATAATACCCTTATGCCCACCAAGACCAAGCTCTAGACTTTGGATGACAGAGCCGTCATGTCTTTCACCCTCCCTCTGGAAGGCCTTGCCAACCATATCAGACCACCAAGCACCTTGCCATCAATATTCGGGCCAACCACCTACTTTAACTAGTTCCATGTGCTCTGATTGGATGATCAATCCTCATTTGTCTACAGATCTCAAAAAAAAAAAAAGCCCAATAATGGGAATGTGCCAGAACCACATTGTCCAGCGACATTGCTCAAAATCTTGCCTTGTGTATCATCATCTTCAGATAGACAAAGGTTACTGTTAGAGTAAGGTATAAGTAAGGGATAATGTATTGTCCTCTGGTCATTATCGGAAAATAAGTCCCATCAGGGTGAACAGGATCCCTGGAGGGGTCTTGCTTCGCCCTCCAGGGACTTATTTTCCGATAATAGCAGGTGGACAATACATGATCCCACTTATTATCTGGCTATTTTGTTACCGTTTCGTAGCTTCAGCTGAGAAAACAAGTAGTTTGCCAACAAATACAACTTGAAAGTTTCAGGTGTTGTAGGGTGACCAGATGATTGGCTGAAATTCGGGACGCTTTTTTTTTTTTCGTGGAGGGCGGGGGTTGTAGGCCTACATAGACTATTATAAAAGATAATGAATTTTCAAACCTGGACCAAAATAAATTTTTATTCAAACATCGAGTCTGCCTCAAAATACAACAGAGAAATCATGAACTCAAAATGTCATTGTGGGAAAAAAAACAATGACTGCGTAACAGTGCAAATCAGACCTTTCAGAATAAGGATAATAGCCTAACGCTAATAACAAGCCTTGCCAAAATTATGGGTCATTAAGTAAGAATACAAAATAATTGTAAGATAAAGTAGATTATGTTGGTTATTTTTTTGCACACATGCCTCCACATTCAATGTCCTCGGCTTTGCGGCTGCTGCAACTTCATCTAGCGCTCTCTTCATCTAGGCCTACTCTATAAAACAGAAACACCAAAACGTAAGTTATGTACATAACTATGGATCTATGAGACCGACCAATAACCGTCACCACGTCACCACATCCTTCTACCTATCCGTGAGACCTAATGTCAACAACGTCACGTCGTGACTGACCTGAGGGGCTTGGCTCACTGCCTATATTATCATCCGGGTGAGCAAGCCACTTCCTCTTTGCCTGGAACGCCACAGCTCGTTCCGAGCGACAAGAGATGGTGACGGTCATCGGTCGGTCTCATAGATCCATAGTTATGTACATAACTTACGATCTATTTCGACCTCCCTCAGACCGTCACCACTCCGTGTGGAAAGCGCTGATCTCAATCACCTGGTTCACGGTCTGAGGATTCACAACCTTGGGAAGGAAGGAGGGATTTGGCCACAGCGACACACCAGTGTAGTCGGCCTTCCATCTAACACATTGCTCACTGACAGACAAAGCATGTAACTCACTTACCCTTTTGGCTGAACAGATCGTCAAAAGGAACACCGTCTTCTGTGTGAGAAACTTAAGGTCCACCTGGTCCAATGGCTCATATGGAGCTAGCGTCAGTGCGCGCAGCACTCATAGCCTCATCTAATTCCTGAGGGAGGGGCTGAGCAGCGGCCATGCCCACAGTTGCAAAGTCGCTGGTTTGGGGTGCCAGATCTTGCCGTCTATCTGAGACAGGAGATCTGCCCTGACTGGAAGGGGCCATGGCTGCCCCTGGAGCAGGCGGAGGAGAGCGGGGAACCAGCATCTCCCTGGCCACCTCGGGGCTATCAACAGGACCCTGTGATGACCTGTGAGAACCCTGTGAAGCACATGGGGGATCAGGGGAAGAGGAGGGAAGGCATATAGTAGACGTGCTGGCCAGTCCTGGGACAGTGCATCCTGGCCGAGCGGTGCCCCGTGGCCCCCTAATGAAAACCACCTCTCGCAGTGAGTCGTCTCTGAGGACGCAAATAGGTCGGCTTGGGCTCTGCCGAACCGAGACCACAGCTGAGATACCACCTCTGGATGCAGTCTCCACTCGCCCGGGAGGGGACCCGTTCTGGACAGGAGGTCTGCCGCCCGATTCTGCACTCCTGGGACATACATTGCCCTCAGAGATGCAAGATGTACAAAGGCCCATATCAGCAGCTCCCTGGCCACCTGGAGGCAGCGCTGGGACCTGGTGCCCCCTTGGTGATTTATGTGGTACACCACAGAGGTGTTGTCTGTTCTCACCAACACATGTCTGTTCCTGATGAGGGGGAGAAGCTCCAGCAGGGCCATATGGACCGCCTTCAGCTCTAGCACATTTATATGCTCGTCCCCCCATGGGGGATTCCAAGCACCCCGAACTGACCTGCCTTCCCAGACTGCCCCCCACCCCGTCAGGGAGGCATCTGTGGACACCACCGTCCTGCGTGACGGTATGTGCCCCAGTGGGACCCCCCAAGTTAGCAGTGCCTCGTCTTTCCAAGGACGCAGCGCGTGAAGAAATGGCCGCGACACCCTGAGTTTTACGCGCCTGTCTCTGCTGGGATGAAGGCCAAACGCATTCAGCCACCTCTGCAACGGTCGAGCCCTGAGGAGACCCAATGGAACCACCACTGTTGCCGCCGCTATGGTTCCCAGCAACCTCTGAAACTGTGCCATCTCCAGTCTCCTGCCAAAGTGGAACTGACTCGCTAGAGTTAAAAGTTTCAACACCCTCTGAGGGGTGAGTGAGGCAGACATTGTGACTGAATTGAGACGCAATCCCACAAATGTTGCCTCCTGTGTGGGAATGAGGTTGCTCTTGTCCAGGTTCACCCTGAACCCCAGGTTCTGCACATGCTGGATGACCCTCTGTGTGTCGTGCATGACTTGGCTGCGACCTGGTGCACAGATCAGCCAGTCGTCCAAGTAGGGAAGGATCTTCATGCCCGCTGCCTGGAGGGGAGACAAGGCTGCTGCCACCACCCTTGTAAAAACTCTGGGCGAGAGAGACAGGCCAAAAGGGAGCACCCTGAACTGATAGGCCTGCCCCTGGAATGCAAACCTCAGAAACTGCCTGTGGTCTAGACAGATGGGGACATGAAAGTATGCGTCTTTCAGGTCCAGGGAAGTAAACCACTCTTCCCTTTCGATGGACACCAGAATCTGCCGAGTGGTGAGCATCTCGGACTTTTAAAAAAGCGTTTAACCGCCTTAGGTCGAGGACAGGACGCAGGCCCCCATCTTTTTTTGGAATGATAAAATATCATGCTGTGCGCCGGTGTTTACTCTCTCGATAGCCTTCTTCCCTAAAAGGGTTAAAATTTCTTTGTGTAAAATATCTGCCTGACACGGGTCTTTGACCACTGTCATAAGAACCCGAGAGAAGGGAGGTGGGCGGCACCGAAACTGAATTCTGTAACCGTTCGCGACTGTAGCCAGCACCCACTGGTCTGACACACAATCTATCCAGCTGTTCAGGCGCAGCTGGGAGACCGCTTCGGCCGGCCGCCCCGTCCCGCTAGGTGAACCTACCCCTAGACCTTGCAGCTCTGGGGGGGCGCCAACTCTGAGACTGAGGCCAAGCCTCGCGGGGAGGCTGCTGCCGATATACTAGTTGCTGCTGAGGGCGTTGAGGGGCAACAAATTCAACTCTCCTGGTCTGGTCAATCCCCCTGGCCCTGCTGTGGTGTGGGATATGAGACTCTTGGCCGATACCTCGGACCACCTGCTCTACTATAGGTCCGACGGACCGACTCCCTCGTACGGCGAGACTGCTCCGCCGTGTCAAACAGGCCCTGAGAGCCAGGTTGAAACACCTTACCTGGCACCACCGGCATTTTAACAAGGTCCTTTCTCACCCCTTCCGGGAGAGAGGTCTGTGCAAGCCAAACCTGCCTGCGCGCCATCACCGCAGTGGACATAGCAGCACCAACGTCCCTGGTGAGCTGGGTATGGGCGATAAGAACTGAGTCAACCAGCGACATCGTGTCCTTATCTTCAGGGTCCAGAGACTTCCTGATCGCTGCCAACAAAGTAGCCAGTGCACTACCAGATCGCGCCGCACGAGCTGCTGCATTGTAAGACTGACACACTAGAGTGTCAGTTTTACGACACTCCTTGACCGGGCACCTGGGGTCTGCAGTCACCCGAGCTGACCCCAATGACGTGAGCGCTGCCATCTCTCTCTCAACTGGCGGCATGTCAGTCAGCCCGGAGTCTGACTCAAACTGGTCCTTTATCAAAGCGCGACACCCTGCGTTAACCTGTAGTGGACCGGCAGGGTTGCCCCATGACCTTCTGAGCATCTGCAGATAATCTGCTACAACCGGGACCACGGTTGCAGGACGGGCTATGGGAAGGCCAGCCCAGACCCCTAGCGCTGGAGCCGGGGCTTCAACTGGCCCGCTCAAACCCACAAGTTTGGCTGCCGACAGGACCCTGGATAATACATCTCCTATGTCCACTTGGACGGAGCCTGCTTGAGACAACGACGATGTGTGCTCCTCCTGCTCAGACGGTTAGAGTCGAGCAGGGAGCCCTGTGCGTACAAGGACAAAACGTCCGCCTGCTCCACACTCTCCCCCTGATACGAGGGCAAGTCATCGTGGGAAGACCTGCTCGGTTCACTGGAACCACCGCCTGCAGGAAGGTGCCGAGCCTCCATCATGCCCATCCTTTCTGAGAGACCCTTTATAGCGGCCAAAATTTCAGAGTGGGATTCTGCTTGGGGCGCACGGGTTCCTCCCTGTCGCCTCTTAGTGGCAGGTGCCGTTAAACTGTGTGCCTGTGCTCTCTCGGGGGAGTGTGCACGCGCACGCTTTCTGTGCCCGCCAGCCCCCTGTCTGTCGTCTCTAACCAACGGCGGTAGAGCAGGAGCCGTGGAGCCTTCCGGCTGCTCCAAACTCTCAGCCCTACACACACGCTCCTCCAGGGGAAGATCAAGTGCAGCTATGCATGGATTCTCCACATCTTCCCTCACATGTGCCACCCCTAAACAGGTGGGGCATTCCCTATGGCCATCACGAGGGTCCATAGGCACCAGGCAACTCCAGCAGGACTGGGAGGCCATTTTGCCTGGAAGCAATAGAAAATACAACCGCACCAAAGTCTTCCGTTACTGTGTGAAGGGCCCAGACAGACAAGACTGGCGAGTAGCGCTCAATCGGGGAAACGTGAATGCCCCTAGACTTGTGGCCAAGCAAGCTGCGTACACACCAGGGAGATGCGAATAAACTTCGCACTCTGTGCGCGAACGCACGAGCGAAGTCAGCAAGCAGTCAACAATCGACTAGTTGGAATAATTCAACAAATGTCTACAAGAATGTGCAGCGGCCTTAAATGATCAACAACAAAATTGAACCACACAATCCACAGGGGCACTAGGCACCTGTACCGAAGCAATGGATTGACTACGTGGAGTCTAATAGGGTTTCTTATCAACCACACACTTACCGGTCTCGGGTTTCAGCGAGAAAGGCAAAGAGGAAGTGGCTTGCTCACCCGATGATAATATAGGCAGTGAGCCAAGCCCCTCAGGTCAGTCACGACGTGACGTTGTTGACATTAGGTCTCGCGGATAGGTAGAAGGATGGCATCATTCAAGGTGTAGACCGTGGTGACGGTCTGAGGGAGGTCGAAATAGATTCTCTTCTACACACTTTGCAGAATGCTTTCATCTCGTCGCTTAAGGCTTTGTCAATCCACGGGTACCTCCCCACCCACTCCTCCTGGTACCTGCATAGACGCTTTTGCTTTTTAGCGGCATGTTGGGGTTCCGGTACATCAGCCATGTCAAGGAATGAATGAAAATTAGCTAAAATCAGGGCATATTCGCGCCTAATTATAGAACGTCAAAAAAGAAACAAAGTAGCCGGGGCTGCATCCAGACACTTAGCTGCCGTCAGGGGCTGCATGCAGTCGACTCAACCTCTCTACGGACAGTTTTTAATGTTCATCAGAAAATAACTACTCAGTATTCTGATTGAGTATAATGTTCGGGACAATTAGGGCCGGATTCGGGATTCGGGATAAACGCTTAGATTTCGGGACTGTCCCGAATTGCTCAGGACGTCTGGTCACCCTAAGGTGTTGTGTGGCAACGTATTACTTGCTGACTTTCACTTTCAATGAAGTTTCATTGCGATAAGCGAACCAATTTCTTGTGGAATGATATGAAAGATGTGTCAGAAGCACAAAACCTGTTGCCATGGACAGCATCCATTACAGTATATATTTTGCACTGGTCATTATACAGATTTAACAAACCTTGGGAAGGCCCATTCATATGAACGTTGGGAAGGCCCCATATGAAATTAACTTTCTGCAGCACTCTTACGAGCCGTATAATAAGTCATTATGACTATGATTGGGGTTGCCAAGGTTTGAGTTAAGTGAGGGATTGGTTGGGGGTCAGTTGATGCTTATAAATGATTTATGTATTGTTTATGAATAGTCTCCAACAGGCTATCTAGACAGAATAAAAGCAATACTTTTATCGGTAAAACCTTTGGACATTTCTTAATTCATACCGGTTTTTGTATCATCAAAGTGACAAAAAGAGGAAATCAATTCATACAAATAGAGACTCATTATTTTCTTATTTTTTATTAACGTAGCATCTGACAAACATGACATCTTTGAACATTGTACATAAGCATTCACACAATTCATCAATTCAGCTTTTGTTGGAATTATAAATAGAACATAATGACACATGATAAAGTTAATACTGTTGATTTAGCTATTAAAATAAATATGATATGTTAAATTACATTAAATAAGGTACACTTACATTAAACACAGGTTTTTGAAACACCTTTTTCCAGACCAAGCTCATAGTGGCACCATTAGGCCAAACAACAGGCCAAAAAAGCTATCATTAAAAGGTATGATTGACCCGTATAGGACCTCCAGCAGCAGAATTGGAGAGATGTGGATGAGTGAGTGTGTGGGTATGTGTGTGTGTGTGTGTGTGTGTGTGTGTGTGTTCGGTGTGTATTGGGGGTGTATTCCATGGACCAATTTCAGGTGGCATCTAATTAGATTTTGATTGGGCCAGCTCTGTGGCTTTCTGGTAGACCACTTGAAAGTCATTCAGAGCCTTCAGCTGCTCAGCTGGGTTCCACTGAGGAAATAAATACACACAAAGGGAGAATGAGTACAAGGAAATGCATATACACACGATACACATATATGTATATGCTTATTCATTATATTATATTATATTATATTATATTATATTATATTATATTATATTATATTATATTTCAGATTAGTTTAGATTAAATCTCTCTTTCAAACAAGTTTGCATAGGTTTACTGCTCTATTGTCAGGCTAATTTAGCCTTCCTACAAGTTTTGACAAGTTTACCTTGTAGTCTGTGACCCTGGTCCTGATGTCCCTGAGCATCTTGAGCTGGTCGTTGTCTTTCTTTATGGTTGGGTATTCATCCAGACGCTTAATGTAGTGGAGTAGGGCTTTGGCCTCATGGCTTCCCTGGCGGTCAGCTTCTTTGCTCATCTGTTTGAACAGGTGGGAGTAGACATCCAGCATTTCCAGAACCAGCAGCCTCTGTTCCTCCTTCTGGTTAAGCAGACATTTACATTTTAGTTCCATTTCATTCATATGCATTACAATACATAGCACCTTCGCCTTCAATGCATTGCATTACAATACATAGCACCTTCATATATATATATATATATATATATATAAATATTCAGCGTTGAGAATATCAGCCACGCAACATTTGAGATGAGAATGAGAAAGAGAAAGCATGAGTATGAGATGAGAATGAGAAAGAGAAAGTATGAGAATGAGAAAGCCATTTGGTTCCTACATACAGTAAGTGGCGTTATGAGCCTGAGAATAGGTAGAGATAGGTTCTCACTTATTAGTGCAGACAGCACACATTAGAATAGATATTGATGCCACTATTTAGAACAAAAAAACACATTTGGGAATGACAAGAAGAACTACAGTATGTGGAAAGTGATCTCAAGTGTTCCGGGGAGAAAGAGAGAGAGAGTCAGAAGAAAGAATGACAGATCTGGAGTGATCCTCATCTTTACCCCAAAATGTTTCTCCATCTTCTGCAGCTGCTCCTTGAAGATGCTGCCATCCACCTGTCTTTCTGTGTCTGTAAGGTTCTTCAGGTGCTGCACACAACAAACAAGGCACCACAAATAAATATAACAACTCTCTAAAAAGCCCTTTCATTACAACTTACAGCACATCGTAAATTCAAACCTTAATAAGTGAGTATTTCTATAGACCCTTTCAAGAGAGTTCCATTATCAGCATCATAGTTGGCCCCAAAAGGCTTTCGTTTTAACATTCCATATGTTATCTTATTATACGGCTCCTCACAATGCTAGTAGAACGCTCCATTGACTTGAATGGGATTTCCCAAAGTTCTAGCGGTAAGATATATCATGTAATTACCGCTGCAAACATATAATTACCGCTGTCAATGGCAACGGGTTTTGTGCTTACGATACGTCTTTCATATCACTACGCAAGGACTGGAACTTCATTCAAACGTGAAAGCAGACGGTTGATCAGCTGTGTTCTAAAGAATGTTTGATTCAAGTTCAGCAGCGTGTGTTGTTGCGAACTATTTGTTTCTCAGCAAATGCCACGATGAACGGTAACAAATAGGCTAGGTTATGTAGGCTAAAGTCATATCGTGGGGAGTTTATTATTTCGTTTTGGCAAGTAGCCGTATAATAAGTGGGATAATGTATAGAACGCCGGTCATTACTGTGAAAATAAGTCCCTTCAGGGCGGAACAAGACCCCTCCGCTGCGCGTCAGGGTCCGGTTCGCCCTGTCGGGACTTATTTTCCCAGTAATGACCGGCGTTCTATACATTATACATTATCCCTTACTTAATGCAGAGGAAGTAGATTGGGAACCAAATAGAATGTTCAAGTTTTTATTGTTGAAAGGATCTATACAGTACTGAGTTCAGTATTAATAAGCACCATGCAATCGGTGACAGGAATAAAACGAATGCCTATCTAAGTTAATGCCTAATTAATAAAGCTAACACCTGCTAATTCTTCCCCAGAACTACTCTGTGGATGCTGCAGTGTGACATAGGACCCTCTGACACACTGAAACAATACACCACAGGTTCCTGTTAGATGCATGCTCTTATCATGGCCCTTTGTTACGAGTCAGTGGGAGGGCAGTGCCTGGAAGAGCCGGTGGCTCTACCCGACATACGCAATCCTGAAGCCCCGATGAGACCCATGAGGTCACTCATTGAGATTTCTAGGTCGATTTGGGGTTAGATGAGTGAGCAGTACCCTTCTGAAGCCCCCACCCCATCTTCCCTCTACCCACCAACCCCGTCAGCTTACTGTAAATACTACTGCAGGTCCAACAAGGTGCACGTCAGGCATGCAGGTTTGCCTAGCAGCCTGGTGCGTCTGTCTCTGTGTGCACAAGTGAAAGAATGCAAGAGGATGCTAGAACACTGGTTGTTCTGAAATATTAGTCATGATGGAAGGTCATGACTCATAAACTATTAGGTTACCGTATGTCATTATGAGCAACCTCCCAGGATCCTTCCATTATTACAAGACATTCTTGTCTTTTTTAATTAAACTTGCAATAAAGTGTTTATAAACAGTGTGACAAAGATTAAAAAATGGTGTCATACTTACGATTTCTTTCAGCTTTTTAATGTCTTCCACCATATTCTTTGGTACTGGATGGCAGTCAGTCAACGCAACACATGCCACCAAAACCAGTCCGCACAGCAGGGTACTTAAACTGAGACGAGATTCCATTTTTATCCTTGTTCTTTGTTGAGTGTGATGATGTCCACAATCTTCTTGTCTTTGAGTTGGAGTAAGGAGCGCTGGCTTTGCTGTGCTTATTCTGCCCTGCTGTTGATGTCTTGGCCTTTACCTGTGAGAGTGATTCGGCATCGAGGAGGCCGTCGCTTTTTATGCATCATGACGATGACGATTAAGGAGCAGGGGATTCACTTGGGTCTTGGGGTTTGGGGTTTCTGTGGCTTCCTTCGAATGCAGCAGGTTTTTCTTTTAAATCGTAAGCTCTGCCTCTAAATGTGACTCAGCAGTAAGCCATTGGTCCTGCAGGCTCTTTCGGGGATCCCTGACCAAAGGTACGACGCCGTTGCCATGGTGACCACAGCCAACCGGGCCCTCGATGAAGTGACAAGAATGTGGGAGTAGGCCAGAGGAATTCCACGTAACGTTGACTCGTCATCATTTTTTTGGGGCTTACAATTCGTAGAAGCAAGGAAAATAAGTGAATCTGGAAACTTACGGTGCATGCCACATTTTTGCGCTTTTTATAATTTTTTGCACCTTTTTGAAGCATTTAACCTGTACTAAAACGCCTTTTTTGGATTGCACTGCACAACGTACAAATTTAGTTTGAAATCTTTGATACATCACCTAAATGTACAATGCATAACCAAGCCTTTTCACATCTAAAGACAAGGCCTTTGCCTTAAGATAAAAAGATATACTTAAGTCTGAGAAAACCATATTGCTTGCTGCACAGGGTGATTTCAAATTATTTCATTGATTTGCAGATACACTACTCACAAAAAGTCAGGGATATTCGGCTTTCGTGTGAAATAGAAGGATGAACATTAATTCCACTATATCCTTTAATATATCCTTTAAAGGTGAACTAAATGTGACCTTCTCTAAACCTTTGAACAGTTCAACGTTTCAGTACATTCTGTACTGAAACATTAAATCTCACCCAAAAGCCAGATATCCCTAACTTTTTGTGAGTCGTATAAGACGCCCATGTTCACTTTCAGAATCAGAACCAGTGTTGTACTGTACTGTACTGGGGGTGGGGGGACTGTACTGTATTGTACTGTACTGGGGGTGGGGGGGGGACTGTACTGTATTGTACTGTACTGGGGATGGGGAGGGGGGACTGTACTGTATTGTACTGTACTGGGGGTGGGGACTGGGGGGACTGCATTACTCCCACATCAAGGAGACTGAGACGTTATTTTGCTTTAAACACCCTCAAAACTGCATTTGCATGCCCGATAGACCCCCAGCATAACTCACAAATGCAAAGTCATTGTCAACATGGCAAATGACAGTACATTGAGGAAGGGAGTATAGAACCAATTGATGTTTTGTGTTGCAGGATATCTTCAACTATAAACCATGTTTACAAGCCAACAAGCGATCTCATCAAATTATGAGAATACACTGGTACAAGACTAAACACTATTGTCATGCATCGTGCATGAATGCATTTCATCCACTCTTGTAGCAGTATATTGTACTGTAACATGTCTACCGACTCTTGCATTGCATTGTGTTGCATTGCATTGCATATGAATGCATTGCTATCTCTCATCTTGTGGCATTGTGCTGCTTGCAGGCACTTCTGAATGCTGCATATTGCTTAGAATTTCCCATAGCAGCTGCTTTCACCCACCAGAGCAGTTTCTAGAACTCAAACCTCAAACTTCAAGAGAATAAAATACTTGCTGATACCAATTTTTTTTACACAGACAAAGACAAATGAGGAAGGCTGAAAAGGCTGATCAGTAGAAACTGCAGTCAAACTGCACGTGACTGATCTTTTATTTATTAATTGATTAGCATGTGACTGATCTTTTATTTATTAATTGATTATTGATTTAGCATTAAAGTTGCATTTTTAGTCGGGACAGACACTTCCCTCTGACCTAATCTAATCTAATCTAATAGTCACCTATCCACAGTTACAACCACAAGCTTTTTTTCCCACAGCCCACCATTCAAGGAAGGCAACAGGGGTTCATTTATGTCATTCATGGACATAAACATAGAATATTTTTCCATGATCAAAGTGTGTGTGTGCGTTTGCCTGCGCGGGCGTGTGTGTGTGTGTGTGTGTGTGTGTGTGTGTGCATGCGTGTGTGTGTGTGTGCATGTGTGTGTGTGTGCGTGTGCATGCATGTCTATGTGTGTGTGTGTGTGTGTGTGTGTGTGTGTGTGTGTGTGTGTGTGTGTGTGTGTGTGTGTGTGTGTCTGTGTGTGTGTGTGTGTGTGTATGTTGTGGTTTGGAGGCATATGGAGTGTGTAAGGGACCTTCCTTCTGCCTCTAGGCTGGTACCAGTGCCTCATAGGGATTTTCACACCCAAGCCTCTCTGGTGTGTGCCCACAATGTGGTTAAGGCCTCATCCTCTGCTGCTGAAATTACTCTGAATCCAATGCACTGGCACTATAAACACTCATTTACTGTAATTTTCCACAAGAATATTATATTTTAACATATATAATATAATTTCGATATTTTTAAATGGACATTTTTTCTGTGTTTGTTCCACAGGTAAACAGTATTGTAAAGTGGTTTCCATGGATCTGAGTGGACAAGTAAAATGGAAACTTTTAGAAACGATGACGTGAAAAAAGCAACAGTGGAAACCATGACCATAGGAGATATCACCACAATGTCAGTAGTTGTAATTTACATTTCAATGTAAATACCTGAATAAGTGTGGAAAAAGCGTCTCTGAGTAGAATCTCCCTGAGTGGTATATACAATGATAACACAACAAATATAATGTATGCATTGTATTTAAGAGTACATACACCATATAACAATATAAAAGAACGTATGACTTATATAGGTTACACCCAGGCTTGGAATTTCACCATTTTGGGGGCAAGGCCACTTGGCCTTCAGTTGGGCATATTTGGTGGGGGGCAAAAAAGGCCACATGTCAGGGCACCAAGGCAAAAGTTAATACAGTAGTAGGCTATAAAAATGATCAAAGTTGTATTTAGCCTATACACAGCAGTAGACGTACATCAGTGTATGAAACATTAAAAACATGAAACATGATATATTACATAGAACTGTAAATCTGCAAAGTTAACCATACAGTAGGCTATAAAAATGATTGAAATTGTATTTAGCCTATTCAATAGACCTGCATCACTGTATGAAACATTACAAAAACATGACATATTACATAGAACTGTAAATCATCTGATCATCTAATATTTACAGAGATCTAGGCTATATTTAACATTTATTTTATATTTGGCCTGTTATGAAATCATGTATTGAACAATTTAAGCACAGCTCAGCTTTAAGAAACTCAAATAGCCTAGATGCATACTTAGCATTTTGTCATCATTAAGGCTACTTTAACAAACTCTTAGTCAGCTGTATATCCTCTGATTTTAATATTTACCGACATCTAGGCGATATTTCTAACATTTATTTTGTATTTGGCATGTTATGAAATCACGTAGGAAAAAAATTAAACACGTTGCGAAACTTAAAGCCCAAATTTGGAGACATGCATGTCGAAATTTGCTACAAATTCAAAACCGGATTACTCTGGAATGGCTAACTGTACAGGGGACTGCTTTAAACCTTCGTGTTCGGTAAGGTCTGCTGTTTATTATGATATATGGTTTGCCATGTTTTGAACGAAGGGTTCGTTAAGTATTCCAAGATGAATGAGGGAGATGGGCGCAGATCCTAGAATTTATGATTCAATTTAATCATAGTATTTATTTGTCTCGCGAACCGTTCACCAAATGGCTAACATCGTTTAAAAGCTGAGAAAAAGCTCTTTCATGTGATGTGATACTTGTGATGCCTGTATGATGAGTAGGCTACTTCGCGAGAACTTCAACTGAGAAGAATGGGAATATTGGACGCACTTACTTTCTTGCCGTGCGCTGTCACTTTTCCACTGCGTAAAATGCTACAATAATTTGCGCTGTGAAAGATTATTTTGTCAGGCCATAGGCTAATAAAATACGCTATTAGTCCGACGCAAACCAGAATATTGAGAGAAGGGGGCACCAAGGCCACAGTGGCCTGTAAACCTCTGATTTTCAAAGGGGCATCTCGACCAACAAATGAGCTGGGGGCCAATTCTGCCAACGTCATCTGATTGGAGGGCCGGCTATTTCTGAAAATGCAATGTTCTTTTTTTCAAATACCACACAAAACTGCAAACAGAAAGTGCAAGTGTTTTTATCTAGTTTTAGACACCTGTGCTAGCAATCTTAGCTTATAAATAAAATAATGATAAAATAAATATTAATACAAATTATAAAACAAATGAAAAGCATAAAAACAGGTATGTGTGTGTTTCACACCAAATAAAAATATTTTCCTCTCATAACTTTTTTAAACCTGGCAAACTATTGGCGTCAGGGTTAAGAAAGCAACACCATTGGATTTTTATATAAAAATTTCAAAAGGCCATGGCTTGAAAGTGGTCAGAGATAAAGTCCTACTGTAAATGTAAAAATCTTTGAGTAAAACAAAAGTTTATGAAGGGGGTACATTTACCCATCTAATTTTCTACTGGATGGCAAGCACCTCAAATTATGCACCTTTCAGTAAATACTGGATGAACATATTTAAGCAGGTTTAATTTCCTTTTTTCATATTACCCACATAACAAATTAACAGGAAAACACCTAAGATGTATACCAACACCTAAGATGTATATGGTTTCTAAACAACAAGGCCAACAATAAAGTATTCTGGTCAAATCAGTTCCTATCGTGGGTAATCTGAGTACCCAGAAGTTTGCATCATATTGCGGGTGACTTTGTAGTTTAGAGCCCTATTTCTACTAGCCCTGCTGTCTTTACCACGTCCATTACGGACACTATCATCACGATTACCACTGCAACCTCCAAGCTATGTTGGGCAGAGGGTCGAAATAAGCATGGTATGCTTAGTGGACACCGTCGTATACACGCAGACGCACCTCCATTCAATAGACGATCGATCATAATCTCCAAAAGGATATTCTCCTTCAGATTTAGAATAGGTGAATAACATAGCCTACCTAAGACTTCATCACACGTAAACGTTTTTCAACATTTGGTGTAGGCCTATTTCTGCTTAATTTCTGCTTCAATTTATGCAACACTATGGCCTGCATCGCTTCCGCGTCATTACAAATGCACGTCTTTGTGTTTCTCACGTGTAATACAAGTATTTCCTGAAAACTTTGCGCAACGGTAATGTGTTTCTTTTTAATAAACTGCCTGTACACTTACAAAGTTCTCAATGCTTCGGTTTACATGTAGAGACCCTCATTATGCTACTGTGTAAGTGTGGTGCTATTTTGAGCCTTGTTAGTGGTATAGAAATAGTGATTTCTTTCTACTGTACGTGTGCCCCGAAGGCTAGCGTTAAACGCTAATAAGCGGTTTGCAATAAAACTGGTCACATTCGACTAGCATGAAAACAAATCCCAGCGAACGGTCGAACTCGGTACACATGTGTTATTAACCCCTAGGTTCATTTTGCGCCGGAATTGTCCTTTAATGTTGAGAGGTTGTGTAAAGATGTTCACATGTGTAATAAAGTTTTGCAGCTGTGCAAAAGGAGTTCTGAATGTGCAAAGACATTTCGTACTTGTAGAAATATTTTGTACGTGTGTGAAAATATTATGTACTTTTGTGAAAGAAATGTGTATCTGTAGAAATGTTTTGTACATATGTGGGGGGGAAATGCGGATCTGTAAAAATATTTTGTACACGTGTGGAAAAAATATGTACCTGCACAAATACTTTGTACGTGTGTGAATCTCCTACGCTATGCTTTCCTGCGCAACACTGAAAGTACGAGTGTGAAACTGAGATACAATGCTTTCTGACTTTTGACGCTAATTTTACGGCCTTTCTGAGGAGCCAATCAACACATTGCTTATTGCCAACCAATCAGCGTTCCCCACCGACCACCCAGATTTTGCCGCTAACCCACAGATCTAGATTAGTTATTAAAACTGGTGATAACAGCAAGGGGAGATAGGTCGTAACATTACTGTAAATCAGTGGTCCGCAAACTACGGCCCGCCACCTCATTTTGGGTGGCCCCCCAAAACATGTCCGTGGTATAGCGGCCCGCACGGGAGTACGACATCGTCAAACTATAACCTCCGCAATTTCCCCCATTCATTCTCTATGGCGAGTCTTAACAGTACACATGTAATACTCTTTCTGACCACTGGTGGTTGTTTTTGCGCTGTTTCGCGTTTGCCATCAAAAACGGAATGAAATGTAGGCCTATCTGCAAACAATGTAAGAGGCCTATGCTGACTGCATCAGTGCTAAAAGTATTCTAAAAGTTTATCAATGAATTGTTAATAACCAACTAACTTATATTCAAGTCATTTTTCTGGGACTTTCTGGGATAATTATTTTTATTTGTTCAAATGTTGAATGGTGGTAATTTCAGACCACTTCAACACTTCATAAAATTCTCATAGTTTGAGAACTTTACATTTTCAGATTTCAGAGTTCCCACATTTTTAATTAAATATACTTTTGGGACTACCTGCTAATATTTTTTGGGAATGCAAAAGTCTTTTTATTTAAGAGTTATTTAAGAGTTACATTTTACACTGATATGGCATGATGGCAATATAAACACAGCTAACAATGGTATTAAATTGCAAAAGCCTATAGATTAAATGTAATGGAATATTCAACTAAGGTAGACTGCTGTTGTTCACAGCACTAAGCTATTTATGATTACTGATATACTCCTGGCCCTCTCTTACAGCCAGGCATAGTAAGCTGGCCCTCGGAAGAAAAAGTTTGGGGACCACTGCTGTAAATGAACACCCATAAGTATTTCTGGACTAAAATATTGCAAAGCGATTTGGTTACTTTATTTGTCATGCTTTTATCAGTGATAACATAGTCAAAACGTTAAGAATATCATACCAGAACATGAAATAATAACTGTATCGATAGCTGCCATAGCTATCCTAGCTGACGTTTATCGTAGCTCATAGTGCTAGGGCTAATGTAACTCGTCAGTTTGTACGTTGCCCAGCGAATAAGTAGGCTTAATTCTTACATGTCTTAAGTTAAAGAATTGAAAGAAATAGGAAATAAAGAAAACGCTTGAACAGGTTTATTCATTTACATTCAGATCTTGCCATAGACTTTGCCTAAGCGCTTGCTTGCTTGGTAGTCTACCGTCCTGAAACGCTGGTTGGTTGGCAGTAAGCAATGTGTTGATTGGCTCTTCAGAAAGGCAGTAAAATTAGGGTCAAAAGTCCGTAAGCATTGCAAATCAGTTTCACAAGCTCGTACTCTCAGTGTTGCGCAGGAAAGCATCGCGTAGCGTCGCGTAGGAGATTCACACACGTACAAAGTATTTGTGCAGATACATATTTTTTCCACACGTGTACAAAATATTTTTACAGATCCGCATTTCCCCCCCACATATGTACAAAACATTTCTACAGATACACATTTCTTTCACACAAGTACATAATATTTACATATTTTTTTCACACATGTACAAACTATTTCTACAGGTACGAAATTTCTTTTCACATGCAGAACTCCTTTTGCACAGCTGCAAAACTTTATTACACATGTGAACATCTTTTCACAAGCTCTCAATATTAAAGACCCTATTTTGACTCTGGATGTCTAGCACATAGTGGAGCAGAGAACAAATGAGATTTGTCACCGTACTTAGAACTATCGTCTATTTTAATCAGTATCGTTGTTTGTCGCAATTAAAAAGTCTCAAGGGCCAGATTACGTTATTATTTTGACATACGTCGCGGGCCAGAATTGGGCCGGGTGTTTGAGACCCCTGTTTTAAATGATGTCGACACTAATTGCTGTGGTGAACGGTTCGCAAGACAAGTAAATAATATGATTAAATTGTAGGCATTCACAGCGCAAATGCGTCTTTTGCGCAGTGGAGAAGTGAAGTGAAAGCGCACGGCAAGAAAGACAGTGCGTCCAAATTCACCCATTCTTCTCAGTTGAACTACTCGCCAAGTAGCCTACTCATCATACAGACATCACAAGTATAACATCACATGAAAGAGCTTTTTCTCAGCTTTTAAATGATGTTAGCACTAATTGCTGTGTTGAACGGTTCGCAAGACAAGTAAATAATATGATTAAATTGTAGGTTCTGTGCCTGTCTCCCTACCCTACCCATTCATCTCGGTGGAATACTTCACAAACACATGACAAACCATATCAGAATAAACAGCAGACCTTACTGAACACAAAGGTGTAAAGCAGTCCCCTGTACAGTTAGCCATTCCAGAGTAATCCGGTTTTGAATTTGCAGCAAATTTCGACATGCATGTCTCCAAATTTGGGCTTTAAGTTTCACAATGTGTTTTAATTTTTCTACATGATTTCATAAGGCCAAATACAAAATAAATGTTACAAATATCGCCTAGATATCGGTAAATATTAAAATCAGAGGATATACAGCTGACTTAGAGTTTGTGAAAGTAGCATTAAAGGAGAATTCCGGTGTGATATTGACCTAACGTGTGTTGAAACATGATACCGAGTGTGAACGTATGTCACATAGCCCATGTCGGCTTGTCCCCTGCACTCCGAAATCTGGCGCTAGTTAGCCGATGCTACCAACAGCTTTTTCAATGGGGGTGCCTCGGGCATCAGCCTAGCCATGCAAATAATCACTGTTTTACACCATTTACGAGGCTCAACGTATCTCCACACTTCATTGGTAGACTTCCGAGGGCCCTGACATTTAAAACGAGACATTTTTGAAACTTTGAAAAAGCACTGGTAGTTTACTTACAAGACAATTTATACAGACAGTATCTTCACAAAGTTTAGCGTTTGCAGCCATCTCGAATTTAGTCACTATAAGTCGAGCAACGAGTAAGAATGAACAGGTATGGGATCAGATTCCAAAAATAATTCTGTGAAATGCATGGATTACAGTTTCTTCTAGTAGCAGCAACTGGAATCCATTCATTTCCACGGAATTATTTTTGGAATCTGATCCCTTATCATACCTGTTCATTCGTACTCGTCGCTCGACTTATCGTGACTAAATTTAAGATGGCTGCATGTTAATGTAAATGTTAAATATAGCCTAGATATAGATAGATGATCAGATGATTTACAGTTCTATGTAATATGTCATGTTTCATGTTTTTAATGTTTCATACAGTGATGTACGTCTACTGCTGTGTATAGGCTAAATACAACTTTGATCATTTTTATAGCCTACTACTGTATTAACTTTTGCCTTGGTGCCCTGACATGTGGCCTTTGTGCCCCCCACCAAATATGCCCAACTGAAGGCCAAGTGGCCTTGCCCCTAAAATGGTGAAATTCTAAGCCTGTTTACAACTCTCATGCCCCTCCCCCACTACCACGAGCACCAGTCAGTGCGCACCAGACTGTGATTGACACTCAGATATTACACAGCCCTGCTCTGATTGGACCAGAAGAACCGGGAGCTGTGGATTTTTGCAAAACAAATAACAGGCTCTAGGTGGAGGTAGAAGTGCAGGTTTTTTCTAAAACCGGCTGATTTATGTTATTCTGTCGGAGCATAGTGTCGGTTTCAGTGAATATGATCAAAAAAATCTTGCCAACTGCAGCTTTATGGTAATTCTGAATAACAGGGCAGCTATGAAGTAGTGGCTAGTGGATGGCTATTAATTCTGAATAACGGGACAGCTGAAATAGATCTGCGATAGCGGCCTTCGAGGTGTCCCCTTATACGGAATTAATGGACTCCGATTCTTTGCCACCACCTCGTCCATTAATTCCATATGGGACACCTCAGTGGACGCTATCCTTATGTGTTCCATTATTTGTGTTTTGGACCCCAGAAAGAATAACACAACTGACTGCACAACTCAGCTAACAGTTTCCTATAACCAATGAACAATAAGGGTCTCTCAAACATTTACGCCACATCAACAAAAAGTACTCTTTCATTTATGATGAATAGATGATAGACTAGCCTAGAAAAGGACTTCAGAGGTCTATTGTGTACCTTATTCATTTCCCTTGGTAGCCTGGAAAATCCAGACCCTGGAAAGTTTAAGGGTCTGGCCACGAACAATGTACTGTAATGGCCCAACTCGAGGGGCGGCAACAAACATGCATTTTAAAATCTCACTGCACGGAATTGGATAACACTATACCATGTTTACTCTGAATGATTTCGGATTTCGACGCAATCGGATAACACTACAACCAATGTTTACTGTCCTCCAACGTTGCAGCGCTGTCTTCATCAGTTTAGCTGATCCCGGGATGCAAGGGGTAAAAGTAGCGTGCATCATTGCTCATTGCCCCGCAGAGACGATTCCATTGTGCTCTCGCGACAACTCTGGATTTCCAGGGTATTCCTTTGGTAGGATTTTACATCATTACAGCATGCCACTGCATCTTTATAATTTCATCCCACTTAAAACCATTGAGGCATCTGGAGCCACTTCATGCAACTACTGCAAAACTCTCTGCCCACTTCGATAAAGATATGCTAAAGCCTTATGTCTATTGCAAGTCATTTTGGATGACAAGTCCTTTCCTGTGACCTAAAGTTACATGCAGCGGATGCTCTAGCGATGTCGATTATGTTGCTACAGCGTCCTCTGGACGTCACTTTTTGTGCTTTTAAAATCTTGTTTTTGTCCCCTTTGTGCTCATATGATTGTGACTTTAAAGTGATTGTGATTGTGACTTTAAAGCATTAAATATACAATTAGTAACCTCGGCTGAAAACAACTTTTCATCAACGACGAAGATCTATTAACCGCAGAAACATGGGCATTAGTCGACCTAGGCTTACCAAGACCATATATTGTAGTGACCAATTTTCATCAGTGGGGCCAACTGATGGAACAGCAATCAAGGCTTATGCACAAATCAATATAGGCCAACACAAGACAGTCTCACCCGCACGCAACACACAATAAGGGTAATCACACAACAAGGGAATAAAAACACACAACCAAATACAGACTATACACACTAACAAATACACACTAAACACAAATACAATTACAATAACTAACAATTACACACTTTATTAGTCATTCACAGCAGACAATTACAACAGAGAGGTTTGAAACTGAGGTGGTGTCATCTGATGTTTATTGTTGAAATTAAATGTTTGCTGTTGAACAGCAACCCTCATGTGTGCACTGCATTTTAGACCACTGCTATTTTGTGTAGATGACTTCAGACAGGATGATGTAGCCTAGGATATGTGGGGCCAAATGAAACAATGTTGTAAAAAAGTAATGGCATATTTCCATGTTAGGACGTGGTGGCAACGTTACTACGGTACCAACTGACTACGTTATCAGGCAACCAGGTCACAACGCTGTAGCAACTTCACTCATGGCACCAAATGACAACTTTTGAGAGTATCATGGCACAACATCCCGTAAACATTATTCTCGCTACCAACTGGCAACATTATCAGTTGACCAGCTTACAATGTCACTGTCACGTTACTTGCAGTTCCAAATGGCAACATTTTCTGTACAACATCAGAGGTAACGTCACAGGACCAAATGACAACTTTCTGGTATTAGCTGGGTAGCAATATGACTGTATTCTGGTGAAGATAGCTATCTCATTAACCGTCAAAAATAGCAAGTGTACCTGCGGACATGGAAAATGTTCATCTGCATCATCTGTGGCCTCAACATGATGAGTTACGTGGTTTTGATGACTCACTTTTCTCAAACTTTCTCTTAAAAACGATTTAGACAATCTAAACACCATTCAGAAAGACTGTCCTTTCAATGCCTCACAAGCACTGCACATACATGTTTTAGTTTTGTGTCTTTCCTCTGAAAAGAAGGAATTGTATTATTGTGGTGTGTTTATTATTCAGTCAGGACTCTTGGCTTGTTCAGGCACAAAGTTCATAGAGAAGAGTGTGTGTGAGAGAGAGAGTGAGAAGGGTGTGTGCTCATTTTCAGGCCTTAACTCAAATGACCCCACTGCTCTTTCACCCGTAATGCACAACAAGCTTTCATTTCTTTGAAAGACAGTTGCAGTGTGGAGGAAAGTGAGTGTGTGTGTGTGTGTGTGTGTGTGTGTGTGTGTGTGTGTGTGTGTGTCTGTGTCTGTCTGTCTTTGTGACAGTGGTGCAACAGTTCAGATGATGGATGAGAAGGTTTCAGAAGCTCTTTTGCACGGTGGATAAAAATAGTATTTCAGAAGAAATATTGCTCCTACCCTGTGCATGCTACATTGTGTGTGTGTGTGTGTGTGTGTGTGTGTGAGAGAGAGAGATATTGTATGACATCAGATTGTATAGCAAAACATGATTACAGGATTACACATCTAATAAATTACCTTCATTATATGTTAGTCTATCATAAATCCAGCAATCGAGTGTGTGTGTGTGTGCAGGCGCGCCTGCAGATGCATGGCCGTACGCACTGTGCGTAACATCAGGCTACTCAACAATGAGAGAGAATTTCCCTTCTGTGTGTGTTCACACCAAATTGGCCTACCATAACTTCCCAACTCCGCACAGTATCCCATTAACTGTATGACAGTAGGCTACTCACAATTCACTATTCACAAGTTTGTAAACACATTATCAAAATCAACTTAATGCAGAACTATATGGACACGTGCAACTTTTGTTTGAGCAGGAGAGAGAATATGCATGTACGCACGCAACAATTACAGAATTTGTAGACTATACTTGTTGTTTTCTTTTACTACCTATAATTGCTGGTTATCAGCACAGTAGGTCGGTGTGCGTATTATAGCATTAATTCCTGCAGGCGCCAATGTGTGTGTGTATTGCATAGTGCAGAGTGCATGGTGCTGATTCTAGCCTATTTGTTTGTTAAATAACTTTTCTACATTTTGCTAGCCATTCCAGGCTATTTCCAGGCTACATTTGCATACCCTCCCACCGTCAAGCGAATTGCGTGGAAACACACAAATATAGCCTACCAGAGCATGCTCTAGAAGATGCTCAAAAAATACACAGCACCTTTATGCTTTGAGGGTTCCATTATCGCATCTGTAGGCCTTTGCAAGTTTGCATGCAATGTAACCACACATGTAGCCTACCTTTACGTGACGTGACGAATTTGGTGCCGCAATCACCAGGGAGAGCTAGCTGAAGAGATAAAGGTTCGTTGTTCGACCCGGTAAGAATATAGGTGGGTTTTTTGTTTTTGTTTTGTTTGTTTGTTTGTTTGTTTTTCATTTTCATGACAAGATTAACTCAGGATCAACAATCTAGTGGTATTAACGTCTCTACAGCATGCAATGATGCAAAGGTCTACAAATAGGCTACAATAACTTTAGTCAAATAGATAGACACGAACACATTACTTAACAAAATGAAACTGAAACTCATTCTGAGATCGTCATAATGATCTTTCAATGTTTTTTGCACCGATATGTTTGGCTGACCAGACAAACATCCAAACACGTAAATCAACAATATTTACCTTGAAACACCATGCGACAACCACAAATGTTTTAATTTCCAAACTAGCCTAGTTGAAAATTGAACTGAAGTGCATCCGAAAACATTGAGCATGATGAATTTACATCAAATGTCCAGTAGAGGGACTAAACACAAGCAAATGCAATGGAGTCGCACTGTCGCAGGACACATCACCTAATAGTCTTGAAACACTTTGCGCCTTTACTTTCAGTTCAGTTTAGTTCCGCTTTTGATACTCTTCAGCCTACTTTTTACTGGATATAGCCTACATATCTATGGAAATCCTTTCATTGTGGCATTTTTCCTTCTTAACTAAAATGATATGCAAAGGTCACCTTCAGGCCCTATCAAGACACAAATTCATGCCATTCTGAAATCCAACAGTTTCTAGACTGCTCACCACCTTGTTTTGAATGTAAAGAAAACTAGGAGATGATATTTGATTCAAGATCAATCAGTGGACTCAGACTGGTGCTCATTCGCGATGTAGGCTACCCATACATTGTGTTCTTAGGTTGTGCTAGGCTTTAAAGGTTGTATCAGCAATTGCAGACCCAAAAAAGGCCCAAACATAAATGATCACATTCATCTAATCTTCCCTAATGATCCGCTAGCTGCCCGCCCCATAAGCAGGCCGGGAAAAAAAACGCGTCTCTGTAGGCAGCCTAGGCTCTGAGATCTGCACACAAAAACAAATGCTATCAACATTGTTGCCAACCAGTCAAAGGCAAAATAAAGTGTTCCAACCAATAACCGACGAGATGCGCGTTCAGGAGAGTTTCAGTTGCACGAGAGGAAGGGGGAGGGAGTAGTGAGCTAGCTCTCTGTTTTGTTTGAACATCAACAGAAGTGACGTTACCCCGCCATCGCTGATACAACCTTTAAGAAGGCTTAGGCTCTATGGTGTTCTTACGTTGTGCTAGGCTTTAAGAAGGCTTAGACTCTGGTGTTCTTACATTGTGCTAGGCTTTAATAAGGTTTATCACCTGGAGAGAAGAAATACTCTTTTCTGATTGGCTGGCAGGGTGGCTTTTAATTCTGAATAACGGGACACCTATGAAGTAGATCTGGTAAAAAAAGTTTAATCGCCGTTCCATATCAATGCTTAATGCTTATGAATGGTAACTATAGCAACGATAGTAGGACGACGGTTGAGCCTGGAGGCAGGCTTCGCAACAATGTAATCAACTGTAAATAAGCCAAATCCATGTTATCGCTGTTATAGGGCCAACGAAAGTTGTACAACAAGCTGAACTAGTGAGCTTCTTTTTAAACGGAATCGCGTGTTTCCTTTGCTTTACAGTGGCAACCGGGTGATAAGCGGGATAACGGCTTTCGAGGTGCGTCCAGTTATATGGAATTAATAGACTCGGGCGGCGTCGGGTAGTTCGTCGGGGAGTTCTCGGGGGCGGCGTCGGGGAGTTCTTTGCCCCTCGCCCTCGTCCATTAATTCCGTAGCCTATAACAGGACACCTCGGCGGCCGTTATCCTTTACTTAGACTTCTTACGTTATGCTAGGCTTTAAGAAGGCTTAGACTCTATGGTGTTCTTAACAATGAACACTTGTTTTTATTTTGACTGTTGCTATCACTAGTTTTTCTCTTCCGCTTTTTTGCCCACAGATTTTTGGTCGATGATTACAATTGTTTTGTGGTATGTTCGCCTCAAGGAGCCACATTAACACAGCCCATCAAGAATCATATATGGTGTAGCGCCACCTAGTGAAAGACATAAATGCAATATCTTGTGATGAGATGGTCCAAACTGCACTGACTTTGATGTCAGATGTAAGATCACAATTACAACCTCTGGCTGCACACCAAGTTACATAAAAATTCCATCCATAGGGGGCACTGCCATTTACAAAGTTCTATGTCTCTGTCGACCCATACATAGTCAAGAACCACCCCCATCTACAACACCCCCATCTACAAGCCAACGAATAGAAAGCACACACACATGTATGCACACCTATACACTCACATACACATACACACACACACATACACACACACACACACACACACACACACACACACACACACACACACATACATGCATGCATGCACACCTACAGTGCACACACACACACACACACTCAAACACTCAAATACACACATGCATGCCCACTTACACACACTCACACACACAGGCACACACACACACACACACACACACACACACACACACATACTCAAACTCTCAAACACACATGCATGCTCACACACACACACACACACACAAACACTCAAACACACACATGCATGCCCACCTATACACACACACACACGCAGTTGCTGCAGCCAACAGCTAAAGCAGCCAGGCAGCTACAGCGCTACATTCTGGGGGCATGAACATGGGGGCTCATGAACATGCCCCCAGAGTAGGCAGGAACACTGTAGCTGCCTAGAAGGTCTAACTGTTGGCTGCAGCAACTCAAGCTTGGTAAACCATTTTTTTTTTCATATTGACAGTACTCTGTGACCTCGAGAAACAGAGATATATGTGAAAAGCCGGCGGAATTCTCTTTCAAGTCCAAGATCACAGGTCTTATTCAAACAGCCATGAAGTCTATGATTTCGAGATCAGTATTACCTTCAGTCCCCTGTACAGAAAATCTGTGCTTAGGGACCCAACTAAATAATCTGTTCTAAATGACCCAATACAAATGTAAAATCGATATAAGAACTCATTAATTCCATCTGCCAACACAATACTAACTAATTGGTCTGGATAACATTGTAGGACAATATTGAATGTGGATGTTCATTGCAACATAGCATGTGATGCGGATAAAATCTTACTGCCAGACCAAAAAAGAAGGTGAGATCTAGCCTTAATTTGTTTCCATTTGTTCTAGCTTTTCTTTTCTTGTTGTTTATTTTATATTGAAAGAGACAGCCATACTTTACACATTTGAATACCTGTGTGTACGCATGTTTGTAACCGTACATGAATGGCAAAACTATGCAGTAGTTTATCAGTTTATCAGTAGTTGGCACTTTGTGTATTTATTCACATGATGGTTTTTTGTCACAAAAACACAATTTGTTAGAGTTTTGCAAGAATTGGGTGCTTTTACAAGACATTTACAATGTTCTGCTGGTTTGGTACAAGGTTTTGTTATTAATGTGTATAACTTATAGTTGCATTAGTGTAATAGCGCCTAAATAAAACTACAACTGTGAACTCAACCAATCAGGCCTACAGCACTGTAAAAAGCAACAGGTGTATAGCAGTCTTCAACAGAAATATAAGAGAATGTTAAAGTGAGAGGAAGAGGAGGAGGAAAAGGAGGAGAAGGAAGAGGAGTGAAGATGAGAGGAAGAGGAGGAAAGGAGGAGGAGGAAGAGGAGGAGGGAGAGAGAAGAAGAGAGGAAGAGGAGAGGAAGAAGAGAAGAAGTGGAGGAGGAAGAGGAGGAGGGAGAGAAGATGAGAGGAAGAGGAGGGAGAGAGTAGATGAGAGGAGAGGAAGAGGAGGAGAATGAAGATGAGAGGAAGAGGAGGAGGGAGAGTGAAGATGAGAGGAAGAGGAGGAAAAGGAGGAGGAGGAAGAGGAGTGAAGATGAGAGAAAGAGGAGGAGGGAGAGTGAAGATAAGAGGAAGAGGAGGAGGAAGAGAAGGAGGGAGAATGAAGATGAGAGGAAGAGGAGGAGGGAGAATGAAGATGAGAGGGGGGTTCTGTAGAGGGGTAGGGAGAGAAAGAGATAGAGGCATGACAAGTGTTTTATTTAGCTGAGATAGAGGCACTTAATAGGGTATATGTTTCGACTTAAGTATTTTATTTAGCTGAGATAGAGGGATAGAGAGAGGGTTTCCGGTTCCGGCGCCGACAACAGTGGCAGCATGTCGAGGTAGCTCCGTGTCTGTGTGTTTTTACCGTCTTTTGTTTACTTTTTACTTCGCAACTTTTTTGGATTACGCACTTTGAGGAGTGTTTTCATTCTATCCTATGGATATGGATCTATTACAATGCTCCAGCGGCAGCAAACTTGTGTACACAAGGAATCAGCTGCTTGCAATACGACGGAATGCTGGTAGTGTTCATGTAAACATCCCGGAGGAGCTGTGGTGCTTTCCGGGGTGCAGAGCGTTAAAGTTAAAGTGAGGACTAGGCGTTGGGAGAAGAAGTGGCAATACAAGCCCTCAGTTCCTTCGATGGTTATGGGAAACGTGAACTCAATGGCCAACAAGACTGACGGAACTGGCTGCCCTGGTAAGAAATCAGAAGTTGTACAGGGATTGTAGTTTGCTATGCTTTACGGAGACGTCGCTAACAAGCCATATGCCCCCGGCTAACGTTGAGCTGCCTGGCTTCAGTGTAGCTCGTTTGGACAGAGACAGTAAACTTTCTGGCAAAAAGAAGGGACGCGGACTGGTGCTATACATAAACAACAGATGGTGACATGTTACAGTGAAGGAGACTGTATGCTGTAAGGATGTGGAGTTACTAGCGGTCAGTCTACGACCATACTACATGCCTAGGGAGTTCTCGCATGCCATTGTTGTCTGTGTTTACGTTCCGCCACAAGCTCTCCTGGACACAGCGTGTGACGTCATTCACTCTACAGTCGCAAGGCTCCAAACTCAACACAGTGATGCCTTCTTTGCGATCTTTCAACCACATTACACTGGATTCCACCCTCACAAACGTTTACCAGTTTGTTGACTGCCCAACTAGGAAAAACAGGACAATAGACCTTGTATGCAAACGTGAGGGATGCTTACAGTGCCACCCCCCTTCCCACACTGGGGAAGTCGGACCATAACCAGAAGCGGATGAGGCTCTGAGAGACTGCTTTGAGTCCACTGACTGGAGTGTGCTACTGAATGGAGAGGACTTAGAGGAGGTCACACATTGCACTACTGACTATCTGAACTTCTGTATGGACATTGTTGTTCCCACAAGGACTGTACGCTGCTATCCAAATAACAAGCCTTGGATAACCAGTAATGTCAAGACCCTTCTCAATAGGAAAAAGATGGCGTTTAAAGAGGGGGACATGGCAGAGCTGAGGCGAGTACAGGGGGAACTCAAGAATAAGCTGAAAGAGGCTAAGGAGGATTACAGAAGGAAGATTTACATTACATTACATTACATTACATTTGGCTGACGCATTTTTAGCCAAAGCGACTTACAACATGGTAACAATTTTAAGTTTTAAGCGATTCTCAACAATTTTAGGACAATTTAAAGAACAGTTTAAAAACAGTAGAGTACAGTAAGAATAAGTGCATCGGTGAGTGCTGTTACGTCTCAGTTCAAGACGGCTGGTGAGTGCTAGGATCAGCAAGACTTGTTGTGAGTGGTGCTATGAGAGGAGATGTTCTCTAAAGAGCTGGGTCTTCAGGAGTTTTTTGAAAATGGAGAAGGATGTCCCTGCCCTTGTAGGAACTGGCAGTGTGTTCCACCAGCGAGGAACAACAGATGAGAAAAGTTTGGTTTGGCCTGAGCGTACCGGTGGTAGAGCTAGACGTCGTTCGTCTGAGGAGCGCAGCTGTCTGGTGGTAGTGTATGTCTGTATGAGGGCATTCAAGTAGGTGGGAGCAGAACCGGAGACTACTTTGCAGGCAAGGGTTAGAAGATGGAACAGAAGTTGCAAAAGAACAACATGAAGGAAGTGTGGGACAGTATGAAGTCCATCACTGGCCTTAAGAAGAGCAGCAGCTGTGGAGGGAGACCTGGACAGGGCGAACCAGCTGAACCACTTTTACAACAGGTTTGATTGCCCTGCACCAGCTCCAGGTACTGCTCTTGTTTGCGTGCCCGCCCTACCCCCACCTCCCAGTCTCCCAGTCTCTCCAGCTCTGCATCCCGGAGACATCCAACGATCTGAGCCCCCATCACCCCATGCCCTGCCCCCGCCTGATGCCTCCTTGCCTGTGCCTGTTGAGGTGTCCAAGACTCTGGCAGCCTTGACAGGGACATCTGGAGGTGGTCATCCCCCAGCCCCCACCCCCACACCACCTCATTACCAGTGCAACACTCACTCCCACCATCACTGGATATTGCACCCCTCCCCCACATGGCGACCACGAACAACGAGGTGACAACGACTTCAGTCAACAGCCATCAGACACACAGACCCCAGATGCTGCCCCCCTCCCCTCCCCCCCTCCATCATCACTGCAGATCTCGCACCTCTCCCCCACATGGTGACCACGAGCAGTGCAGCAGCAATGGCTTCAGTCAATGGCCATCAGTCTCTAGCCACACGACAACCCTCTCAGAAGCACCCCTCCTCCTCCTCCCCCTCCACTCCCCTCACCCCCCCCCCCCCCCATCATCACGGCTGATCAAGTCAGTTATCATTTAAAAAAAACTTCATCCTTGCAAGGCAGCGGGGCCTGACAGACTGTGTCCAAGGCTACTCAAGGCCTGTGCTGCTGAACTGGGGGAGCCACTGAAGCACATCTTCAACTTGAGTCTACGTCTCATATAAGTTCCAACACTGTGGAAGACATCATGTCTCACCCCCGTCCCTAAGAAGCCACACCCCAGTGAGCTTAACGACTACAGGCCTGTCGCTCTAACATCACATGTGATGAAGACAATGGAGCGACTGGACTTAGGTATGCTCAGACCCCAGGTATGCCATGCACTAGACCCGTTACAGTTTGCATACCAGGAGAAAGTGGGCGTGGACGATGCCATCACTTATCTTCTACACAGGACACATTTTCACCTAGACAAGGGGAAAAGTGCTGTGAGAATCATGTTCTTTGATTTCTCAGGTGCTTTTAACACCATCTAACCCCTCAGACTGGGAGACAAGCTCTTGCAGATGGGTGTGGACGCTCACCTGGTAACCTGGATTACAGATTACCTGACCGAGAGACCACAGTTCATCAGACTGAAGAACTGTCTCTCTGACACTGTGATCAGCAGCACCGGAGCGTCACAGGGAACTGTGCTCTCTCCAGTCCTGTTCACTCTGTATACATCTGACTTCTGCTACAACACCGAGTCATGCCACATGCAGAAGTTTTCTGACGATACTGCAATTGTGGGGTGTATCAGGGACGAGCAAGAGGAGGAGTACAGGAGCCTGGTGGAGGACGTTATGCAATGGTGCAAACTCAATCACCTTCAACTCAACACTTTAAAGACCACTCTACAAGAAAGGACAAAGCAGGCTGTACTTCCTGAGGAGGCTGCGGTCCTTCAATGTGTGCAGCAAGCTCCTCAGGATGTTCTACCAGTCTGTTGTTGCCAGCGTCCTCTTCTATGCAGTGGTATGCTGGGGAGGAAGCACAAAGAAGAAGGATGCTGGGCAACTTGACAGGCTGGTAAGGAAAGTTGGCTCTGAAGTGAGAGCTGAACTGGAGTGCATCACTTCAACATCTGACAAAAGGACCCTGAACAAACTGATCAACATCTTGGACAATGAATGTCATCCACTCTACAGCACTATTAACTCATTGAGTGCCAAAAACGTAATATTACATTTTTCCTTACCATGCCTTGAGTGCCAAAAACGTAATATTACGTTTTTAGCTTTTTTTTTAAATTATGAAACTAGACACTCTAACACACCTTATATGCAAGCGCGTAGGAAGCGTGGGGGATGTGGGTGTTATAACGTACACACTTTTGCTGGAACACGATTCTATCCCCCACACATCCAGCCAATCACATCAAGTTAGCCAGTGAAGAACCAGAGCCGCTCTGATCAAATTCAAAGTGTGCGTCTTTCTAGGCTGTGCTGCTGCTTGGGTCTGCATTATAACGTCTGCAGTGAGCAGATTTCAGGTAGAATTGAAATGATAATTGTTATCGCATTATGCTAATTTAGTAAACCAAAATTCACTGTCTGACTGACAGTTTTTGTCACAATGTAGAAATGCAGAGTCAAAGTGAAAGCGGGGGCTGCGCGCACCAAGGCACGACGGTGACACATGTCAAGACACATTTGAGTTCTACATCTGAGAACTAAGATTTCCAGCATGTAGAACTCAAATAGAACACTTATGAGCGCTCATGCAATGTGTGCGTCTCTGCAGCAAGTGAAACTGGAGGTAACATGGACTAGAAGCAGTGACGGACTGGACGGTCTGGCATTTGGGCAGATGCCAGAAGGGCCGCGGCCTCTCGTGGGCCGTTTGGGCCGGCCAATCACGGAGCTGCGCGGCCCATTCATCGGTTTCACATTATTTCTCGGCCCAGTATCAAGCATCAATAGAGTTAAATGGCTGCGAATCAGCCATTTAACTTTAACTCCCTATTCCTCGGTTGTGGCTAGATGGGATACAGCTAAGAACGGAAGTCACGTAACAGACAGTGAAATCTCCATAGAAATAAACAGTATCAGGACAGGAAGTAACCTAACCCTAGCCACCACCCTCCTTCATAGTGGGTAACTGATTAGTATTTATACCAGATATGCGTCTGTATACTACAGTCATGGTGACCCTTAATATTTACATCAGTCTATACATTCTTTTGTAACCTTATTCAATCAAATGATTAAAACGTGCATTGTTTGAAATTGGAATACAATAAATATGCCTGTATCTTTATTTTATTATTGGTTTACAAAAGTTAGGCTACATGAAGCAATGACTTCTGGGAATTTCAAAACCGAATGCGTCTACTTCCTTCAGCACGGGGAATTGTATGCCGATCTAGCATGCCTTGATCCTCGGAATTTTCCCCTTATAAAAGCTAATAAACTGCCCCCAAATGCACTTCGAAACATAAGAGAATGTCTACTTAAATTCAGTGAAGGTGCTACGGTTGAAAATCTACAGTCGGAATTGACACATCTCGCCACGCACTGGGTCAGCCTGAAAAAGTCTCCTCTAAACGAGTATACAGTCAAAGCGTCGGACTTTGATGATGCCCCGGAGATATAGGAAGATACAGAAATAAACCTGGTGAGCAAGAAATGTGCTACCTGCAAGAATTGTGCAATCTGTTGCTATTTCCTTCTCCAGCAGTTAAACCTCTTTACCTGTGCCTACAACTATATGGTTAGCATATGAATTCCTACTAACACTGTCATGTACTCAAGTGGCATGCAAACAGAGTTTTTCCACTCTTAAATTCATCAAGAATCGCCTAAGGATACGATTGTCACAGGATAATTTGGAGGCCTTTATGCTGATGGCGACAGAGAAAGAGGTCCTAATGAACTTGGATGCTGATGACGTGATATACAGGGTTGCGGAGAAGAGCAAGCTCCTTCGCACCTTGTTAACTGCATGATGTTCATTAAGACATGTTTGTGGAGCGGCTGCTCTGATGATCTAGGCTATACATGGGTTTCCCGTTTACCAACAAAACTACATTCGCGCGCAGCCGTGGGGCAGAAGACGCTTGGTGGCCGTCCACAACGTTATAAACTTGACCTAAATAGTCGGCTGCTGTAAGCTACAATCAAAAATGTTTGTACCCCTGTTGTCTCAATGATAATAACATCTCATTTCAGGCTATATTTCAGAGTTTGCTGTTCATTTGCATTAACATCGTATTTTGACATTTTTGGCGAAGACATGCATTCCTTTAGGGATATTGAACATATTGAACATTCTCTGACCATCGTGATTTCAAATTGGTGAAGTTTTCAGCACAAAAACTCATTTTATTCTTTTCATGGAGAGCACTGCTCTATGCTGTTCTATTTTGCTTTCTGCCTCTTGCGCACGCATGTTTTCGTGACGTTGCATAGAAATCCATGTATTCTAGGCTATTCTTTTTACATTTTCATATTTCATATTGCATTCATTTTTTTGGAGTTGTGCATTGATATATCCATGTTCTTGGTTCAGTCTTTATGCATATTAAAGTTAGAGTTCATCACCAATGGGGCTACAAACGTGTTATGTCCATGCATGTGAAGTTATATCTGTGTGTTGCAGGCACGTGCACGCGTGTGCATGCGCGTCCCCGTGTGGGCCGCTGATTGGTGAAAATGTCAGGGCCGTTTTTTAATCCCAGTCCTTAACTGACTAGAAGTAATAGTTTAAACAACAACGTAGCTTCCTGTAACTATCAATGGAAAAAGCATAGAAACTGCTAATCATAATCTTTAAATGGACATTAATTAAGCTGGCTATATGCAACACAATTTATTTATATTCCCTCTGCATATGTTTGGGTAGACTTCAAATGTTTTTGAATTTGAGCTTACAGTTCTGTCACTATTCTGTGTCCTTTACATTTATTTAATAGGTATTAGTGATACCTCGAAATTAGGCTGCTGTCTGTTAGGCAATTTATTGTAGCATGCTTACCCATATGCACAAAACATAATTTCTGAAATGATTTCTTGATTTATAATATGACATATGTCTCCATGTAGGGTAGTGTCAAATAGTGAAGTTATAGCAGGTCGATCATGTAGGCCTACATGTCACATGAGCCACACATATGAGGGGTGCTGCTTCTTATGTCCCTCCCAAACTGCATTAAAATGGTGTGTTTAGCAATCAGAATTTCAAAAATGTTCGGGGGAGAAACTCCCGGACACCAATATAGTCCGCACCCCTCAGAAAATACTTCCAACGTCCCTGTAGGGAGTTATTTATAATTTGGCCAGATTGTTTCATTTTCCTATCCCACAACCCCCACACTTTTAAAAAGCTTGATACGCCTCTGCTTATATGTGATTTTGGGAACTCTGTGATGAATGGAAATGAAATATATGACAATCGAAAACTCATGAAAACCCAATATCTGGACGTTTGATCTTAACTCGGCTTTTGATGGTTGCCGCTTTGTTTCGAATCAGTCACTGATTATCCTATCAGTGACATGCACGCCAGGTCAAAATCAGGTCATTTTTTTGTGGGTTTATCACTAGGTGGCAGGTCTCGTTAGATCTCTTCCCAGAAACTTTGTAGGCAACACTTCTCAGGTGCTGAAGGGAGAAATGAAAAGTCGAAGAAAAAGATATTGCAGCAGGTGCGTTTTGCCAGACAACGCTGGATGAGTCCACCTTTCTACTAAGACAAGATGACTCTGACCACGACAGGTCAAAAACATTACAAGGAGTGACTGAACACCGTGCTGAGGAGGGAGTTCCATCTCCACCACGAGCCGGGCCTAGCGGAGTAGGTGGTAGGCCGAGTCGCGCTTGCAAGAGGGCACGCCCTTGCCAGAGTGCCGAATATGTCGGTGATAGTGACTCATAAAAGACGCAATATCTCAAAAAAAAAACAGGGATTTTGATGAAAACTAGCCACTGTTTAGCTTGGGATTTATCAGGAACAGAGGCGTGTAGAAATACACGGTTTGCACCCACTGATAGCTTAAAGTCTCACCTTTCAAACGAGCCATTGTATGTGTTCATAGCTATAACACAGAATATGCTGTGGCTGTACAAAAATCATCAACAATGGTCTAGATTGCTGGCACTCTAGGACAAAGCTTCCGAAAACAGCTTGGCATTCAATGAGTTAAAAAGCAGACGAGCTTGATCAACTGGAGACTTCGCTCACTGCCATGCACAACTGAAAGGCTGAGGAAGTAATTTGTCCCCAGGGCCATTGAACTGTTCAATGCTTCACTAAAGAGAAGAGGAGAGATAGACTTCTCTGCATAGTCTGTCTGTCTCTCCACCCTCTCCATGTTTGAGTACTGACTGCCCACTACTGCTTTACTACTGTTTTACTACTGTCCACAGCCTAATGTTTTTACTACTGTTTTACATGACCAATGGCTTCTGCTACAATACTGAATGGCTGTAACCCTATTACCTCAACCTATTCTTGCACTGACATAGTTTTTTATATTACCTTGTCTACATTATACTTTACTCTCTTATTTGTCCATATTATTTATGCTGGCCTCTTGACCTTATTCTTGCACTGTTGCACTGTTGGACTACTGTTGGACTACTTTTTGCACCTTCACCATGACACTCACTCTCTTGAGCACCTTACCATGCACACAGAACTACAGGACTACTTTTGGACTACTTTTTGCACCTTCACCATGACACTCACTCTCTTGAGCACCTCACCATGCACAAAGAACTACAGGCCAGTCCCGGCCCTGTCACTGCAAGCGTCTCATGCTTAATCATCCTCAAGCACACTGTGGATTTTTTTAATTTAATTTACATAGTATATTTAGTATTTAGTTTTGTTTGGTTTTCTTATCTTCTACTGTCTTTATTGTACAGTGGAGGTTGGTTATATGTTTATACTTATATTTACCATTTCTGCTGTAAGTGCATGTGGTGTGTGATGTCTGTATGCTACTGAGACCTTGAATTTCCCCTCGGGGATCAATAAAGTATCTATCTATCTATCTATCTACTTAATAGGGTATCTGTTTCGACTTAAGTGTTTTATTTAGCTGAGATAGAGGCACTTAATAGGGTATATGTTACGACTTAAATGTTTGATTTACCTGAGATAGAGGCACTTAATAGGGTATATGTTTCGACTTAAGTGTTTTATTTAGCTGAAGACCTGATATGTTCTGCTTCTTGGGTGTGTGGTTGTGTCAATTGTGTGCACTGTTTTGACAAAATGAGCCGTTTTCAAAATTGTGCTTCAGCAATTGAAAAAAAAATAAACAAAGTTCATTATTGAACCTGGTACCCACAGCATAGCTTATGTATTGTAGCCTGGACACAAGGGCTTGGGAGTTTTTTTATCTGATGCCGATGATGATGTTTTGCAAGACCAGTTTTACTGACCTGATCTGCATGCCACCAGAGACCACCATTGCCACATTTCCATATTGAGATGTGAGTGAGAGTGCGGACAATGTTGTTTGTGTTGTGTAGTTGCCTTACTTACTTACTTACATCAAAACCACATTGTCTCGTGTCTCGTGTGAGTGCTGAGGTTGGTTAGTCACCCAAAGAAAGTGAGTCAGTATTTTTGTTTATATAAAAAATACTTTTATTTGAGTAATAAAAAGCAAGGCATTCATACAACCCTACACACAGACACACACAACATGTGTGCCGGCAGGAGCTCCATAGGCAGGACTGTGCAAATCATAGCTTGTGCAAACAGCTCCCAGGCCTCTCTTCTTTAGATTAGGAGGACTAATCATTTTGGTAATACAGAAATGCATTTGGAAATACAGACAAAAATAAATACCTTACCAATAAATTACTGGAAAGTAATTGAATATGAAATAAATATGAATAATGATTAAATATGAATAATAATTAAATAATAATAATAATGATAATTTTAGCAAAAATACTGGCAAAACAGAGCTGACTGCATTTGTAGTTGTAAGTAAGCAAGCCAAATACACTTGAACGCATTATTCCGCTACGGTGGCATAATCACTAGTCACACCATGGACTTTGGTGCTCAGTTACTGTGCAAAAAAATAAATAAATAAAATGAGGAACTAAATAACAACAAGGCCCACCTTACTCGAGTTACCCCTGAATCACCACACTGACTGCGGTGATGTCATCATCAATGGACGGTCACACCATAACCACGTCACCCTCCGAGACACATGGGATGGTGTGATCAGGTGTAGTATAGCACTCACACTCAATCTGAGCCTATGCATTATTCAAAGTGCTCATTAATGAACTCTTCTATGGCTTTGTCCGCATACACACAGCGCTGCGTTGTGGGAGTATGAAGAACAAAGTGTGTGTGTGTGTGTGTGTGTGTGTGTGTGTGTGTGTGTCCTGTGTATGTAATTGTATGTATGTATGTCAGTAGATGAGCTGTCTTTGTAGAGGTCTTTCAGTATGCGTGTGTTAAACTCCTCTTCTACTCATCTCTGCCCTGGAACATGCTGATCCACACCAGCACCGTCTTGAACTCCAGCACGGCCTTGTAGAAGTCTGACTTGTCCAGCTGCCAAACACAGACACACAGCGTTACCACAAAACATATTATACACATCCAGCACCTGAATATCATACCGAACTCAAATAGCATATACATCCAGCACCTGAATATCATAACTACCGAACTCAAATAGCACGACTTGAGACACTTCATTAATACGTTAAAAAAAACAAAAAAATAGAATCGGAATGCTCAAAAATCTATTTGACAAAAATATCTGAGAAAAGTCCAGGAGTGTTTCTACATGAGTATTAGTTTGCTGAAGGAGATAATCCATTGTATTCCCTGAATTTCGCACCTCTGCACATTTGTGTCATTTTCAGGACCGTTTTTTTGGGGGGGCAAACAATTCAGAGGTACACTGCAGTAACAAAAAGTCTCGGGACCCAGTGATGAATTCGCTACACAAAATATGTCTGGTTTTTTTCCCACACTAAACTGGTTCAAAGATATTTTCTGTACCATTGGTGCTGAATCTCTCAGACTGACCGACTGCAGACAATAATTGTGTTGTCAATCAGTCTAACATACTGATGTGCCAATCTGAAAGATATTTGTGCTAATTAATCTGACTTTTTCATAACTGTAGATCTTTAGTCTGGTCAAACTGGACTATTCTATCTATATTGTGGAAACTTCTTACACAACAAAGCGGTTCTTTTTACAGTTAAATTGTCTGCCGAGCAGGCAATTCTGATGTGTGTGTACTGACTTAAGTCAGTGGGAAATTATATGGGTAAACTGTCGAGACGCCATTGCTTCAGGGACCATTATTTAGTTGCCTAAGTGGTCAAGTCGTGGTGACAGATTAGGCAGTATGGTTGGGATAAGCTCTCCATATTCACACTCAATCAGGAATGCTCAATCTGGACAAACCAGTGCTAGAGGTCAGATTCCCACCCAATGAAAACTTCATGGGTGAGTTCATGCTATTCATGTTATCATCATGTTATTCTTGGATTACAGTTATCTAGGTAGCATCACATGAAGTTACTCACCTTCTTAAAAGTTTTCTCTAGGCTCCTAACATTCTTTTTAGTCCGACTGGTTTTGTTTTTGGAGTGCTGGTTTGCTGAAAGCTTGAAAACCTTAAAAAAAAATTAAACCAAAAAAATTTTCAGAAGAGAGTGTACCACAGAGAGGGGGGGGGGGGGTAAATTTCTGCCTCTCTCGTCATGACATCAAATGCCATCTATCTCTGAACATCTGCAGTGTGTCATAATAGTATATATTTGTTTTAAGGGAATGTATTAATAAATCAAATTATTCAGGTGTGTAGGCAAGATTTAGAGGTTGTTTACTTACACAGTGTTCCAAGGTGTCTTGAAGGTTTTCCAGTTTGATCAACAACATCTCATCCATTTTGCTGAAAATGTATGTCTTGTAGATGTCCAGAATATCAATGATTACTGGGAGATCCACTCCCTTCTGCCAAAAGAATGGTTCACATAAAATAAAATAAACAACTATGTGTCAACCAAAATATTTCATTTCCTGCTAAATTGATAGCCTTGTCCATCCTCATCCTTAAAAATCATTCTTACCTTTCTACAAGGCTTTGTGAATTTTTTTAGAAGTTTTCTGTCGGGATTATCATCCTGTGATGAAATAACAATTCTGTTAAAATTATTTTTTTTCAACCCAGTAGCCTACTTTATTGTCAAATATATGATTTAATTGCCTATATAAAAACTTACTTTTATGGAGTTCTGCATGCCTTTGATGGTGGCCATCATGTTTTTAGTGACAGACCTCACGCTAGATAGATTGCATTCCAGCTGCACACGTTTCTTCTGTGTGCAACCCTGGGAACAGCATAGGGTGGCAAGCAAAGCGAACACGGTTACAAGTTTAGTCCGCATGTTGTCGTTTCAATCGTGTGGGATGATCCGCCTGTGAGGATCCCTGATGATGAAATCAAACTTCAACCGGCTCTCTCGCTACTTACCTTTTTATAGGCTGTCAGCCTCTCCCTCTGTGAAGGAATTCCCAAAAGTATGACGTATTCAGGTTACCGGCGCTGCTCCGAGTTTCCAGGGTCTCGTCACGCGGGAACACATGCTGAGGATGCAGTTTTGTCTTTGATGTGCAGCGCTCGTCGCTCAGGATCACCTGTTGGTTTGCGGTTTTGTATTCGAGACACACTGCGGCTAAGGATAGATTACTGGACAGATAAAATAGGTTATGGGTTTGCTGCAGCTCTTCCACGTCAGTGCACAACAGCATGCACACATTTACCGTCACAGAATGACAATGATAGACTACTTTTTGGGGGACGGAAGATTTGGTGCGACTGTATGAATCAGCATTATACATCTTTGATGAGACATTTAGCTGACAATGAAATCGCAGTCATAACCCTGTAATGCTCGTCGAAACCAATGAGATAGATAGGGAATTATTGAAATTGGCATGTCTTTTCCTAAATCCTGCAAACTGCAATAGAAAGTAGGCTACAGATGTATTGATAATGTGATGTCTTTTTGTCTGTAGGCTACAGATTTATTGATAATGTGATGTATTTTGTATGTTATTGATAATGTGATGTCTTTTTGTCTGGCTTTGATGATATGGATGGCTGTCATGAGACTTTATGGTAACAATGACTTCCAAAACAACAAAATTTTGAAATGTTAACTTGTTTTTAACACTTTTAACACTTGTTTTCTGAGTTGTGTCTTCTGTATATGAGGGTGTGTGTGGTATTCCTCTAGGCCAGCCATCACCAAATGGCGGACCGCGGTCCGAGTCCGGACCGTGACGTGATCCTATCCGGACCCAGACCATAATAGCCTAATTTAGATTTTCACGTAAGATTTCAAAGCTGCGTTAAATGTTTCGTTGGTTAGGATAACAGCATTTACTTCAGGAACCATCATTTCGCTTGCTGCTACTCAGCCAGTGAAATCTGTGAATTCTGATAAAGTCGAGTCAGTGAGTAAAGTAGCCTATGGGGAAGAGACTGAGCCTGAAACGAGCGAGGAGAGGAGACGGGACGAAAAACAATCAGATGGATATCTAAGTTAACGATAGGCTAAGTAAGTTATTTTCAAATCATCCTAGGGAAGGGCTAGGCCCATTCAACAGTGAACTGAGACCACAGAATATTCTACGATTTAAGAAGGCAATATGATTGATCCACCACAATCTAGTTAAGCCTACATGCATTCACTGCCCAACAACGTGATATTCCTAGGTTTCCAGAATTTCGGGTCAACATAAAAAAAAACTAAAAAAAATCAATTAAGCTTGCTGATTAATGGGTGTGGAATATCCATCCTTGTCTCAGCTCAAATTTTATTTTAAGTTCAGGTCAACATAAAAAAAACCTAAAAAAATTAAAATAAACTTGCTGATTAATGGGTGTGGAATATCCATCCTTGTCTCAGCTCAAATTTTATTTTAAGTTCATCCTTGTCTCAGCTCAAATTTTATTTTTATTTTTTTTTATGTTGACCAGAAGATCTTAAAAATAGCCAAGGCTACTCAGTTTTTCTCCCCAATTAGGCTAGTCTTATCTTGCCTTATTTCTCCTCATTTCGAATGTTCTCTTTTAGGCTACTTATTTTATTTCACATTAAACATTAGGCCTAGGCCTACAATCTTCTATTTCTTGAATTTCCCCTTGGGGATCAATAAAGTATCTATCTATCTATCTATCTATCTATCTATCTACAACTAGGCTCCATCCATCCATCCTAATATTATACATACATACATATACATAGCCTAAACACGCACGTTAAACATTATGATGCTCTGGACCTTTGCTTGAGGAAATTTTCCGTAACTGGACCTCGCTGAAGATTAATTGAATACCCCTGCTCTAGGCTACTATCATTGCTTAGTTTAAGTCAAGAAAAGGAAATGAAGGAACAGTCAAAAGTACCATGATGACCAAAATTATTATATTGAACAAGAAACACATTGAGTGCTTTGGTGGCAAACAAGAAGTGCAGCCTGGGGCATTAAACACAACAAACTTCTATCCTTTCAGAGAAGGATTAGAAAAATGAACAAAGAACTGTGTGATGATCTGGCAATAAAGCTGGGCCCTTCACTTTCTCAGTCTTGGCAATACTAGTTGGCCTAATAATAGTAATCATTCCTATAGTTACATTGAATCATTTTGTAATATGAAAAACATACAGAACAGGAGCAAACAATGGCTGCGCCATAGAAGTGCAGCAGCATTTTCAACTTTGCCTCAGCAACATTTGGCAAACGATGGATCCCCAGTGTGATGAAGCCGGGCCGATCTAGTGAACAGTGAGCTGCGTCACGCTTCAGTAGTTACTGGCAGGCTATGGACGCGCAGCCCACAGCCCACCGCCTTCCGCCCTAAATTAGGTAACGAGGTCGTCACCCACATAATGACCCAACTAGAGTACCAGACGGCCTGCCTTGACCCATTTTAGAGACGCCCATGCCACTTTCTGCTCCTCGGGTATAAGCCCTCCACTTTTGCAGACAGCATAGCCTAGCGTGCTTTATAACAAACTCATCCAGGTCTTGGGTTATGAATCAGAGTATAACTGTGACTGTACAACAGGCGACAGGGCTTTAGACGCGTCGGCAAAAACTTGGGAGGACAGCGGCTGCTCTTGTGCTTAGCATAAGGTGAGGGACTGCCAGGCACTATGGACCCTTTCAACAATAAAAACAAAAACAATGCTTGAACGTTCTGTTTGGGCCCCAATCTACTTCCTTTGCATTAAGATAACATATGGAATGTTAAAAAGGAAGTCTTGTGGGGCCAACTATGATGCTGATAATGGAACTCTCTTGAAAGGGTCCATACTGACATATAGAAGAGGACGTAGAGTTGGAATGCACAGCTGATGACCTACAGTCACATCAACTGGAGTTTTGGCAAAGCTGCATATAAGCAAAGTTCCAAAATATGCAAGTAAGTTCTTCATTAGTGTCAATAAAGAAATATACTGTAGCCTACATAAAGGGTCTCAATGTATATTCCTATAACTTCAGTTGGTACTTCACATTACAATGGTGAAGCTTTTTCATTGCATCTCAAAGAGTGTGTAAGGTGATCCTTATATAACATTTACAAACTAAAAAGAACCTATATTGTGTGGGTGAGTATAACAAGGAAGAGAATAATGAGAAGGACAGCAGAAACATCCCAGAGGTATTGGGATTTCCCATCTGCAATCATGCAAAGGTAACAAACTCTCCAGGCACAATTCTCCTATGTGCCGTATGTTTTGAATATTGTTCAGACTATTTGACTATTTCTTCCTTTATGTTCACGTCATGGTTATAATGCAGTTAATTCATTCCATGTATTATTATGATATGAGTGTCTAATACAAATATATGAAATTAAAACTGTACTTTTCTAGATGTCAACATGTCTAATCAATGTCATCTGCATTGAAAACATATGTAACTAAAAGGTTGGTGCACAAATTAATATGGAGGCAGAGCATGAACTAGATATGAGTGAAGTAAAACAGCATAATGAGTCAAATAAGTGTGAATTCTGCATGCAGTGTTTTGGTGAGCATAGCTGGTAAAGATAGAGGGACTAGCACACGAACTGTGGTCTGGGTTTCCTTTAGAGTGATATTAACGAAAGATGCAAATGGTTGCAACTCTTTCCTCCTCTCCTGGAGATGTGACTCACTCCTTTAACTCACTTGCTTGCGAGGGGGACAAGTACAAGAGACCCTTTTGCCCCATGAGGAAATGCTCAGAGATGGGTTCAGCTGCTTTCTAATCATATGTGAACAAGACAAGGAAGTAATTATCTGACTTTGGGGAGTGTTGAAGTATGTATATTCTGTGCATTCCACATTCTTTCCAAGAGACCTGCCATAAAGGCACCTGCTATAAATAGAAGCAAACAGGGGGCTATTTTTAGCGAGGTGGGGAATGGGGATATCCACTGTTGCCATGGTTTTCATTCACTGGTGTTTCCTCTGGGCCTTCTGCTGTAAATGCCCAAGAACTTCCCTATTGTCAGTGAGGACAATAAACACATACATTCATACACACACACACACATACACAAACACACACACACACACAAACACACACACACACACACACAAACACACACATACAGTAGGCCTACAGTACATAAACACACACACACACACAGGCACACCAGGAAATGTTTATCTAGCTAAAGTGTCATCTCCCATGGGTCAGAGCCTGAATGGTTGACCGAGGGAAGTTGAGGTGAGTGTACAGTATACTAATGGTGTAGTGTCACCTGGTATTTCCTCTGAATTCCCACTGTCCCAACAGACACCTGAGAAGAGCGGGCAATTCAGCAACAGGTGCCTTCTCAAGAGACACACTGCAGTCAAGCTGGTGTCATTAGCTCCTAAGTATTTGTGAGCCTTTATGCAGGGGTAGGGTTTAAAGCAGCACAATGTTGTTCTTTTAACTTAATAAAGTATCTATCTCTTAAAATAACTGATTCAAACTAATTTTGAAACCACGCTTAAACGTGAAACAAGATATTGATAGTTTCTTATTCTCTTTGTCTACAGTATCTGTCCAACAGATTATTTTTTATACCGGTTTTTAGTCAACTTTAGCAGAGGTGCCAATAATTCTGGAGGGTACTATAAGTCTATATTTTATTAGGCCTAGGCCTACAAAGAGCAGAGTAGGCTATGGGACGTTATTTAGCCTGTGCTGCAATCTAAGCCTTTGTTATTTAAGCCTACACATTTCCTCACTTCTTACTCGTCCTCTTCCTCATGTTCAAACGTCTTCTTCAGTGACACCACAAAACACTATTGCGCAGACAGCACACACAGTGGGACTCTCACATATAGCAAGGAACAGGTGTGACATACGCTATTGGCAGAGACGGACAGAGTACACAGCTTCATTACTTGAGTAAAAGTACAGATACCCTTTGCTAAATTTTACTCAAGTACAAGTAAAAGTACAACAGTCAGATGTCTACTTAAGTAAAAGTACTGAAGTACTTGTTTTTAAAAGTACTTGAGTATCAAGAGTACAAGAGTACATTTTCTAAATATTGCATTACTACTGCTACAGTGCTTACTTACATTTATGTACAGAAACGTCCTACATGGAGTTATGAAAAAATGTAATGTTAATACCTTGGATAATGTAAAAGGAATTGAAAGTAAAATCAAGTAATTTTCATCTTTTTACCATGTTGCCAGGGATGGGCAGTATTTCTAATACATGTATATAAAATATGTATTTCAAATACAAAATACTATTTTGTAATTGAAACACTGAAGCATTAGCCTGGCGGGCCATCCTATATCATTGAAATGTATAGTCTGGAATCGAGCCATTCACCTCGCTTATTCCAAGGGGCGGGCAGAGAATTGTCTTTCAAACTGCCTATAGGCATGCAATAGGCCAGCGCTACGACCATATCCGTATCCGGTCGGCAAAACGGCAAATACATCCTTCTTCGAAAGGAATGACTTAAGTGCATTGTGTTGCTCAAGTCCAACTCCTCCAAAGTTGACGCCAACGCCGATTCAAACAACCGCTCTTCGTTCGCCATAGCCACCTTCCTTGTTGTTCACCGTCGCAGGACTGTCGTTATCCTGTTAAGCCTGCCTTAAGACTCTCTAACAAAATAGAGCGCTGTGATTGGATAACATCCACGGTGTTAGCCAATAGAAATTCCTATGGTTTGCTACTAGACGTACAGGCTGAGCAAATTAATTTGCCGCCGCTAGGGTGCGTCTAGATTTCTAGGCTACTGAAGCATTGTAATTTGTAATTGAAACATTGAAGCGAAAACTATCATTAACTTGTTCAGAAAATTGAAATAGTCTGGCGAGGTGGGGCCACGGGTTGGCACATTCCCGGGATGGACCTGCTGCGTCTTTATCCATTGTTTCGTCCATGGTTTCATCTCTTATCTAAATCTGACCATGGAGTTGACTTTGGCGGAAAGCTGAAGGTGATTGCTGATAGGCTGTCCCAATCAGTGGCGCCTGCACAATCCAATCACGTTTGAGAGGGAAACAACAAATTGAGGGTTTCTGAGATTTTTCTTTTTTCCTTTTTTTTGTGAAAAAGTAACGGGTACTCACGGTTATGGATAGAAATGTAGTGGAGTAAAGAGTACAATATTTGCCTCTCAAATGTACTTGAGTAAAGTCATGAGTACTCCCCAAAAATGATACTCGAGTAAAGTACAGATCCCTCAAAATTGTACTCAAGTACTGTACTCAAGTAAATGTACTCCGTTACTGTCCGGCTCTGGCTATTGGGTAGCCTAGCCTTAGCCTACTGGGATGCTTACATGCAGATGTCAACGTCAAGTTTAAACGGTAGCAGTGACGTGCGTGCAGTCACCTGACATCACCAAATTAGAGGATATTTCAGAACTATTAACGTGGACAGCTCCCCTTAAGAGCATCTAGCCTCTAGCATCTATATAGTTCACGCGTGTTCATGCTACAGGCATTTTCGGCAAACACTCGGAAAAACCAAACGGATGATCGATGAGAAGGATGAAAATCCTTGTAAGTGCATGTGTTATCGGGGAACCGGGCCCTGGAACGCCCATATTGTGCTCTGCAGTAAGGTATTTATTGAACAAACACTTTGGGAGCACTCACTACAGGCACTCCCCTTGTAACCTACTGTATGTGTGTAGATTAACGAAACAAAATAATTTGTATTATTTTACACAAATGACTTTATTTTTAAAAAATATATATGTTTACAAAAACAATACATTTGGTTGGAAATATGTTTCCCAATGTTTGCATGGCCTATGCTCTAAAAATGCTTTTACAATGCATTTACGAAGTGATTCAATCGAATCCACCTGTGTACAATGACAATGGTGCCATCACAGTTAGCCTAATTGTCAAAAACAAACGTAAACATTTCAAAAACTTTCCAGAAATTAGGCTATAATAAATAGTTACAATATAAATAAATAAATAAATCCAATACATCATACGTAAATAAATATAAATATAAAGGTACAGTGACACGAAATACCTTAGTCTCTAATAATTTGTCCTATTCTAATTAATGTAGGCTATCTGTTGCCTATTAAGTCAGTTTCAGGTTAATAGAGCTGCTAGGCCTCTTTGACTGGGCTACGTGCCCAAGTAGTTATTGGGCACCTGTGTCCCAGTAGAGGTTTATGTGCAACGCTCCCGCCCGCAGGATTCGTAGAGGTAGTGAAAGAGAATATCCATCTCGCTAATTGCCTTGATCGTAGCGTCAACACCCGCCTGAAATGAAAATGTGGGGTTGATTAGGTGCTGTCCCTGCTAGTAGCCTAATATGGATAGGGCAATTTATCAACGTTTATCAAAGAATAGACTCACCGCCAAGAAATTCTTTCTGAATGTCTTGTTGTACTTGTACACATCATATTTATTTAGATCCTGAAAAAGAAACATAAAATATTGTTAGATATCGCCTCAGCACCAAATCAAAAGTATAGGGCTACAGGAAGACATTTTGTTGCAATAACAAGTTAATACATACACAGTTGGCATTGGCCACCAAGTCGCGTCTGACCCTGTGCAGCTCTTCTTTGACAATGGGCAGACGAGAGTGGTGATCATCAGTCGGAAGATCATCGGTCAGCACATTCTTGAGGTAGTAGTCCAAGATGTTGGCGTGCACACAGCAGCTGTCATTCTCCTGCAATTTTGAAACGTACATTTAATGACTCCACATAAGCCTTTAACTAACAAGTTGTAGCCTATACACAATCAGATATTCGCTATAGGTTCATACATCACACTAAGCCTACTCACTTTAAATTCCTTCTCGGGCATCTTTGGAAGTATGCGGGTCATGTGGTTCTTGTCCTTTGCTTGCGCCTGTTCAGACAAATTAACGCCAATTAGTCAACTCCATTCATAATCGTTCATTTAAAGAAGAATGTTGCATAACAAATAAAGATCTCCAATAACGCTTCTATGCAACTCCACTCACATGATGGGACACTTCTTCGATGTTATTCCAGGTAGCGGAGTTGTCCAGGGGTTGTGAACAGTGCTTACGCCTGATCGACGCTGCGTCTCCCCAGACAGCGCAGCACACCACGAAAGCAAGGACAAGAAAACTCTTCATGATTTCAGCTGGGCGGTGGACGTTGGCAGTGAACACAATTGCTGTGACTCCTAGAAATGAAAACACATTTTCTCAATCAATCACAACCACAGGCAAATCCTTTGAGTTTACAATCCTTGAAAGGTTGACTGACTTCTTACCTTGCAGGATTGCATGCTGTCCCCCTGAGCTGAGACAGTATTTATATCCTCAAGAAGTGTCCTAGATTTTATCTGAACGTCATTGTGGTTTCCCATTTCCTTTCATGTGTACTACCCCCTTGACACTACCTGTTTGAAATATAGCAACTAGACATACTGGTAATAATGACAACATTAAGGGGCAAAACATGACATGATATCATTTCCTCTTTTGAACCGTCATCCGTCAGGTGATCAAAACTCCATCAACATAATACAGGTAATTTAATGCTAACCAGGTCCATTTTTTTTTAATTTTGACGAAGCCTACAGTAGGAACATCCGCTTATGAATGTGTGAATTCCCCACCCTCTGATATTGAGCAAACACAATGAAGGCTGTAAGCACATGAGCATTGGTATTGTTGGAGCGACTTTATTGTGTTTGCACAGTCGCTGCCAATAAGAGGAAGAGCCCACTGCCCTCTGAAACAATTTCATTGATGTTGCCAGGTGACACCTCAGCAGGCTTTCATTGGTGCAGGAAGCCATGCTGGTCCCTTTATCCTCAAGTCTAAACACATAGCCTCACCAACACCACACAATGCAGCTCTGAAAAGCAGACATGTTTTTTTTTTCCAATAACAGTGCTTGTTTGTAAACCCTGACTGCACCATCTGTTGGTCTAGCCCCGTTATCAATAACAGCAGGGGCAAAGCGCGCCATTGCGTCAGTGTGTGTGCGTGGCTGTCTGTAGCTGTCGCACAAAGAGGTCCAGAGTTCTGAGAGGCCGTGCTGGCTTGGCTGCGACGTCATGGGTCAGCACACAAGCTGACACCCCAGGGCAAGCCCCCGGGGGCTGTGTACATGTAGGAGGCTGCGACGGAGGCGAGAAACAGATGCTGTCCAGCCGTGTAAACAGGGATGTAGTGGAGGCTAAACGCAAGTAAACACAGTTAACCCACCTCTGAAATTTCAGAAATAGAGTTTATCCACTTCCTATACAATAAGAGTTTATCCACCTCTCAAAAGAATTTATTCACCAATTGCAACTTTCAACATTAAAAAAATCACACTGTATTATTCACATTCACAATATGTACACTCATCAACACTCTAGGAATCATTTAATGCCATTGGTATTGTTATAAACATTGGACAATAACCACCATCATCAAACATGTTCTGAATGCCTTTTCTAAAAATCTAATACCGCATGGCACAGTCCACCTTACCGTGATCACAGAATTCATAGTTACCCACCTCTTATTTTACCACTACACCTCTGCATGTCAACCTCACACTATGTAAGGGATAATGTATAGAACGCCGGTCATTACTGGGGAAACTAGATGTATCGCAGAGCGGTACAAAATATGACCGCCGCCCAGTCCAGCACATTTTTTCCACAAAAATAAATCACGCTGAAAGGCCTATATGATTCTAACTGTCTCACTAAATTGCATTATCCACACTCAATTCTCACTGGTATCTGCTAGACAACAAGTACAAAAACATGACTAGTTCATAGATTTCACATGTAAAATTCATTTTATACAACCCCACCCCCATCTTGCCTGTTCATAATTCTGAGAAATTCTTGAATTGTGTGCATGTGTGCGTGCACACGTTTATGTTTATGTGTGTGTGTGTGTGTGTGTGCGTGCTTGTGTGTTTGTCTGCGTATGTGTGTTTGTGCATGTGCATGCATGCGTACATATGTCTACTGTGTGAGTATGTGTCATACGTATGATTATTCAATTCAAAGAACTTTATTTTTCCATTAGGAACTTCACATGTGGAAGAGCATCAGGGTGTGTCCATACCCAACAATACATACAATAAACAAACACACACACACACACGCACACACACACACACACACACACACATCATCTTCAGCCCACACTGGACATATGGCAGATAATAAAAACTTTGCTGAGCCTGATGAATAAATAAGTTGTTAATATCTCCACAGTGGAGGGACAATAAATAATAGTTAAAAAGAGTCCAATGTGTTAAAAGAGAGAGAAGACAGTTCAACCATTCAAAAGTCTAATGGATGCTGGGACAAAGCTTGACAGGGCTCTATTTGTCCTTAGTGTAGGTGCTCTGTATCTGTGGCCTGAGGGTAGGAGGCAATACTGACTGTGTAGAGTGTGTGTGATGTCCAAAGTGATTTGTTTTGCTTTTTGCTTAGTCCTTTTGTTGTATATGCTGGTGAGTGATTCCTGCTGTTGTCCAGTTATTTTACTGCTCAGTTTGATGATTCTGTTTAGTGGGTTCCTATGGATGTTTGACAGTGCTCCAAACCAGGAAGTGATGTTGAAGGTGATTATGGATTCAATGAAACATCTGTAGAATGCTGTCAGAACGGATTGGTGGACCTGGAGTTTGCGGAGTTTACGTAGGAAAAAGAGAGACGCTGCTGACACTTGGAGTAAATGGTATCGGTATTTGTTTTGAAGTTGAGTTTGTGGTCAATTATTGTCCCAAGATATCTGTATGTGTCAACCCTCTCTATCGGCTGGTTGTTGACAGTCAGAGTGGGGATGGTGGGGGGGGCCTCTCTGAAGTCTATTATTATGACCGCCGCTTCGCTGCGCGGCGGTCATATAGGTTTAGTCAGATTTTTTTTTTCTTTTCTTTTTCGCATGCCCAAATTTCCGTCAATGATTCCCGGGACACTGAAAGACCGGGGTACACGAAACTTGGTGGGCATGTAACCCCACATGGATAGCATGGAACCATTGTTTTTCATTTTGATCTGTAGCCCCCCCGCTGGACTGGACCCCCCGAAAGGAGGGTAGGGCAGACACAGTTTTCTGTGAATATATCGAGAACCGTAGGGTTTAGGAGGACCTTTTTTTTTTGTATGTTAATCTCAAGGGGCCATGTCAACCCATTCCATGTATAGCGCCACCTAGTTAAACACAAAAAAGTAAAAATGAGGTGTTGTAATCGCAGGTATCTGTGACCTAACATAGTCAAAACTGCACGAAATTGGAAGTATAGGATCATTATGACACCCTCTGTATGCACGCCAAGTTTCGTGGAATTCCGTTCATGGGGGGCCACACAATAAATTAATTTATGTTACTATACACCAACTGGCCTGTAGGTGGCCGGAGATAGTTTTCTGTGAATATCTCGAGAACCGTAGGGCCTAGGAGGTCCACCTTTTTTATGTATGTTGGTCTTAAGGGGGCATGTCAACCCATCCCATTACCACTTATTTCATGTATAGTGCCACCTAGTTAAAAATTAAAAAGCAAAAAATTAGGTGTTTTCATCACAATATCTCTGGCTGACAAGGTCAAAACTGCACAAAATTAAAAGTGTAGGATCATTATGACACCCTCCGAATGCATGCCAAATTTTGTGTACTTTCGTTCATGGGGGGCCTTACAATAAAATAATGTATGTGTACATTTAGTGACGTACACCAACAAGGATTCCCGGGACACTGAAAGACCGGGGTACACAAAACTTGGTGGACATGTAACCCCACATGGATAGCATGGAACCGTCATTTTTCGTTTTGATCTGTAGCCCCCCCGCTGGACTGGACCCCCCGAAAGGAGGGTAGGGCAGACACAGTTCTCTGTGAATATCTTGAGAACCATAGGGACTAGGATGACCATTTTTTTTCCATATGTTTGCCTCCAGGTGTCATGTTAACCCATTTCATGTGCACACATGTGCACAAACAGATACACACACACACACATACATTCACAGTAATCATACGTATGACACATACTCACACAGTAGACATATGTACGCTTGCATGCACAGGCACATACGCAGGCACACACACAAGCACATGCACACACACACACACACACACACACACACACACACATAACATAAACATGTACATGCACACAATTCAAGAATTTCTCAGAATTATGAACAGGCAAGATGGAGGTGGGGTTGTATAAAATGATTTTTACATGTGAAATCTATGAACTAATCATGTTTTGGTACTTGTTGTCTAGCAGTTATCAGTGAGAATTGAGTGTGGATAATGCAATTTAGTGAAACAGCTAGAATCATACAGGCCTTTCAGCGTGATTTATTTTTGTGGAAAAAATGTGCTGGACTGGGCGGCGGTCATATTTTGTACCGCTCTGCGGTACATCTAGTTAGTTCTTTTGTTTTAGTGATATTGAGATCAAGGCAGTTCCGGCTGCACCAGTTTGAAAAAGTGGCCAGCTCATACTGTAGCTGATCGGATGAGTTTGTGGAGTCCATGATGACAGTGACGTCAGAATACTTGATGTATGTAATGTCTGGGTTTGTGCTTCTGCAGTTGTTGGTGTAGAGAGTGTAAAGAACTGGTGAGATGACAGAGCCCTGTGGAGCACCTGTAGAGATCCCTCTGGATGAGCTGAGGTGGCCGTTAACTCTCACTCTCTGGTGTCTGTCTGTCAGAAATGAGAGCACCCAGAGTATGAGGTGGGGATTGACCTCCATCTGGATAAGATGTTGTCCCATTAGATGGGGTTGCACAGTGTTAAAGGCACTCGAGAAGTCTATGAACACCAGCCGTACAAAGGACTTGGGCTTCTCAAGGTGGGTATAGGCTCCATGCAGCAGCGTCAGTATGGCGTCGTCTACCCCTCTGTGATGTTTGTACGCAAACTGAAGCGGGTGATTACTGTGAATGTATGTGTGTGTGTGTGTATCTGTTTATGCACATGTGTGCATAAACAGATTGGTCATTAAAAATTGGTCATTCTAGGCCCTACAGTTCTCAAGATATTCACAGAAAACTGTGTCTGCCCTACCCTCCTTTCGGGGGGTCCAGTCCAGCGGTACAGCAGTACAGCTTCGCTGCACGGCGGTCATAATTATATGTTTGCAGCGGTAATTACATGAATTTATTTACCGCTAGAACTTTGGGAAATCCCATTAAAGTCAATGGAGTGTTCTACTAGCATTGTGAAGAGCCGTATAATAAAGAACTATATCAGGGTTCCATGACTTTTTCCTTTTTCTAAAACTGAATTTCCATGACTTACTATGTACTGTACTCAATGGTACAATATATACTTTTTTAGACCGGGAGATAAATAAATGGGAATCAAATAAACAAAGTTGGGATACTCAAGCAAGCAGTAAAGCTAATAATCAGATATAACAATTCTGCATGGAAATACTTGTAATGCATGCAAATATGTTGTACATTTTAAACTGCTACAACAAAATTCACTGATATTCCATGACTTTGCCCCAAAAATGTGTCTGGAATAGACACTTATCTGTGGGAGCCCTGGTATATGCGCAAACAGGAGAGAAAGAAAAAGACGAAAAAGAAAGAGATGCACAGCGTCAACCGTGTAGAAGTACAAAGAGAAAACTAGGAGTGAGATGACTGGAGGGGAGAAACTCTGTGGTGGTCAGCTGGTAGAGGGCAGTGTGAGTAGGATAGGCCTTGATCCGGGAGGTGAGGCTGTTAATTGATTAAAACATTTAATCGAATTAATTACATACTCTGTGATTAATTCATCTAAATTAATCGCATATCATTTTTGCTGTGAAAGTATTTTAAATATTTAAATTAAAATGAATCATTGAATAATCAGCATTAGTGACATTAAAGTTCAAAAACTCTTTTATTATTATTTTCACTGTTCAAATAATGGCCATAATAATCTATGATATACTGAGGAAATAAATTCAAAAGTACTTCGGTAGAAGTTTTTTTTTCACATACTAGGCATTTCAGGTTACAGATATAACCTAGGGGACACAATGAAAATAAATTAACACTCCCCTCAATGTCAACACTATTTCTTTGCATTGATGTGCGATAGAGTTGACGAACTCCGGTGATATGCAAATTCTTTGCTGCAGACATTGCAGAGGACTTTATTTTAATCAACACTTTATTTTTATCAACACCATCAGGCTGTTTTTTAAAAGTAAATATTACAATCAATGATCTAGGCAGCACATTTTCTTCTCTCTCCTTCATTTTACAGTCTAATGGTTACTGACTAGAACAGCTTAGGGTCAAAGGTCATACGGAATCGGTTAATCCGCACAATTTTTTTTTTAAATCAGTTATTTTTTTCTTAAATTAATTAATCGAAATAAATCAGTTATTTTGACAGCCCTAATTTAAAGCCACTTAGAAGAGTATGAGTGAATACAACATAGCGTCTTCCACGGATGAGATGAGCATAGCTATCGCTGAAGTTTTATCTGAATATTCGAGTATTCCTGGGAAGCTAGGAAGCTGGGAGTCTCTGCAATGTAGCTGGGAGTAATGAAGGACACAGACATCCTCCACGGCCAATTTCAGTTAGTGTTTGGTAGCCCTGAATCTTAGTTAGGCTACTTAACGAGAAGATGCTTTCTTCAGAAGTGTAGCCTACCATGAAAACTTGGTGGGGATTGTCGTTGATGAGGTTCATGTCACATACAAATGGTAAGTTTAAAAACGTTAATGTTAGCTACTTACCTAACTTGTATGTTAAAAGATGGCAATAGAAGAACGCTTCGTTCATCTGATTGGTTGATTTGGCCCGTCTATCACCAACATAGGTGGTGATAGAAAGATGGTTTATCCAATCAGCTAACCAATATTTTCGCCCCTTCCCAAACATTCTCCAACGGAAAGTTCCCAGATGGATATGCGGAGCAAATGCGAAGCAATCCATCTGGCGGAGTCAGGCTACATAATATACAGGAAAGAGGAACATATGCTCAAGCTTATTTTGATCATTGAAATCTTTATTGAGGCATGTTTCCGAAGTGTAGTATCATACAGAGCATAATCTGTTCCTAAACAAAACAAATGGTCTTAGTCGAGACTGGTCTCTGAATTGTTAGGCACAGATGTACAAAATGTACAAACTGTAAATATTCAAATGTACACAGGCTTTACAAACATAGCATTTCATTAGATATATTCAATCAATCCATTCAAATCAGAGCTCTTACAAGAGCAAGTTATCACATTTTGCTGTACCAAAAAGTGTAATAAAAAAAGTCTCCTTAAGACCGACAGTACACTAACAAAAAATTATTTCTAAAATCTACAATTTACACCCTCGTAATCACCTGTCAAACATAATTTTTCAAAGTATTGTATTGCCTTTTACTTGTGGAGAAAAAGAGAGTCCCAAAATGACTCATGGGTTTATCAGCTGATCTAGTGGCAAATCGTAATCTCCACCAACCTCATCTGATCACCTGCTGTAACCACAAACACACACACACGCACACATACATGCATACACACACACACACAGAAGTTAGCTTTTCCCCCAGAAGTTCTCCTTCCTCTTCAAAGCCCGGCCCAACACCTGGTCAGCCATGGAGCAGGACGCTGCAGATCTGGCTGAGATGTGTGACATGCGGTCGTCTGTGTGAAAAGGAGTCAGAGGTGAGCCAAGAAATCAGTGTTATCAACATGGAAGATCAGCACAGAAAAGAAGCGCTGCACTACATACTCCAACTATATAGTATGCCTCAGCCTATACAATACACTTCACGCATGCAGACAGATATGCTTTTACATGCAGACAGATACTGTATATGTTTACACATGCATAAAAGTATGTACAGTATGTGTGTGTGTGAGGGGGGGGTATGTTTGTATATTTGTATGAATATATACTGTATATATGTATATGAATATATGTACACATATGTACATGTGTGTGTGTGTTTGCCGTTTGCACATGCATATGCATGCATGCGTGTGTGTGTGTGTGCGTGTGTGTGTGTGTGCGTGTGTGTGTGTGTGTGTGTGTGTACGAGTGTCTGTTGTAGAATGGACAATTTATATGATTTATACGATTTGAAGTCACTTTTTTTTGGTGCAGGTTTGGTGCATGTTTGGAGCAGGAAGAGAAGCACTGAATGACTTTTTACCATCATCCGACAGAGTGGTATCACTTGAAGGATACACAAAGAGTCCTGGTCGATGAAGACCCAAGTTACCTTCAAGGAGGAAGAAATTATTATTTAAAATGAACTAAAAATGAAATGGATCAAGACAGTCAACCAACTTGAAATGTCCACGTGACAGGCACACGTTTTGGTGAAGTGTATGTGCTTGCTTGCAGCTAATCTGGGTAAAGATGCAAAGTGGCCTAACCGCTAACTGTATTAGGCAACCGCCTACAAAACCAACAGGAAATTGTCTAGATGTCTAGACAGCGCCAATCAATAAGGTCAAGATATAAAAAAGGCATTCATGAACATTAGTGCACTTGCAGAAATGAGACAGCAAGACCCAATGAGCAGGTGAAAAAGACTATCAAAAACATGACCATGCTGTACTGCACCACTTTCCAGACCTGAAAGATATCGGTGGCAGTACAGTATACCTGTGCATTATCAAGGCAATGCATAAGTCCAATGAGAGCAACAGCGGAGCGCCTAAAGAGCATGAGGTACAGGAACAATAGATGGGAATTTCCGGGATGACACATGTTTGCTTTATAACGCAAGTCAACACCGGGCTCACATGCAAGCACCCGGAGTAAGGACTTGTCTCACACGTGGAACCAGGGCCTTTGAACTGCAGTTCAATCAATAAATTGCATTCTCTCCAACATTTATCATTTTGAAACACTATTGGTAACTGCTGCACAGTTTGTCATTTTTAATTCCATTCTCTTAAGTCACTCAAAGAGAGTGTAGCCTACACAACATACATGTGTGCATCAAGTATTATGGCCTGAAGCACCACAGCAACAAATCAGTATAACATTCTGTATAACAAATCAGTATAACATATCAACAAATTAGTATAACATTTCCTCCCGCATCCAAACTTTTGTTTAATGCGGCGCACTGTATCTGTGGTGTACTGTATCTTTTGCTAGAATCCCAGTGTTGCCAAGTTGCATAATATTAAGTGCTTCCTTGTAAAATGAACTTGCACGTTATGTAATATTACAAGGAAGGGATGTAATGGTAGCTGTTTAATCACACAGCAGCTGTGTGTGTTCTTTACTATTGATTCTGGGTTTATAAATGCATACCATCAAGTGTGCTGGGCTGCAGATGCTTATGTAGTTAGTTTTAGTTAATGCACAACATAAGCATGCTTCTCACTGTAAGGAGAAAATGCAAACGTGGAGGATGGGAAGTGACCTACATTATGTGCACCAATCCCCCTAACGCTCTGTTGCTAGCAGGAACTTGACCTCACCTCTTCTCTCTGACGGTAAACTCATTGTCATTGTTGCGTTTCCTACTGAAATCACTTTGAAATCACTTTTTTGGCTGACCTGGCTTTCATGGAAACACAACACTGCAATTTTGTCTTACAATATCAAAATTCATTGCTGGTCCAAAGGATTCACTGATATACTGCATTTAATGATTAATCACTATGCAACTATTTTATAGATGCATTATTGTATCACTATTTGCCTGTAATGCTTTCAATATTTGGTGATCATTTCTCACACTGCAGTTATTTGTTAAATTGATCTTGAACCCAGATATGATACAGTTGATTTCTTAAAGTTGCTTATATTCCAAATGAGCTACCTTTTGTGCAGAAATGCTGAAATGCAGAAATGCCATGAAAATGATTGTCGCTTCATTGATCAATGACCATCAAATTTTACCTCATGGAAAAAGCTGCAGACGAGGTCACTAATACATGTCATTACTACGCAGAGAGTGATTCAGACAGAGAGCAGGGTAGTGGAAAATCAGTTAGTCAGTGGTGGGCTGACTGGAAAATTGTTTACAACGCAACAACATAGTAATGGAAATAATTTTTTAAAACTTTTGTTGGTGTACATGGGAAATAAGAACACAGAGAAAAGTGTATGATGTACAACAGACAGACGCAATATACCACAAATGTCCAATCTGTTTCAATTTGATGTGATAACACACCTAAGCTACGTTCATGTAGGCCTAACAGCGTATTGCTGTGATCGAAAGCGTTTAATAAATTCCACTTTTTCATGTCATAAAAGTTACATGCCATGCGTTTCTGCGTAATTGTCAGCTGTGTGATGAAATGCATTCATATTCCACTTTTTCTGTCTGAGCATGCCTATGAAAAGGCTTTGCAGTAGGATTGTCCAATTATCAATCTTATGCTTCAATTTGTGTTTTATGTGACACGCCGATGCTGTGTTTATGCAGTTTTGCGCAAGTTTAAAATGTTTAGCCGACTATACGTAATTTGTCAGCTATGATGAAATTCGTTCAATAGGCCAAGTTCCACTTTTCATGTCATGCATGTACCATGCCTATGATAAGGCTTTGCACTTGTCCAATATGGTCAATCTGTGTGGTCTCAATTGTGTTTCATGTGACGCGCCAAATCTATACATTCATGCATTTTTTGCTCCAGTTGAAAATGTTTCTGCGTAATCTGTCGGCTGTGATCAAATGCGTTCAATAAATTCCAATGTTATGTCATAAATATAATATGACTATGATGAATGTTTGTATGCATCTAATCTAGGCCTATCTTATGTTCAATCAAATTGGCTTTGCCCACCTGTTTTATTCTGTGCCCACCCATTTGAACATTTCTGGCTATGCCACTGTTGCGCACACTAAAGTTCTGACACTTGGTTGTGGATCCTCCTCAAAGCATAACTGAGAGATTGACCGGGAAGCTACACCAGGTGCGTAACTGAATCGTTCCGTTCGCAACGCGTAAAATCCATTTTAGAAGAGTGGTCTATTTTTTTCCAACATACATTATAGTGGAAGCTAATTGTTGCAGCAGACGCAACACGAACGGAACGCTTCAGTTACGTGCCTGGTGTAGCTCAGCCCTGAGGAATAAACCAAACAAGTCTGCCAGAGGTAGTATAATGGGGTCAGCGATGGAACGTACCATTGTGCTGGAACTCGGGGTCCCTGAGCGCACCTTGGATTCGGTTGGCAGGCAGTGTGGCCCAGGGGGCAGTCCAGGCCTTCACATTGGGGTCCCCCCTTCGAGACGACCTTGGGACCGACGACCTTTTGGGGGGTTCCTTGGACAGACCCGCACCATACCAGGCGTCATCACGGAGTGGCAGATGGTCCACAGTCGTCAGGCCTGCTGCGGGAGGCGTGCGGGTCAGCCTAGCCTCCTCTGCCTGTGGGACAAGATCACAATGGCTGTGACAAAAACTAAAGGAGGTTGGCTTGGTGATACAATTATGACAAAATATGACCCTATCAGCGTCAACCATACTGGCAATTAATGCATTGTGGATAATGAAATAAATCTATCTTCAACAGGTACCATCAGACCGGTGTAAGAATAAAGAATATCTAGGTTCATTGAATTTAACGTGACATTTTAGAACCTCCAATTGTTGTGGAATGGAGTCTTTTGATGAAATGTTAAAAACTCTGCTAGTAAACTTTAATATGAGAGGCATATGATTTGTTTATGTTAATTTACACATAACTTTTCCCCTCTTGCCATAAACATTTACAATGTGACTCAATGTTAAAGTGTAATTCCAGCGAAAATAGACCCAAGGGTATTTTTCTGCATTAAAACACATCAAATAAGCTGTGGGCACATTCCTTTTAGTTGATCAACCACTACAGAGCTAACAGTGGCATAGCAATGGGCAGTAGCTTGCTTAGGGCCTCTACACATGAAACGAAGCACCAACACCTAGTTAGCGAACCCGGAGTTATTATAAAAGACTGTCAAGAGACCCTAAGCATGCTACTGACGAGGTTTGGTGCTGTTTTGAACAATATTACTGGTTAAAAAAATGCTATTTGGGAAGCGTTTAGCTTACTGCCCATAGCTACTCTCCACTGTTTGCGATTTGGGGGAAGAGCATATATACCAAGCCAAGCTCTGTAGTGGTTAATCAACGAAAATTACTGTCTCCACAGCTTATTTGATGTGTTTTAATGCAGGAAAACACCTTTGGGTCAAATTTCGCTGGAATTACACTTTAAACATTACTGCAAACATGGTAATATGCATTATTTTAATTCATTTTTAATGACATCTGTTTCTGAGATTTGGTTCACAGGGCATGAGCCCAACGTTATTGCAAAGGAGAAAAGGTGCTTATGTATGTGAAGCAACTTCTATAGAACTGGTGTGATGAATCCTGCAATGGTAAACACAATTTTGAATAATGTTTACTGAATTTACCTGTTTCTGCTTATCATAGGAATCTGTATTGTAACCAATAACATCTGAAGTGAATGCACAAAGGACTATACTGTTAGACAATGGATGTGATATGCTGTACATAGACAGATCTAGGGAATAGACAGATGTCACTTATACGTAGATGGCAAAAACTGAGTGAGCTCAACAGAAAATGGCAGTTGATTTTAATCACACCCATCTTCATAGAGTGGCGAAATCAACTGGAAGCTTGTAGTTTTTAGCATGAAAGGGAGACCAGGCAACGTGTTTGCGTTAATTAATCATCTTCGTAAGTATATGGTTAAATGACTCATTACAGGGCGAATAAAGACTCTCTTGCCCGCCCCAACTGCCTGTAGGAAGAATATCCCGCTTGCAAGTTTTGTGTATCCGACCCGCCGACATTAGCCGCCGACCCGCCGACATTAGTCTCACAACGTCTCAGACATCGCGAGAAGCAGGATCAGTTTACATCCTGCATCCCGAGCACAGACGCAGGCTAACAAAACGCTAGCGATTGTTGCAAACGTCTATATAATGGCAGAGCCGGCGAAGAAGCAGCGAAAACCCCTGACGGAAGATGCAAAGAAAAGGAAAAGAGCTTCAGTCCGAGCGAGGGTTCGTATACGTATCGACACATACAGACGCTAGGGGGAGCTTCGTAGAGAAAAAGCATCAGGATTGCCTGGTGTCCCTTTAACATTTGAACACTTCCTGGTTCCGAAGAAATAATTAAAGGGGTATTGTAAATTCGGTGAAAATAAGGTTTGGGCAAAACAATGGCAATAGAACACCTTGGTTTTCTATTGCCATTGTTTTGCTCACACCTTATTTTCAATTTAGTCAATAACTAACTAACTAACTAACTATAGGAGCAGTTGCGTGTAAGCTGACTGATACTGTGGAACAGTTGTGACCCACCTTGCCGGGTGTTGGGGCTGGGGAAACATGTCCCATGAGCCTTTGTGGCGAGCGGGGTTTCCCCTGGGGAGACGGGCTCGGTCGTTCACGCATAGAGGCCCTCACTCTTGGGGGAGATACCAAAATGGCTCCTCCTGGCAAACACACACACACACACACACACACACACACACACACACACATATATTGAAACAAACATACACACATACATACACAGGTTTCCCGTTTACCAACAAAACTAGATGCACGCGCAGGCGTGGGGCAGAAGACGCTTGGTGGCCGTCCACAACGTTATAAACTTAACCTAACTATCAGCTGCTGTAAGCTACAATCGGATTTTTTTTGTATACCCCTGTTGTCTTAATGATAATAACATCTCATTTCAGACTTTATTTCATAGTTTGTCGTTCATTTGCATTATTAATATAACATTGTCTTTTGCCGTTTTTGGCGAAGACATGCATTAACGTGACATGCATTGAACATATTGAATATTCTCTAACCATCATCATTTCGAATTGGTGCAGTTTTCAGCACAAACCTTCATTGTATTTTTTTCATAAAGAGCACTGTTCTATGCTGTTCTATGGTGCTTTCTGCCTCTTAGTTGCGCATGCATGTTTTCGTGACTTCAAATCTCGCACACACACACACACACAAATACACCCACCTAGATGTAGAAACACAGACACACACACACACACAAAGTTTTCTGGGGGAACTATGGTGCACATGTAACCATAGTGCTCACAAGAATCTGAATCTGACCCATGCCCATTTCAAAATGCCATTTCAACTTTTCACTAATCCAAATAAAGAAATATAGAATAAAAAAGAACACCAACCAAATAGGGACTGAGTAAGGCACTAAGACCCAGCGCACGCTAATAGGGCAGTGAGACTGACTAAGGCACTAAGACCCAGAGCACGCTAATAAGGGCAGTGAGACTGAGTACTGTAAGGCACTAAGACCCAGCGCACGCTAATATGACAGTGAGACGGAGTAAGGCACTAAGACCCAGCGCACGCTAATAGGGCAGTGAGACTGACTAAGGCACTAAGACCCAGCGCACGCTAATAGGGCAGTGAGACTGACTAAGGCACTAAGACCCAGCGCACGCTAATATGACAGTGAGACGGAGTAAGGCACTAAGACCCAGCGCACGCTAATAGGGCAGTGAGACTGACTAAGGCACTAAGACCCAGCGCACGCTAATATGACAGTGAGACGGAGTAAGGCACTAAGACCCAGCGCACGCTAATAGGGCAGTGAGACTGACTAAGGCACTAAGACCCAGAGCACGCTAATAAGGGCAGTGAGACGGAGTACTGTAAGGCACTAAGACCCAGCGCACGCTAATATGACAGTGAGACGGAGTAAGGCACTAAGACCCAGCGCACGCTAATATGACAGTGAGACGGAGTAAGGCACTAAGACCCAGCGCACGCTAATATGGCAGTGAGACGGAGTAAGGCACTATGACCCAGCGCACGCTAATATGGCAGTGAGACGGAGTAAGGCACTATGACCCAGCGCACGGCTGGCCACAACATTTCCTTGTGGTTAAAGGTCAAGCGGGACTACATACATGAGAGGACTGGAGCGCGGTTGCATCTGACCTCAGGTGGGTGATCCCCATCACGGAGTAGTCAGAGTGAAACTGAGGAAACTGTTTAGGGGGACCACTGGCCTGTCAAGGGAAATTTGATGCAGAGCGAGCTTGTCCTTGCTACTGTATCTGGTGCAATGGGCCTACTGCACCAGTACGCCTGCTGCACACTCTTCATGTTGACACGCCTCACTCCGCAGGGTCACTATGCAGGGTTTATTGCTTCATGTTGACATGTTTAACTCTTCACGCAGGGTTTTTTTTGCCAGAACAGTTAGAACAAGTGATCGAGTCACTAGGACTTCCCTGCTCTCCTTCCAGGACTTGTAACGCAGACAGGTCAGCTACATTTCCAGGGGTCCTCACACCCTGGACCAAACTGTTTCCATGGTTTCCCCTACGACAGGCACTGCAGAACACTGTATAGTAGCTCCAGTAGCTTGTTCACCCTTATAAACAGCTAACCTGAGCCATCTATTATGCCACGTCCTCTTTTGCCACTTATGCCCCTATGCTTTACTTTTTTTACTTCCTTGCTGCTCTGCCACTATATTGCCAATTGGGCATTACGCAATGCGGTTGGCATTGTTGCTTTTTTCTGTACTGCTGGAAGCCACCAATGGCCAGAAACAAACTCCTTGTGTGTGTTTAGTTGTATACAATAACAAACTCCTTGTGTGTGTTTAGTCATATACAAAAACAAACTCCTTGTGTGTGTTTAGTCGTATACAATAACAAACTCCTTGTGTGTGTTTAGTCGTACACAATAACAAACACCTTGTGTGTGTTAACATACTTGGCTAATAAAGCATCAATACTGATTCTGAATGATATGAATTCCACAATTTAGTCATATATAGTACAACAAACGAACAAGCTCATAAAAGAACTTTCCTACATTGCTCAAGCAATACATCAGTATTTCTCAAGCTCAACCCTCCTTTTGTCAACTGACGACGGTGAGTTCAAGAATGGCAGGTTACCGGCAGCAGGGGTGGTGCGGTCGTGGTGAGTCCGCTGAGCGAGGCCCAAGGTCCGCAGTTTGGGCGTCGGCAGCCTGCCCCCTTCCCTGAGGCTGCTGGATCCCTCGGACTCCCGAGCCCTAATGTGATGGACAGAATGTTCATGTTCATATACCCTATTTGTGTAAATACTTTGTATGTGTGCGTGTGTGTGCGTGTGTGTGTGTGTGCGTGTGTGTGCGTGTGTGTGTGTGTGTGTGTGTGTGCGTGTGTGTGCGTGTGTGTGCGTGTGTGTGCGTGTGTGTGTGTGTGTGTGCGTGTGTGTGCGTGTGTGTGCGTGTGTGTGCGTGTGTGTGTGTGCGTGTGTGTGCGTGTGTGTGTGTGTGTGTGTGTGATTTCTTTTTTGTGTTTATTTATTCATGTTCTACTCCTCTTGTGAATGATGTGGTGTATGATTTGCAATGTCAATAAAACACATTTGACACTAAATTGAGCTGAATTGAGAGAAAGAGACAGAGAGAGAGAGAGAAAGAGAGAGAGAGGGAGAGAGGGAGGGAGAGAGTATAGTAGAGATATGCAGTAGGGTATGCCTAGAAAAGCATGTTAGGCGGGGATCACACTGACCAGCCGCAAGCGGCAGGTTTCCTTTCGTTATGGTTTGGCAGCAGAACGGTTGCAGTGCTAGCATTGAACAAGCCGAGTGTTGAACTTGGTTCAACTTTCAAAGCGCAACACAAGAGTACTCAATTGTCAGTTAAGGCAAACCCTTTGTGTTACTTAGGAACTTATTCACGCATCACGCTTGCAAGTGGCCTTATGGTTGTCATGTCATGTTAAACATTAGCTGCAGTAACTCTAAAGAGCAACTCATGCACACAATGGTGTCTGGCACAGCTCAGGAATGCAGGATTTTCCTGGGTGGCCACACCAGCAAACACATAGAAACTCTCTCTCCCTCTCTCTCTCTCTCTCTCTCTCTCTCTCTCTCTCTCTCTCGATGAGGTCATGCTTTCATCTTGTAGTAAGTGAGTGGGTGCAATAATGACATCATAAGGAAGATGGCAAAGTCACCCCTTTCTGGGAGGTTGGCAGAGTGGGTGTTTGCAGTAAGTAGAGACAACACGACACCCACACACACCTGTCTTCTCCTCCCTCTCTTTTCTCTCCGTTCTCTCTCTCCTCTTCTTCCTCCTCTTCCTCGTCCTTGTCTTCGGCCTGATCGTCTGTCCGCTCCACCGGACCAGGCTCCTCCCGGGCGCCCCATGCCTGTTTG
>NW_027468689.1:13294112-13321612 GCF_046254945.1 Alosa pseudoharengus | reverse complement strand
GCATGGTAAGGTGCTCTATGAGAGTGAGTGTCATGATGATGGTGCAAATGAGTAAGTCCAACAGTGCAACAGTGCAAGAATAAAGTCTAGAGACCAGCATAAAATAAATATGGACATATAAGAAAATAATGTAGACAAAGTAATATAAACAACCATATCAGTGCAAGAATAGGTTGAAGTAATATGGTTACAGCCATTGGTCAAGTATAAAGTATTAAGTATTAAATACGGCCACAATTCAGGCTGTGGGAGAGAGGGAGGGGTTATGCATATGTGCTAATATAGCATGTAAAATGTAAACAGTGTAGCAGTAAAACAGTAGGCCAGTGGACAGTCAGTACACAAACATGGAGAAGTGCAGTATCAGTGCAGTATCAGTGCAGTATCAGTGCGGTATCAGTGCAGTATAAGGGCAGCCGTGGCCTACTGGTTAGTGCTTCGGACTTATAACCGGAGGGTTGCCGGTTCGAACCTCGAACAGTAGGCACGGCTGAGTGTTCACTGTGTGCTGAGTGTGTTTCACTAATTCACGGATCAAAAGAGTATATATACTTATACTATACAGTATCAGTGCAGTGGTGCTGGCGTACAGTGGACTGATAGCCACCCAAAATAATTTTTAAAAAGCAACGAGGCGAAGCATCATCAATTCTACCTAAACGCAACATCATCCTAGTCCTACAACTCACCTGTTTCTAGGAGAATGTACATTTTGCTGGGCTTCCTGATTGGTGCTGATTGGCTGGCACTGGGCCACTTCCTCTTTGGGGTTATGGTGCTTCCTCTCCCAATGTTGCTCCTTCCTTTTCTTCCTCTTGGCCTGACATTTCCCACACATAAAGCAAAAGAACAAAAGGCAATGGAGCTTTATTGAAATGGACATATAAAACATGAGCAGTTTTCCGAAACAATACTTGTAGTGTGTACAGTGAAAATGGAGAGCTTCAGATACTGTACAATGACGCGCAGTTGCCATTCTACTGATAAAAGTCAGTGTTCCAGACCCCACCAAACAACAACAGACACTTTATGACATGCCAGTGTCCAAGTGTGGATGCAAAATACCAAAACAATAATGTGGATGGAGATTGTTTTCACCTCAAATATTCTTTTCTATTTATCATCAGATGCACATCCTGAACTAATCAAATACCTGTCACTTCATATGAAAATAACACTGTTCCTGATTAGAACATTAGAGCATTTCTATTTGCAAATGTGTCTTTCTTTAGAGAATAACACATGGTTGACACTGTGGTGCTGCGGCTAACCCATAGTGACCATTTGTGCAGAGTCAACCGTCAACCCTGTCTTCCTTTTCGACCTCAGCTTGTGGGCTTTCATTTCCTACTTAACACTGACCTCACTCTACTGTAATGGTACCCACATAAAGGATGACTGGTTTAGAACTGGCCCTAATCTTGCTCTGATATACATATAAACTAGACATAAAGGATGACTGGTTTAGAACTGGCCCTAATCTTGCTTTGATCTACATATAAACTACACATATAGATATACATCTTAAATATACATATAAACTACACATATAGATATACATCTCAAATATACAACTACACATATAGATACTACACATATAGATACATCTCAAGCAGCGGCCACATACATTGGGAAATGAAGCTATTTTATGTAACTGAATCATTACACCCAAATAAAATAGTTTAATATGCTTTATAACTGAATCATTACACCCAAATAAAATAGTTCTATATGCTTAATAACGGAATCATTACACCCAAATAAAATAGTTTCATATGCCTTATAACTGGACCTTTTTAGATGTAGGTTGTAAAGAATTTTGTACTTGGTACCAATACATGATGATAATCATAACTATATTTAATTGACTGGTTTGTAAATATCATACCCTTTTATTATTCAACAGGTCAATGCTACGTTAGGTTGTGGATGAGAGTGTCACCTTAGAGGCTTTCTCTGGGAGAACATTCTCCCTTTGGAACAACGGAACCTGATTCCGCTCGACGTCCCGTCGTAAGCGTGGTGGCCGAGGGGGTGGGGAACCCTTAAAGTTCCTGCTGTATTCGCTTTCGAGGGCCACAGGGTTAGAAATGTGCACAGGGAGCACTGCGCTGGAGTGGAGAGCCTGGGAAGATCAGACAGCCAACACAAACCTCTAGTTATGCCATGACACACACATACAAACACACTCTCTCACTCACTCACTCTCTCTCTCACTCATTCACTCTCTCTCTCTCTCTGGCCTCATTGCATGAGATGGTCTTTCTGTCTGCTATGTGCCTTTGCTGTGTATCTGTTACACTGTAAGGTTCAATACAGTGCCACAAATCTCACAACCTGATCAAACACATCCTAACAGCGCTGACGGTGCATAGCTCATTGCTGCCATCTCCTGGTGTCTTGTAACTCTCACACTCTATGAGGAGAGATTTTCATTGCATTTTGTGGCAGTGGCTGACTGAATGAATCACAATGTTTGCATATAACCAGCTTGCTACAGAGTGCTTAATAAGTAAGCAATAAACAAAATACAACTTTGAATCCAGTTCACATGAATTGTGAAACTGCAAATTCTTTTTTTTTTGTGAAGCGACAAATGTGCAGCTATGAATGATAGGTATGTGTATATAGGACATGTTGTTCAGTTATTCACTATCTGTTGCAGTGCAATTACATATTTGGATATTTGGTAGGGGTAGATGAAAAGTGAGTGTTGTGTGGTGTGTGTGGTGTGTGTGACATGAGTGTGTGTGTGTGTGTGTGTGTGTGTGTGTGTGTGTTTGTGTGTGTGTGGAGCCCATTACCTGCTCCGCAGCCAGCAGAGGTGAGTTGGCCACTCTGTCCTTCCACTCAAACTGCCTCTGGTACTCTGAGCTGTGCTGCCTGCCCCTGGACGGCCTGCCCGCTCTGAGCCCTGCCTTCCTCATCAACACATGCTGCACCTGGAGGAGGCCCCACACACGAGACACACATGAGAACCACACACAAGAGAACCACATGAGAACCACACACAAGAGAACCACATGAGAACCACACGTATGAGAACCACACGAGACACACATGAGAACCGTAGACATGAGAACCACCAGACACACATGAGACACAAGATAACCACACACATGAGAACCACACAAGAGACACACATGTGAACCACACATGATATTCTATCACATTTGCTCACAGACCACTGCCATAGATCAAGTACTTCACTCAAAACAATACATTTTGGTTTAAAACACTTACTCCATTTATGGGGGGCTCTGGTCCTTGGTCTGTGGGTGAGGGGAGAGGAGAGTGAGGCTGGGGCTGGGGCTGTGACTGCTCTTCTGGGACTGGGGCCTCTGGCAGTCTGGGGCCCCTGGGAGCCGCTGGGGTCTCTGGTATCTCTGCCACTGCAGTGCCCCCTTTCCCTCCAGTTGCCCCAGCAGCAGGTCTGAAGGGAGGGGCTGGGTCCGGGCGACTCAGCTCCGACAGCTGATCCCACTGGAGGGAGCGTGACACCTGTGGAGCGTGGGTAGGGGTCTTCCTCCGGGACAGAATCTGTGGCTCCCGGCTGATACCTGGGGGTGGTGGTGGTCAGTGATGTGTGGAACAGGCAAATGGGGGCCTTGTGAGTCAACTTGATGCACTTCAAAGTTTCATTTTTGCATATTTATTGATTTTGAGAGTTATCACACAAGTGTAGAAGATACAAAACATGTTGCACTTCCTCATCCACACAAAATTACACTATTCATCAAATATGGGTTTAGTCTATGCAACGGATAGATTAATAAAAACTTAATCTGGCTATAAAGTGAACTTGTATGGGATATGATTATGAATTTGTACCCTGGTGAGCAGATCGTAGGCCAGCCAGTAACATTCTGCGATGAGGAGACGCACTTCTGGATCTCGCCGTTGGTCCTCGATACTTGTTTCTGTACTCACTGACACCCTATTAAGTTGGTTGTTGACAAGATAAATCCTGCTTACTAAGACTAATTAACAACAGGCAATGCAAGCAAGGCATGCAAGCGTGTGCGACAGACAAATGTAAGCTCATGTAAATCCCCCCCCATTGTCCTTATGTCGTCAGTATGGCAAAACACTTTAAATCTCCTAGTCTAGCCATAGTTTCTTAGAAACAGATTTGTTTGCCGACTTGCAGGTTGGCTAACTAGCTAAATATCCAGTTCTAATGTAAGTTACAAATCTAGATGAACGACATACGTCGTCGTCGGCGGCGTTAGCTATACTGCGCCGATTACTTGCAGCAAGAATGTAAACAACATTGCAAACGTGCTCTCTCTAAACAGCTTAACGTTAGCTACGCTTACAACAAACAAACCGCTTTCGAAAGATAGAATCCACTTATTATGGTCCATAACTCATTATGCCCTTATTTGCATATGAGATTGTCCGAACGATCTATCTTACTGCAGTAACACCTGTCTTCAGAGACAAATGTTAAAGATCACATTGATCACATTGTTCCTTCCTACACTGATTCAAACTAGCAAATCGAAACGAGCTTCCCCAGCGTTAGTGACGTCGCTAAAGCACGACAACAGTCTTTGCGTTCTACCGGTTTACATCCTAGCTACTTAGCAATGTAGTAAAGACAAAGTAGCATACCTTAAAACGGACAGGCATTTTGCTTCACTATTCACTATTACTTCACGGGGTAGGTGTACTCTGCTTCTGTATTATACAAATAACATCCTAGCAAGCTAGTTGTCAACACTAATACGGTTAAGTAGCAGCACCGTTGCCTTGGAAAAGGTGTGTGAGCGTCCCTGGACACGACACATGCGCAGTTTACAGGGTCTGTCTTGCGTATTTTTTACTGTCTGCTTGCATCTCGTAAATCTTGCCTAGAATCCTGAATCTTCAGTGTGCTATGACATTTACAATACGAATCACGAAAAACGAATGTTTATCAGTCTTTTGTAAGTTATTATCGTTTATTTATAGCCTATATTTGCCCTTTCGATCAACTGTATTCATTTTTAGCCTATATTATAACCTAATATACAGTAGCCTAGGCTATGATTAGCCTAGGCATTAGGCTACTGTCAGCTTAGATGCAATATAGTGGATTAACCTACTCTATAATCTCCAGCCTATGGTCATGTGTAGGTTAATAACCATTTGCTCAGCCATCATTTTGTAGTCCATTGGTCAGCTATGTTTGTTGCTCATTTATTAACTAGGCCTTCTTTGAATTAGGCCTGAGTAAGAATTGTGATATTAGTACAAGATTGCCTTGCCTTTACTCACGTAGCAATGGGGCCTGCAGAGCTCTGCTGCTTATATAGGAATTATTTTTGCTCATTTTCCCTGTAAATAGTGAGACTCATTTCTGTTTGTAACTTCATATTTGTTCTTCTACAGTTCAAACAGTTTTATTAAGCCATTGTTGTAGGCTAGCCTGCCTTTGACAGATGGATCAGGAAGGCCTGGTATGATGCAACAACTGTCCACAAGGTGGAGTCCAATATGTAGAAAAGGCAGGCTAGCAGGAGTGGTGTATTTTCTGACTTGAACACATGCCATGAATGAAAAAGAGTGACTCAGTCAGATTTCATTTCATTCATTAAATAAATACAAGAGTTGAATCTGCTGTGCAGACTTTTGCTGTTTGGCTCTGTCTTGTTCCCTGCAGTGAGCGTTCATTCTCCCAGGCCAAGAGGAGCAGGTTGTCACACAATGATGCCGACATGTGCTGCTGAGTTGTTTGTTCTCCAACCTGGCTTCCAAAGCCTGCATTCATGAAAAATGACCGGGTTGGCGTGCTGACCCAGGAACAGAGTCTCATTGTCTGCATCTTAATTTTATTCCTTTCTCAACCACAGAAGAAATCCTATCCTACATCAGCATTGACATGGGAAGGCATTTCAAGTATGTTTGCTGTAGGTGTTTTGGAAAGCTGTCTGGGACAGAAGAGACAGAGAGGTGTGTTGAGTTTGTTTGGCATTGCACTTATTTATTTGTTTGTTTAAGAATATTGTTTGTGTAATAATTATACATTGTAATTTATACTGCAACATGGAAAAATTAAGCATATGCTGCCTGTGTAGTGGAGAGTGGAGTATAATCGGATAGTTTTGTCACTATTCATGTCCATGTTCAGGAGTTGACCTCATTGACCTGGGAGTTGATTTGCCACATCTGCTAACCGGTTGAGGAACAGAAACACATTTCAAGGTAATTTCAGCTTGGCTTAACTCTCAGGGTAGAGAGTTCAGTTGTTGGGACTGTGACAGTAAAGCCTTGAACTCAACATAGTCAATTTAAGGTATGTCAGCCTCAGAGCCACACAGCTGGCCTGGGTTAGAGTTGGAGGTAATGGGGGGGGGGGGGGGGGGGGGGGCTGGATAAAGGGCCTGGGCAAGCAGGGTATTATTATGTGACCTACACAGTGAATGACCTCACCTACACTCACTGTTTTTGTTGTCAACCCACAAAACACAAATACACATGCACAAGCACACTTCTAATGGTCCTTTGTCACAGAGAGGCTATTGTTTTAAGAGGTACTAGATACAGTACTGTTCCACAGGGGCTATATGGACAGAATGTACATGTGTATGTGTGTGTGTGTGTGTGTGTGTGTGTGTGTGTGTGTGTGTGTGTGTGTGTGTGTGTGTGTGTGTGTGTCTGTGTGTCCGTGTGCATGTGTACACACATGTGTACACACATGTGTGTGTGTGTGTTGTGTCTGTGTACAAAGTTGTTTATGTGTGCATCTGCCTTGCCACAGTTTCACGGCTGAAAGAGTTTGACCCCCTGTTCTAATCAATATGCTCATTGTGCCGAGAGGATGGCCTGTTTTAGACGCCCAGCTCTCCGCTTCCAATGGGTTTAGAGGTGACCCGAAGCCCGGTGCTGCACCTGCATGGGACACAAACCCCAGAGGACCAAACGCGGGGCGGGGGAAGACACCAGCCCCTCCTCAGTGCTGGATGTTTACTCTGCTAATTAGCACAGGCTAATGAGAGCAAAAATGCACTATTGATGCACACTGTGTCTCCAGGCAACGCTGGCTTTGATATGTGGAGCTTCAAGAGGCTCCTCTGATTGGCTGTTTAAACTCAACCACCGCCAGCCCCCACCTCTACCTCCACCCCCAACACACACACACACACACACACACACAGACACCACGTGCCTCCATCTCCACAAACAGCCTTGCAGCATATGGCCTAAGGATTTCCCCAGGCATAAACAATAACACATACAGACTCTGAGGGATGGTGCATTTAAAACTGATTCAAGGCAGAATATACAGCTCATAATCTGAACTACGCACAGCGCGTATACTGTTTTGGAGGAATTCCAAATACTGTTTCCTGATTTCACAGTTTGTTAACTTGAACTTCCACAGACATGACACCGTAAAATAAGTCATGATTGACTAACTGATGTAGGTAACACCCTTTCTTCGAAACCACACAGTCATTTGAAGAAACTGCCTCTGAGGTTGTCCTCTTACAGTATGAGAAGTAGGTGTGAAGATATTTTGTTAACAGTGTCAACCATACTCAGTCATTCTTGTTACAGCCGATGACATCCTGCCTCAGTATAAAACGCCTCACCAATCTTGATCATCATATCATCCTCCCTATCTGCCGCTTCCTCCTTATTACGTCTGCTCTGCCTCCGACTGGAAATCACTGCAGAGGGCGGTGAAAACTGCCCAATGCATCACCGGTTCCTCACTCCCCTCCATCGAGACCATCCAGGACAAACAATGCTTGCGTAAGGTGCGCAGCATCATCAAAGACTGTTCTCACCCCAACGTTATAGGTCTCTCCGCACCCAAACCATCAGATTCAGAGGAAGATTCTTCCCTACGGCTGTTACCCTACTGAACTCTAGCTCTGCATCCCAGTGACAACCAACAAACTAAGCCCCCACCCGATGCCTCCTTCCTGTGCCTGTTGAGGTGTCCACAACCATGATGGCAACCTTGACAGGGACAACAAGGAGGCGGACATTGTGCAGACTATTGCCCATCAACAGCTCCCTGTCCCCCGGACAATCAGACAATTTATTTATAAATGTATTTACACTTATACATAGCCATATTCTACTGCTCCTCATACTATTCATCCTGCACATACACTTGTTCTTACTACTATTATAAGGTTACTGTTTCTGCACTACAATGGTACTGTTACCACACTGCACAGCTGTACATACTGTACATATCTGTCTATATGGTTCACACTAAATATCCATATTTATTCTGTTTTTCTTATAATATATTCTGTTAACACTGCATATATCTGTATTATTCTTACTACTATTATAATGTTACTACTATATATTCTGTCCTGTCTATGCACCACCTACCTATACTTTGTATATCACATTTCACTTTTCTGCTTTTTTGCACTTCTGGTTAGACGCAAACTGCATTTCGTTGTCTTTGCACTTGTACTCTGCACAATGACAATAAAGTTGAATTTAATCTAAACTAATGATCATCATCATGACACCAACAACAACAAAATTGTCATCACATTTTGTGATCCTCATCTTCCTTGTCCCAATCAGTCTGATCATCATCACCATCATCATCATCATCACCACCAGGTCATTAGTATCCTTTAGAATCCTCATCTCAATCCCCCATAATCACCATTGGTTCATTAGTATCCTTCTTGTAATCTCCATTTTTGAAATTCTCATCTCAATCCCCCATCATCACCATTGGGTCATTAGTATCCTTCTTGTTATCTCCATTTTTACAATTCTCATCTCAATCCCCCATCATCACTGTCAAGCGTTACTAGCTGATTGCACACTGGATCCACATCCAGGATCCAATTGTGCAGACACATAGTGTTATTATTTATCTGAGTGCCATTGCTACCTCAATGGGCTGGAACAGGAAATGTGTCATTGGGCAGCCCAATGGACTAAGAGCTCAGTTCATTTAGAGTGCAGGGTTTTGAGGAGAAATGGAGGAGTTTGTGGACATGAATGCAGCATGGATATGACTAACACGCACTCTCATGCCAGAGGCACAAGATACTTGTCAGTCCTTGAGTCTCTGTATTGGTGATGGTTTGAATGCATAGGCTCCGACTGACAATGTGTCTTGATGACCAATCGACCTTTTTCGCAGCTCATTGAGGAGGCTTGAGGAGCTGCTTTGCTGCATTGTGTGCTATGACAGCCCAGGGTCCTTAATGTCAGAGGGGTCCTTAATGGCTCCCCTAGCAGACTGCCTGCAGAGAAAAGAAGCTGACCCACTCATAAGACCTTTCCTATCAGGCAAAGTAGATGCCTCAGGCCTTTGTGTAAAGAGAGTGGGCTGTATGGAATAGAGGTCTTATGGGGTAATACGTACCAGAGGAAACCCTTTATAATGGAGGGAGAGAGTGTCTGCTCAGTCTAATGGAGGTCTGCTTGAAATGAAAGGGTTGAACTAAGGAAGGTCCTGATAATGTTCAGTGATGTTACTAAAAGCTGATAGATAACCCCATTATGTAGGCATTTAGAGACTCCAGACACACAATAAAGGGTGAATTAAGCATACATTTAGACACACATCTATTACATTTCAGATAAAAGGAAATTAAGAAATGATAAGAAAAAAGTGATTTCAGAGGCAATTACATAAGAAATAGGAATGTTAAATTATACTTTAGAATCAATTATAGTTATTAATATGGAGGGTCCTTTGAGGTAAATGTTGGCTTTAGCAAAGTATACCGGCAAAACTCACTTCACAACTTAGGCCTACTAATCAATTAGCATATGAAAATACTCGGAAGTCAAGCTTATGTTGCTGGGTAGGCCCCTCCCCCCTCACCAGCCGGCAGGATACAATATCTTTACACTACTTGCCGATTTATTGACAGGCCTACGCCAAAAAGGAGACCGCTCTTCATCTGATGTTTCTGATATTAGGAATAATCCTATTCAGGATTAAATTCTTTCATTACATTTATGTCTCACAAGTCTTTTGGTAGAATTGGATATTTCATGCCATAAAAGAAGAAGGAACGAATAAGTCTGTGTTAAAGTTCTGATGTGCAAAAGTTCAGATTCACAGGAACCTTTCTGTTACCTCAGCATGGACAGAAACTTTCTCTTCCCTCAGTATTTCACTGCTCTGTGGGCTTTGTTAGCCCAAATCGCTACACTACCAAGCACACACACACAGTAGATACATGACCTTTTCCTAAATGAATCACAGACCAAGACAGCATAAACTGGAGGTTACGGGTGCCATAGTCCGGATGAAAGGCCAGTGCTAATAAGACTTCTGCTAAGGCAACACCCCATATGAAGTGATACAGACAATTCAGAGTAGAGGCACAAACCAAGACATTAGCATAAACTGGAGGTCACGCGATAAAATAGCCAGTGCTAATAAGATTTCTGCTAAGACAACACCCCGTATAAAGTGATACAGACAAGACAGAGTAGAGACATGCGTAGAGGACAATCTGTCATGTGCGGAGGAACACCTGGAGAAAATGGACAGCTGTTTGAAGAGAACTCTCATAGGTAGGCTATAATAATCCAACATTCAACAAGGTGCTAGACTATAGTACGGTCCAAAGTATAGAGACACCTCAGAATCAGCTTTATTGGCCAGGTTTGCGTAAACAAACAAGGAACCTGGCCAATAAAGCTGATTCTGAGTCTGTCTATACCTGGCCATTACATCCACAGGAACGTTTATGACATCCCATTCTAAATTTATATGCTAGAACAGCTTCCTCTCTTCTGGGAAGTGAGATCAGGAGAAGGCCTGGCCAGTGTCCCTGAGGTGTTCCATGGGGTTGAAGAGGTCAGGACTTTGTGTGGGCCAGACAAGTTCTTCCACACCAAACTCACCCAACCGTGTTTTTATGGACCTTGGTTTGTACACCCCATGACAGTACCACGCTTGAATTCACTGAGCTCTTCAGAATGACCCATGCTTCTTCAGAAGGACCCATGCTTTGACAAATATGTGTGAGCCCAATCTGCATGATTATAGTCCTATACTTGATTTTATTCACCTCTGGCAATGGCTCTGAATGAAATGCATGAGTTCAGTGATTAAGTGGTAAGGTGTCCCAAGACTTTTGTATCAAATGAATTTAGGGGAATGTTTTATAACACAATATTAAAGTGTGGTGAGGAAACAATACTCTTCCAGTACGAACACCATGACAGAAAAGAGTAAGAATCTTGTGTTCTCTTTCACCATCACACACACACACACACACACAAACACACACACACACACACACACACACACACACACACACACACACACACACACACACACACTTTCATTTATTTGTTAATCATCTCATTTCCACACAGACACAATTCCTAGTTGGTCCCAAAGCATTTGATCTGTGTCTTGCCACCTTGATTGCAGAGGCCATAAAGGAGCTCATTGACTAGTTATGACAAGTCCACAGAGTCCCATAACCGAGCCTTAATGCGCCAGAGTATCGATACGATGAACTCCCAGATTAAACATGCTCAGACAAGGGGCCTTGAACCACGCATGCGCACCTGTGAACTGAAAAGACTGATCCTTTTCTGAGAGACAAATATCTATGCCGATTAAATAAAGAGCATGAAAAATATCCGGGGGGGGTCACTGATGTCCTTTGGTCCCCCTCTCATTACGAGATGAGATGAGATGAGATGAGTGGGCAAAGGAAGGACATGAGGGCATCATATTCCCCTTGCCTTCCGCCTTCTTGAACCCACCCCACCCCTCTCCGTCTCCTTGCCTCCAAAGGATGATGCCCCTCCTTTGGAATGCTAATCGTCTGCATTCCGGAAGATAGGAACAAACATTCTTCCTCTATCAGTCTTTTCTTCCTCGTTCATTCTATCTTTTACCACATCTATTTTTTCTCTTTCATTTTCGCTCATTCATTCTCTTTCCATCATTTGGTTTCTGAGCACTGTTCGTGTTTTAATGCTTCTCTCTCTCTTTGGCCTGCAGCCACAACCCTTTGTGTTTCGTGTATCTGAGAGTTTGTGTGTGAGAGGGAGAGTGTATGAATCTCATTGTGCCCCCCCCCCTTTAGTTGAGTGGCATTATTCTGTTTAAAATGGACTTTTTTCTAAATTGTTCTAATTATTCCTTTCGGGTTTCATGTTCTTAAATTACATCCACACAGGTCAGTTGTGCTCACTGCAGCCTCCTTCCCAGATTTGTTTCAACATGTTGAGAGGTGAACTGAGAATCCAGAAATCATCTGCTACCGCTAACCGTGCTAATACACGTGACTGTTGCTTAGTAATGAGGAGTCTTCTGTAAATGCCTTGTTAAATGTACGCCCACTTCTCATAGGGAAAAAAAGCAAAGTGAAGAAACCATCAGCAATCCATAGATATCATACCAGAAGAGACTCCTTGGTTTCCATGACTCCGTGAGGCGACACCCTGCAGTGTGTCATGTCCTTTCTAAAAACATCTCATTCGCCTCTGAGCTCAATTCTTCCAGTGACCAGTGTCTCTGACTCAGTGTGGTGATGCTTGACTCTTGCCCCCAAATGACCAGCTATGCACGATCTTAAATGAGAACAGTGGGTTAAATGGAGTTCCTCTTTACTAGAAATGCACACGGATTGTGAAAAAAGTGAAGATTAGTGTGAGTGTGTCTAGGGGAGTGGAATGATGGAAAATGACATGTGAGAAATGTATATTTGAGGCAGAAAAAATGACTCAGTTCATACATTTTTTATTCAACCATTCTTAAGTTACCACTGTGAGCTATTTGCATCACCTTCTACTCATATGGAAGACAAAGTGAGTTATACAAGCAAAACGACGCAATTTCTAAAAATGGTCATTCAGTGTTTTTTAATTTTTTATTTTCTTAATTAATTTGAACCTCAGAGTCTTCCTGGTTGTATAACTTGCATGATGTGACTTTAATCAATCTACAAATGACAGTTAAATGTGCTTATTAACCCATTTACTCCTAAAATGCCTGCTAAAAACGCCTATAGAATCCTATGGCATTCTAGACTAAATAACCTTATTTCCTGAGGGTTTTCTGAAAACACACAAAAAACGTCTACCAAAATTTAATATCTAAGCCTCTGTAGCACCTAGAAACATGAAATAAAAAGCATGCTGCGCTACGCAGCATCCAGCGGGAGGGTCAATGTTGCGCTACGCAGCATCCAGCGGGAGGGTCAATGTTGCGTCATGCAGCATCCAGCGCGAATGGGTTAAACAAGATGAGGCCGGTGAAAAGACAACTATTAAAACTGAATCACATTCAGGTCTATGCATGTTGTTGGGAGAGAGCTCCCGTAGAGCTAAAGTATTTGCTTTGTTGAAACGCTCAGGAGGCTAATTACAGAATTCATTTGTTTGAGACTCCTACTAATTAGAGAAGCCAAATAAGTCTGAATGGAATAACAAAGGCACTTTCTGAACTTTCTTTACTATTTAGATAAAGATGAAGTAATTATCGCATTATCAATGAGTTTTGTAATTGGAGCAGGTAAGGGCAAGAGCAAAAAAGGTAGAGTTAAATCATAGGCCTATCACTTCCCTTTTGCTATTGAAACTTTTATTTTGACAACCAATTATCACAAAAAATAGCAACACCAAGAAAGTAGAGGCCTACATGTTTACTATATTAGTTTAGGCCTCCTATACTGCTCAAAAAAATTAAGGGAACACTTCAATCATACACTGGATCGGTACTCAGACACTGTTTGGTTCTGAGCACAAGAAAACCTTTTGAGGCGAGTGTTTTATTTTGCAAGAACTGTCAGATTCTGTGAATGTAGTTTGAGAATGGAGAAAGGTTTCAAATGGAAGGTTTCAAAAAATGTGTTTTAACAGTGGAAAAAGTGTTCCCTTCATTTTTTTGAGCAGTATATCATATTCAATAACAACATCAACAAAAACATAGAAACTCTGGCCATACAAAAACAATCAATCAAACAATTCATTCATTATTATTTCCAAATATCTGAAAAAGTTCATGTGGACACTGGCTCCAACTACCATTAATTCAAACATAACTAAATACACTATAACAGATAACAGAAGCCAATTGCAGTGTTCCCATTTCTATGAGTCCTCTCGCCTCTTTATGAGGGTGAGGGGATTAGCCTGCCGTGTGGAGAGTATGTGGCTCCCCAGCTGTGAGGCAACCTTGAGTTATTGCACAAACTCAGTGTGACAAACAGGAAACACACCCATCCTCTTCATCGTTCCTCTAACCCCCAACACACTCCTGTTCCTTTTCCTATTTTTAGCCTTGCTGACCCCCACATACACACCACATCTGTGTGTGTGTATGTGTGTGTGTGTGTGGGGGGGGGGGGGGGGGGAGTAAATGTGAGTGTGTGTGTGTGTGTATGCAAAAAAAAAACCTTAATACGCAAATGTCATGAAGAACTGAGAAACTCCACCCAGGAAGGAAGAAGCGTCTAAGAATAGACGCCGGCGTTTCCAGCCGTCCTCAAAGACAGGAGTTCCTGTTGCTGATCTGATCTGGGTGGACGTGCCCGCGGCGACAGCGCCCGCTCTGTTTATCTGCACCGGGCCAAACGGCCAACCTCCTGCCCTACGTCGCTCTGGGGAAGACCACTGTCGACTCCAACTTCCTCTCTCTCTCTCTCTCCCATTCTCTACCACTGGCCGCCTACCCCACTGTTCTCGTCATCAGTATCCGAGTGAGAAGCATGTGGAAAAATCCCCTGATGAACTAGCCCTGGCCAGGGAGCTGCTGGAATGTTTTACCCAGCCGGCATGCATGTCCCATCATGCACTGGGACAAAGTCAGTGTATGCCTGTCGGGGCAAGAGAGTGCATGTGTGAGTGAGTTCAGATATGTATATATACTGTAAATACGCACAGTCGCACACACACACACACACACACACACTTGTGTGTGTGTGTGTGCGCGCGCGCACTAGATTAATCAATAGATTTACTCACATCATCAGCTTGAATAAGATTTGCAGCAGTTTTTTTTTAAAGGGACAGAGCAAGCTTGCCTTGTGTGTGTGTGTGTGTGTGTGTGTGTGTGTGTGTGTGTGTGTGTGTGTGTGTGTGTGTGTGTGAGTATTTATATGTATGTGTGTGTTAGAGAGAAAGAGTGATAGAGAGAGACAGAAAGGGGGAGATTAGTGCAGTGTGAAACAATCAAACAGAGGCCAGAGGCCATGGAGCCGCATGTATCCAATGCTCCGCTAATCCCCACCTGAGGGAGTGACCTGTCTGTCTGCAGACACTCGCTACTTCTGTATAGTGCAGAGGTGCTTTAGCTTTGTTTTTAGCATATTAGCTTGTCTGACTATACAGATTCAGTCATCAGGATTAAAATACTGAATGTTCTAATGTAAACAGTGAGACATCAGCTGCTCAGCAGGGGATATGTACAGTACATACATGCATATGCCCCCCTCACTTTCTCTCTCTCTCTCTCTCTCTCTCTGTCAGCCTTGCCAAATTCTCCTTTCTGCATTAACACTGGCATTAACACACACACACACACACACACACACAGCCTGTGTCCATGCTCCATGCTCTCTTTTAATCTCGCTCTCACTTTCTCTCTCTCATGTACACACACATGCTTCTATCTTACTCATTCAATCTCTCTCTCTCTTTCTCTGTGCGCACGCACGCACACACACACACACACACACACACACACACACACACACATACACACACACACACACACACACAGGCATAGAGTGAACTGCACACACACAGGGCCAACAGCACATGATCGCTTGTAGCCAAGGGGGCTGGCAGGGCCGGGGTGGTGGGAGTGGGCTTGCATTCCTGATGCCAGAGAGCATATTTGGCATTCCTTGCCTTTTGCAGCCGCTCTCAATGAGGCATTTGATTTCCTCTGGGCCCGTTGCGCTGCCCGTCGGTAAAAAGAGACGCCTCGGGAGCGCCACACAACAGGGCAACAGAGAGTGAGCCAACAGATCTGGACAAGAGAAACGTACAACTCAGCAGATCCACAAAGGAGAGACAGAGAGGGGGAGAGAAAGAGTGCTGTGAATGATATTTAGTCTGAGTGGTCAGATAAAGCAAGCTCAGGGGCAGAAAGAAGGCCATGAAAGATTTACACCCAAATTTGAATCCTCTATACTTATCGCTAGGCCAGTGTTATTTGATTTTTATTGGTCTATATCATGTTTGATGGCTATAACTTTTGACATTTTTGAACTTTTGACATTATTATTATTATCATTATGGTTATTATTATTATTATTATTATTATTATTATTATACAACACCGTTTTTCTAGGGCTATTGTTTTAAGAGTAGGATGGAACCCCAAACTAAAAACAAAATAAGTTCTAAATTTCAAAGAATATGATGTTAATAGATAGATATGATAAATAGATAAATACGGACAATCTTAATACCCATTAAACATGACACAACTATGTTTTCTGTCAATGCCAATTAGGCCTGTCCCACATATTCCCACATAAGTCTATCATAACATTCAATAACATAAACATTGAATTTAATGGAAAAAGTTAATGTTTTCAAATACAATGCGTTCCACCTAATTTGCAGTGCATTGCATTTCATTCATTCACTTAATTTCCCACATACACCTATGATACTGGATTTCATTGACATATTTAAGTTAACGTTTTCACGTACAATGTATGCATCTAATTCATTCACCTAAATGTAAATTCCTAGGCCTACAACCAAGAGATTTCTGATAGATCATATAGGCCTATGCTGTCTTGTTCGAGTTATGAATTCTCTGTTGTATCTAGCACTACCAATTGTGGGCAGAGCATTCTCATAGTGGTGCTGAAACCGAGGCTGCAACGTCATGCAAAACTCAAAACCTCACCCTGACGAGCGAACCAGCATAGGGAGAGGCACAGCCAGATTGGAGCAGCAGAGGATAACTGTAAGTAATGCACCTTTACCATTTCGTTTGAATTGTTAATTGTGTCGCTACCACATTTATGTTGTGTGAAAGATCATCGGAGGACTCCCGAGAATGACCGAGGTTGATGAATTGTACATGCATATCGCCCGCGAGTAACTGTCTGCCAGCAAAACCAGAAACCGGCTCTGAAATGCACAACACACGGCTTGCGGAAGAGCAGGTCAAATGTCTAGAATATGGCGGAGCATGAGTGAAACAATTCAACTCCTTACATTTACCAGACTCTATGTAATACCGAGCAACCACTATGGTGATCGTGGAGCTCGTGGTGTTTTAGGCGAAATGTTGCCGTCTTTTCTCTCGGTGGCGTATATGAAGAATGGCGTTTGATTCTATTCTGTCTGTCTGTGTGACTGGAAGTTATAGCGGAAATGGAAAAGTTGTACGAATGTGTAGTTAAAAGAAAGCCGAATTGTTTGTCACACATTGTTCTGACTGTTATTCATAGATGGATTGTTTTGTTATCCAGCAAAGCTGTGTGCTTTTGGATGTACGGACAGTTTAGAGTAGTAGCCTACAATTCGCCCAAAACACGTCTATGTAGCTATAAGTCTCGCAGTTTGTTCTTGATGCGAGTGACTATGGGCCCCGCCTAGTTTGCTACTGTGTCGAACACTAGAGGACAACTAGTTTCCTCTTCACAGAAAGATTTAAGTTACATTTGGTAGAAAGATATTATTAGCTATAGGCTAATCATATTTGAAAGTGCTTTTGGTGTAATTTAACTACTTGTGTATGCCACATTTACTTCACCAAGAGAGAAGAATTGTCGTCGGCATATGTTGTAACGTTAGGTGTCACCGAACCAAACGATCGGTCGTGTTGTAGCAAAATAGACGATCGAAGTGTCCGGACTGTGAAGTGAATGGTTTTCGTTTTTATCTTCGATTTCATCATCATAAGACGATGATCCGACAAGAGGGCTAACTAATGTTAAATGCAGCCATCCTGGCGTTCATCGCCCGGGGTGTCTGATGGCGAGTTTCAGATAAGTGCGTTTGCAAGAGGATGTGAAACTCCGATGTCCCGATAGGGCGTTGAGCAGAGGAAGGGCTAGATCTTGTTGCATGTGTCCTTTCAATTCTAATCCCTTCTTACCCCTGCTTCGTTCTAGGCAAAATCGTTTCCAAATCTATCTGAAAATAATGTGGTTGTGAAGTACGTACTCTACTTTTGACATTCAAAAGTGGACAATATAGCTATAAGTGGACTAGACTAGAGGGAGGAAGTCAAGCTATTGGATAGGCCTATGGAAGTTGAATCTTTGAATAATGCACCACAGACGATGCTTTAATGGGCAAGATACTGCTGTATGCTACATGTTCCCCACATAGACTATCTGACTGCACAGAGGCCATATGCTTCCTGTGACAAAGGAGAAACATGGCACCATTCTGATGTGCTGTAGTCACACACACACACACACACTTTTCCATTAACTTGATTCTGTTTGTTCAAGAGAAGGAGTGGTTCTCACCCAACTCTCGATCTCCCAGATAGGGCTGTTTACTCTGCCCAATCTTGTGACATGGCTAAACACTACAGCAAAGTGGAACCCAGGAACATAACCGTTTGTTTCAACAGTGGCCTTCTTGCATAGGCCATACCCACTGCGTTCCCAATGATACAAGTTTGAATTGAAATCCCCGGTGCTAATTCAAGCTACTAGTTCTAGTTGTAGCAACTCTACTCATACTGGACATTGCCAAGGGACATCAGGGTGGACAGTGGTGTGGGGTCTGGCCATGGTGACCTGGCTGACTCCAGGACGGCCCGTTTTTTGCCTGCAGTAGGGGAAGGAACTGGAGTGATAGTGTGTCCTCTTGGGCCCGCTGGAATGCAGCTTTGTGTTCGCTGCCATCCCCCTGCACACAAAAAAGGAGCGAAAAAGAAACGTGTTGTCTGGTTCCTGCAAGGGTCCGTGGCGTGGTGTAGAGGATAATGGGCGTTCTAAAAAGGCATTTAGTCATAGGCGATTGTTGCCTTTCAGCAGTTGTTTTTGCCAGCGTCTGTAGATCAATCAGACTTGGGGAGTGTGTGCTAAATTGCTTTCGCAAAATCAAGGCCGAGGCTGGACGTGTTCAGCCAAATCGGGGCCCAATCGGGGTCAGAATCAGCCAATAGCCACCTTTGGAGGAGGGGGAACCCCAAATTATTTGGGTTTGTAGAAAGGGAACTTTGCTGCATTCAGATCTGAATTCAGCACAGCAACAGAGAGGAGGTGGTTCTTTTTATTTTTTACTCTGGTATCGAACGAGAGAGACAGAGAATTGCTAGACAGACACTGATAGAAAAACTACTTCTAGCAAAAACCTACCTCAGGCTGCCGTGAGCCAGATTCTCTGGGATCCCATTGGAGACCAACAAAGGCCTCCGAGGACTGGGCAGGGGAGGACTGGACAGGGGAGGTGAGTTAGAGGAAGAGCGCGGCATAGCGCAGGGTGGTGGAGGGAAAGGGACGTTTGTGTCCATCTCTGCGTGCTGGTTGGCCCACTTCCTCCTGTGGGCCAAAGGGGCTTGTGAAACACCGTGGCCCTGTCACGCTTTCCTTCCTCCTTGTGCCGCAAGTGCTGTAGCAGGGCTCCGCAGACTGACCCGGGTTCAGTTTCTGCATTGTGAAGGCCCTTTCACGCCAAGAACGAAATATCCGTTCGAGATTTTGTTCAAATATTTCGTCCAAAACTTCAGACTTGTGAAAGGACCTTAACAGTGGGCGTTGCCACTGACCACAGCCTATTCTTTGATGTCTCCTTGGGGTTGGCTCCATAAAGGAGGAAAGGAATTGAAACCCTTCGCCGTCTTAATGAAACTCTGTGGGAGTTGATGAGCACTGGGCGTGGTACCCCATGCCTGCTCCCTTATGGATCTGTCAGCGCTGTCTGCTGATATCCCAGCATGGCTTGTTGTCGGCCCACACGCCTGGTTTGATTGCTCATAAAAACAAATGGCACGTTTTTATCCCCAAAACCCATTTCCTTAGTGAGCTACTCGCATCATTGTTCGCAGCAAGCATACAAGCCATTGAGGCTATTTCTAATCTAACCTATCACAACGAGGAAGTTTTGGGGACTTTTTTTTTCCTTTTCAGGCAACACGCTAGTCGGTGGTAAAAGGCCAGTATTTCTTTATGGACCTTATTCGATAACCCAAAAGATATTACGAATGCAAATCCCATATTCAAACGAGTCTCTTATATTGCTCCTTTTTTTTAAAGCTTTAGAAATAAACCAGCTTGGCATCGGCTATAAGTCAGGGGGCCGTGGCGGCAGTGGTTGCGGTAGTGATGGTGGCTATCAGTGTTTGCGCACAGAACGCCCCCCTGCCTGCAGGCCTGCTTGTGTTGTTGGTTTGTCAGCTGAGGAGTCCAGAGGCCGTAAAGCTAAGTGGATGTCCATCACGACGCCTGTTGCTCCTTTGCCTTCATGCTAATCTGGCGGTGTGCCAGCTGTTTCTCTCGCCCGCTTTAAGCCTCTTATGGTGGCCACGGCTGGGCTGGTTGCTGTGGCATCGACGCCACCACTGTTATTTGCTTTGGGCTAAAAGTGTGTGTGTGTGTGTGTGTGTGAGTACAATGGGGAGGAGGGAGATGTTTTTAATGTTACACAATCGGCCTGGATATCTCCCTCCGAAAAGTAATAATATGTGTTGTGTCTGTGATCTCGTTGTGGCTGGTGTGTGTCTGTGTGTGTGTGTGTGTGTGTGCGCGCGTTTGTAATCTTTTTCGGCTTTAAGTGGGTGTTATGTGGGTGAAGTGCCGTCTGCCGAACACCAAATCCGCTGTTCGTATCTCACAGTTTGGCCTTGTGTAGTTTTCACTTTGCTGCGATACTGAGCAAGCCGGTGTGAAAGGCCTCTGTAGCCCCTGTGCGCTGCAGAACCTCACGCTTCTCCCCCCGGTCTCTGGGAGAACGAGCTGGATAACTGGTCGAAAGGCTCCATTATGTGCCGTTTCTGGTCTTTGTGATTAATGTGAGGCCTTATGTCTGTTAATTGCCTTGTAGGTAACAAGCTTGACCTTTTGTGGCAGCGTATTGGTTTTTAAATGGTTTGGTCCATGGCTTTGACATCGCGTGAAATACCACCATGAGGCAATGGGAATCTGAAGGGCCAGAAGGCCCACGTTTTGTGGGGAGAGAGGAGCTGGGAATGGCTGAGACTATGCTGCCCTCCACACCCAGGATGATTAGTTACTCCTCTCCGGAAACAGATTAGTGTGTGTGTGTGTCTGTGTGTGTCTGTGTGTGTGTGTGTGTGTGTGTGTGTGTGTGTGTGTGGAGGGGGCTCCTAGTTCCTGCCGTCTTTAGCCTCCGGATCTCTATCAGGTGTCAGCAACCTCCCCACCCCCAGCGTAGGCTATTGATTGTTCATGGGATTGTTCAGTATCATGGGATTGCTCAGCATCATTTAGTAGCTAAAACAAGAGCAGGACACTTTTAACTGCATCTGCCCTCCCTTGTCTGGCGCTAGTAAGGTTTTATTTGAGTTTCTGTGTGTGTGTTAGGGGGGGGTTCTTATAGTACCTGGTTGTTTTGGTGTTGGGGGAGGTGTGTGTGTGTGTGTTTTAACATGGCTTGTGAGGTGTAGTGTTTCGCATCTGTTTCCTGGTTGCTACGGTCACTTTTTTTTGTCCTTCTCCTTTACCGTCTGCCACTCGGCACAGCATGGATCAGAGAGTTTTTAATAGTCAAGGGGCACGTGTGTGTACGAGTGTGTACACCCGCCTCTGTCTGTGTGTGTGTGTGTGTGTGTGTGTGCATACACGTGCATGCATGTGTAAATGGAGGCATATTTAGCATTTTAAAGGCCGGCCCTCCTCATCCAAGGCCTTTTGAGGCAATGAGCCTGTGCTGTCCCCAGCAGCAGAAAGCTGAGATGTCTGGACACACAATGAGACGGATCATGTGAGCTCCTCTCACCACGCAGCCTGTATGCGGCACTGTGCCCACTGTGTCCAGTGTGTCCAGTTTAGTTTAGTGACAACGCTAGGTAAGTTAACTCGGGGGGGGGGGAAGTGGTAAACCTCAGAATCAAAGAGTCCTACAGCCTCTGACTCTTAACAAGATGACGGTATAAGACTCTTCTATTAGGAGTTGTACAACTGACTCTGAGTTGAGCTGCCCAGGTTTTCTTTGCTGTGTTTGTTGTGTGCTGTGTAGATTAGTTGATCTCCTTGCAGAATGACCTTAGCGTTAACCGATCAGGCCAGGTGCTTAAGCGAAGTCATTTTTTCTGTCTTGCTTTCCCAGCAATTAAAAAATAATACCCCCAAACCTAGAGAGTTATTGTGTGTCTGTCTGTGTCTGTGTTTATCTCTGTCTCTGTCTCTGTCGCTGCTTGTGCGACTGTCTGTCTGTTTGTGTGTGTGTACTTGGAGCTCTGATCTTCACAGCAGCTGATCACCCTTTCATTCGTCCATTCTCTCTCTCTCTCTCCCTCCTCCACTCTCTCCTCCTCCTCTCCTCTCCTTAGCTCAGCTGTGTTGTGTTGTGTGTAAATGCGTGAAGTGCTGGTAACCGCAGGGTGATGTTATCGTCACGCTTGATAAGGTGCCCGGCTGCCCCCCCGCAGCAGAGAGCAAGGGCCAGCAAACAGTCAAGCAGCTACAGGGAGGAGAGAGAGAAAGAAAATAAATCCTCATCCACCTCTTCCTCCTCTCCTCATTTCTCCTCTTCTCTTGTGTCCATGTCTTCCTTGTCCACTCTTTTCTCTTCTCCGCACGTCCCGGTCTTCGTCATTCATCTCCTCGTCTGTCCCCTACTCTCCTTTGGTCTCCAACAATGTCCTGTCCACCTTTCAGTTCCCCTCCGCCTGCAATGTCTGTCCGTTTCTTCCTCTTCCTTCACTCAGTTCTTCTGCTCTTTTCTGTCCACCTTTCCTTGACCATCCCCCACTTCTTCTCCTTCTCCTCTCTCTTCCTGTGTGTGTGTGTATGTGTTTATATGTGTGTGTGTGTGTGTGTTTGAGTCCTGGCGTTGATGACCGGTGTGCTGATTACAGCTCTGTCCTCCGGAGTCCTGTGGTGAACCAAAGGGTTCCAGGCTGGAGTCTGGCACCTGTGTGTGTGTGTGTGTGTGTGTGTGTGTGTGTGTGTGTGTGTGTGTGTGAGTCTGCTTGTGAACTCTGTGTGTGTGAGAGAGAGTCTGCTTGTGAACTCTGTGTGTGTGAGAGAGAGTCTGCTTGTGAACTGTGTGTGTGAGAGAGAGTCTGCTTGTGAACTGTGTGTGTGTGTGTTTGTTTGTAAACTGTGTGAGTTGGTGTAAATAACAGGGCAGCAGCACAGCTCGTGCTCTTATTACTGGACCGTGTTGCCTCTTAAAAGCCACTCTTACCTGGAGCAGTACAGACGACACGGCATGGAGGCCGAGATGGAGGAGAGGAAAATGGAAAAAGGGAGAGAGAGAGAGAGAGAGAGATGCTAATCAGCTAGCGTACGTGAGAAGAGGCTGCCATGCTGAAGGCTGTTTTCTGTGTGTGTGTGTTAGCATGTGCATTAACATGCATAGAGCACCACTTCAGCGTTTGTTTTGTGCTGTTTATTTTTTCTAACAGCTCTCTGATTGTGGAGAGAGATGAACTAGCCAAACTAGGGATGTAACGATTACCGGTATAATGGTAAACCACAATAAAAATGTTGACGATAATAATTACCGTTTTCATTTCAAACATCATGATTATCACTGTTGATTACCGCAGTGTGGAAACCGTGTGTTTAATCCTTCTCAGCTTCATCCGAGCCTGCTTTTGACATACAGTAGGCCTGGTACAATGGAACAAAACTGGTACCCTACTGATTCTGTCTAATTGATGGTTTTAACTACGATTCGGATTAGGCTACACCTGATTTTAAAAGGCGGAACTTTTTCACCACAAAATGTGCACTGTATCATGTAGCCACTCTGTGTCTTTTTATGTTCGTGTCCACATTAAATCCATTCCACTCACGTTATCAGGAGAATACAGTAGCCTAAAGTTTTATTTTGAACGCTTTTGAACGGTCTCACTCATTGCATCCAAATAACAGAAATAGCAAACTCCAAGTTATGGTAGGGTAAGTTAAGCTATAAGCACATAGCCAAACATGAAGAAAAAAGTGAACGGGACACTTTTTGAAACTATTTCAGCTTGTGTAGGCCTATCAGTGCTTTCTGAACATATTGAACACACTTTTAGAAATACCGTGATGATACCGAAAACCGTGATAATTTTGGTCACTATAACCATGAGGTTAAATTTTCATACCGTTACATCCCTAAGCCAAACTGTGTCATTTGGCTGGTCTTTCATTGACTTCTCTTAGGATGTTGGGTATAATTTGACACACTCTGTTACATCTGCCTGCCAAATGAGATTGTTGTTTTTTTTCTTCTTCAACCTTTCCTCTCCCATCCCCTGCTGATGGCGTTTGATGGAAATGTGATTGACAGGAAGTGGAGCTTAGCAACAGGGATCTTTGCAGCTCCTGGATACCAGCTGATTACTCTGATTCCACCGTAATGGCGACTAACCTCTACCTTTAGCATATATTTGAACCTCTATAGAGGTTAAAATATATAGAGGTTAAAATAATTTTAACCTCTATACCTTTTAGCATATATTTTAACCCCTATACCTTTTAGCATGTATTTTAACCTCTATACCTTGTGACACTGCCACATTAGTTTAGCCATTACTTAAAATTAAGTATTATTTATTACATATGTCTGTAGGTATAATATATAATATCAGTGTGATATGAATATGTACTTATTTATATGTATTTATCATGCTTTATTTCCACTGTGTATGATGGTATGGATATGGGTGATTTTGTATGGGGACACTGTCGGCCGATACGCCTCTCACCGCGCACCCAAACTTATATAGTGGAGTGCGCTAGATGATGGGGGCGGTCTGAAGAGAGTAGCAAGCGTGTGTGAGATTTTTGAAGGTGTGGCGCCAGTACTCAGTGCTGCAGCTAAAAGTAACTGTTTCTTTTGAGGGGTAAATAGAAAAAAAAGTATCCCTACGGTGGAAATGGACTTTATATAAGTTAAACGCCGCTTGTAGTGTGTGGAAGACCAGCGCGTTACCAAAAAGAGGACGCGTCAAGAAAGCCTTTGCAGTCGGCTGGCTGGATTTATTCACCGGAGTTGGTGAGACCGATTGTTTTTATATTTTTTCTATTTTGCGTGGTATAACTGCAAGCCGACCATCGTATTTTTCCCTTTATTGGATTACCTTTTTTGTTTGCTACGTCGCGGGACAATTCGCAGGTAGCGGCCTTCTCGTTTCCTTGTTGGGATTATACAGACTCTTGCGGGCGTCCTGGCAAAGGACAGGATATCTTTCACTTAGTTTGGACTTCTAGATTTATTTTCGGGACTAAAACAAAGGACATTGAAATAATTTGGGGTTGTGTGGGTCATTTAATGTGTGAAAATATAAAGCGCTATAGCCTACTGTGCGCGATTCTGGTTTATTGTTTGGTGCGTATTTTCCTTTACTGCAGGTAAACTGAAGATACCGTTGTCAATGCTATAGTTTTGATTAAGTGTCGGATGCACTCTGATTTGTACATTGTTTCATGCATCTCATAACGAATTGACAGTGTTTATTGTTAATCTGCTTAATCTTTCAAAAGAACCCCTTGTGCATTTTAGATAACACAGCCAAAGGTAAAAGGTTGATTGTTACAACCTTCTAGCATATATTTTAACCTCTATACCTTTTAGCATATATTTCTCTTTTGTGCTGTAAAGAGGAACCTCCTGTTTCTTATTTCCGTAAATTTAGATTTATTTTGGCAGAGGGGAACCTCTGTATATCTCCTCTGTGGCAGTTGCTGCTGCTGTTGATGATGATGCTGTTGTTGTTGTTGACTTGGTCACTGTCCCAGTCTCTGACTGACACACTGGTGTGTGTGTGTGTGTGTGTGTGTGTGTTGCTGTGTCTTTGTGGTAATTCAGTAATGTAACACTACAAACCTCTCAGTGGCCTAACTAAAGAAGACACCAAATGCATGTAGACAGCTTCGGGTACTGTTTGCGTCACACTAGCCTTTTGGTAGGGTCTCAATGCCATTTCACACACACACACACACACACACACACACACACAGATTCAAGCTAATGTACTCACAAACACAGACACACAACAACCACTGGAGTGATCTGACTCCAGGCAAAATCCTGCATTAGTCCAGTGTGTGTGTGAGAGGGAGGGGGAGGGAGACAGTGATAAAGTGAGTTCAGTGGAAGACAGTTCTGTGGTGGAAAAGGCTTTTTGAGCGTGCTCACATCACAATCATGTTCACTGAGTTGAGACTCAGCTCGCGCCCGAGGAAGAGAGAGCCCATCACAGACACCTCTGATTGGTCCGTTGACTGTGCTGACCAGGGGGGACATGGGAAACGGGCCCTCCGTATGAGGGATGACTCTGCCATGGCCCTGAGATCTAGGCTGCTGACCTGTCCTATCCTATCCTGTTTTTCTTAGACACACACACACACACACAAACCTATAGTATGCACACAGGTGCTCATTAGACATTCCTGCAGTGCTTGACGTGAGCTGTCTTGCTTAAAGAAACAACATGGCTGCTACAGCGTGTCGGGAAGCAGAGTTTATTTTCATAAGCGGTGCTAAAAGGCCTTCCACATATGGCCGACTCTGGCATGAGAGCGAAAGTGAAAGTAAATATAAACTCACACTTCAAAGGTCTCCCCCCAATACACAAAATTTGACACACACACACACACACACACGTGTCTACCACCTTGATGAGAGGAAATCAACAACAGTATCCACTGGAATTCTCTGTGTGTTTGAGTGAGCAAGTGAGTGCCTACACACACTGTGTGTTTTATGGGGTCATGGGAGAAGATCTGAGGCCGCAGAGTTGACATTTACAGACGGCGCCATAAAAGTAACATATTGCAGTGTGGGAAATCTGCTGAGTGAGAGACGGAGGAAGAGAGAGAATGAGAGGGGGAATAAAAGAAGGACAAGAGCGCAAGCAAACGAGTGGGAAGTGACTGGGAGAATTTGAGGGGAGCTGGACTTAAGTGTTTGTGTGTAAGTGTCTGCGTCAAGTGGAGTGTTCTTGGTCAAGGTGGCCACTCCTCTCAGTCAGCTTCATCTCCTTTGACCACTTCACTGGGACTGTGTGAGAGTGTGTGAGTGTGTGTGTGTGTGTGCGCACTCCTGTCCTGTCCTCACCTCGTTCACCTACCCTCAGAAATCCGGAAGCTCTTACAGAGCCGGCCTTAGAGTGAGGCCAGGCATCAGTGTAGACAAGGTTTGTGTGTGTGTCTGTTTTTGTTCATATTTGTCTGTGTACGTGCGTGGTTGAAGAACTTGGAAAAGCGTGTGTGTGTGTGAGCTCTTTTGTCTGAGGAGTTCAGTTGTGTTATTTTGCTGTGTATGTGCTCTTTTCCATCGACCAAGTTCAAGTTCATGCTCCAGATGTTGAGCTGTTCAGACCATTTTGACCAATAACAAATCGGTTCGGAATCTGAAAAGTTGCTTTGCAGATGGAAACAAAAAGAAAAAAATAGTTTGTGAACCTGGAGTGGGTGTGTCAGTTCAGAGAC
>NW_027468689.1:13281612-13289112 GCF_046254945.1 Alosa pseudoharengus | reverse complement strand
CTTTCTCTCTCTCTCTCTCTCTCTCTCTCTCTCTCTCTCTCTCTCTCTCTCTCTCTCTCTCTCTCTCTCTCTCTCTCTCTCTCTCTCTCTCTGTTTTTCTGAGGTCTTCTGTGCTTCTTGGATGATGTGTGCTTGGTTGCCCTGGCTTGTCTTTCTCTCTCTCTCTCTCTCTCTCTCTCTCTCTCTCTGGGTTGCTATGGCCTGAGAGAGGCCGAGAGAGGCTGAGGCTTTAGGGCAGGGCCGTGCAGCATGTGCAATCAGTCCCAAAGCATGCTGGGTAAAAGCAGGAAACGGACGGGGAGATGGCGTATGTGTATGCGTGTGTCTGTGTACATTTGTGTGTGTGTGAGCATCAGCATGCATGATGTTATGGGGGTCAATCATCCCTTGTGTTAAACCATCGGCAGAGGGAGGATACAGAAAGGCGGAAGGCAAAAGGGAAATTCAGAACCTGCTGAACACACCCACCCACACGCACACCCACCAACACACACACACCAACACACACACACCAACACACACACACCAACACACTCATGCAGATACTCATCATCATAGCCCATAGGGAGATTGCATGTGTAAGGTGTGTGTGTGTAAATGAGGGGGATTGCGTGTGTGTAAGGGTGTGTGTGTGTAAATGAGGGGGATTGCGTGTGTGTAAGGGTGTGTGTGTGTAAATGAGGGGGATTGCGTGTCCACAGCGTGAGCAAGTCACCGTTGGGCTCTGTCCTCGCATGTAGCCACAAATCCTATGTGTGTGTACAGCTCTCCCCCTCATTGCATAACCACATAATCCGGTCCTCTAAACACACACACACACACACACACCCCTCTGTCTTCATTCATTCTTTGTTTTTGCTTTTTCTGTTGGTCCTCCCTGCTTGGCCTATTTAATTTAATACTCATTCTCTTAGTCAGTCTTCCGTCAGCTTCTGTTTTGCTTGTGTGTGTTTCTCCTATCTCTCTCTCTCTCTCTCTCTCTCTCTCTCTCTCTCTCTCTCTCAGTCTCTCTCTCTCTCTCAGTCTCTCTCTCTCTCTATGTGTCTGTGTCTGTGCAGAGTGAGTTGATGTATGTCTGAGTAATAAAATGTGCTCATGACGTGGTGGAGACCTCAGGTCAAGGCCCGCTCTGCCCATCTGAACTTCAGTCATTATATCACTGATAATCCTGACCTCAGACCCCACTGTGTGTGTGTGTGTCTGAGAGAACTCGATGACTATGGCTCCCACGGACAGCACCTTCATCATACTCATATGAAGGGTCCTGTGATGGTTTCATTTTGTTGTCATCATTTTGCCAGAAGATGGACTTTTCCTTTCCTCTCTAGTGCTTGAAGCCCAGTTCTCTTGTCTGTCCGTCTGTCTTACTTACATGAGTTTGATAAACGATTTAGTTGTCACTGGCATTGTCAGTGGTGTGTGTGTGTTCCCTATAGAGAGCTGGCAGAAGCTCCACCTATCCAGCTGTTTGTGGAAATGGATTCGATTGGGTTTCTAAATTGAGTGTGTGTGTCTTTGTGTGGGGTTTCTGAATTCAGTGTGTGTGTGTGTGTGCGTGTGTGTGTGTGTGAGAGAGAGAGAGAGAGTGTGTGTCTTTGTCTTTGTGTCTGAATTCTGTGTGTGTGTGTGTATGTGTGTGTGTGAGTATGTGTTTTGTGTTTGTGTGTGTATGCAAGGCAAGGGAGAAAGAGAGTGGGTAAGAGAGAGTGTGTGTGTGTGTGTGTGTGTGTGTGATCATGCAGACTCATGCTCCCAGGTTCAAACCTGGAGCAGTTTGAGTGTGTGTTGAGTGGCAGCTTGGGTTCGACCGGCAGCTGTGAAGAGAAAATGACCGGGCAGGAGCCATTGATTGTTCAGCTCTGCCTGTTTGCTGTACCACTTCAGCCAACGCACACACACACACACACACACACACACACACACACACACACACACACACACACACACACACACACACACACACACACACACACACACACACACATACACACACACATACACACACACACACACACACACATACTGTAGACAGGTTAGATAGTATGCACAAAGACGCAGAGCTTAGTAAAAAAAAGAATAGCCTACATGCCATGGCAAAAAATGCAGATCACAGAGCAGATCTAATTCTACAGAGATCAGCAAGCGCTGCACGCCCCTGCTGTTCTCTGACTCTAGGATTCCTCCATTGTCCTGACATGTGCTGTGTGCATGAGTTACAGCTGTGGGTGTATGTGTGTGTGTGTGTGTGTGTGTGTGAGACAGAGTTATAGCTGTGTGTGTGTGTGAGAGAGTGAGTTATAGCTGTGTGTGTGTGAGAGAGAGAGAGTTACAGCTGTGTGTGTGTGAGAGAGAGAGCTGTGTGTTTTCTCTATGTTTGTCACGTTTTCACTTGTTCTGGCTGTTTCTCTCTGTCTTCTGCTTTCTCTCACCCACCCACTCTTGTCTGTCTTCCGCTGGCTGATATAGCCGCTCTAATTTAGCAATCTTGAATTTCCCCTAGGGATCAATAAAGTATATCTATCTATCTATCTATCTATTTAATCAATACCTTTACCTTTGCTTGCAAATGGGCCGTTCTCTTGACTAGGCTAGTTTCCGTTTCAGATCAACATATTTATACCTTCCATCTTCAAATAAAACAACCTCAGTTCAGATTATTCTCATGGTGAAAAGGTTAAATCATGTTTCATACCTTGGCTGAAAGTTAAATGTAACATTTTATATATACATACACACAAATACATTACATACATAAACACATACATTTTTAATCTCATCTTGTACTGCAGACTCAAAAGCCCCCTTCTTTTCTCTCAGGCTGCCTTGGACCAGAATGGGAATGACCTCATTATCGACGTGAAGTGTTTTTTTTATCTTCTCACCAGACTCGTTATAGACACACACACACACACACAGACACACGCACAGACACACATAGTGTCCCTGATCTGATGCGAGTGAGGAGTCAGGGAATGAGATGCGAAAATCTATTCAAAGCATCCCTCGTGTTTCAGAACATGTCTTACCGGTTATCAGACAGTGGTGTGTGTGTGTGTGTGTGTGTGTGTGTGTGTGTGTGTGTGTGTGTGAGAGAGTGGTCCTCTAAATCCCAGGTCATTCAGCCAAATGACCCATGCAGCTGACAATACCCATCAGCTCCCTTTGGAAATATGATGTGGTGGCTTCCTCAGTCCATAGACACCCCCCCCCCCCCCAAGCTCAGACAGGACATGGCCGACGCCCTGTGCCACCCAGGATTTTACCCAGAATTCCTCTGCGCGGCTTCCTGAGGCCGCACAGCCCAGCTGGGGAAGGCGGAGCAGGGGGCGGGGGGGTGGGGCTTGTTCCACATTCCAGCGTGAAATTCCTCCGTGCAAAATTCCGTTGCCCGCGGCCCCATTCCCAGCCCGACTCCCTGCTCCAAATGGGGGGAGAGAGGGATGAGAGGGAGGGTGGGAAAGAAAGAAAGAAATAGAGTGAAGGGAGGTGGGTGCAGAAAACTAATCCATATATCCACCAGACTGTTTGACACACTCCGCCGTCTCTGGGAAATCACTAGTAAACTCCCACTTCTCTTGCAAATGACTGACAGCACAGTGGACCAGTGATGAGAGCACAGTGACAGCGCCCAAGCAGAGGATGTGAAAGACTTCCGAAGACAGAAAAAAATAAGGCAAATAAGGGGAAAGACGCCGTGAAGCTCCAGATGGACTGTCAAGGGTCTCCCATCTCATGGAACAGTTGATGAATTAGTCCACTTCCTCTCATGGTGGGAATCCTCTCATTAGGGGCAGCCGTGGCCTACTGGTTAGCCCTTCGGACTTGTAACCGGAGGGTTGCCGGTTCGAACACCGACCAGTAGGCACGGCTGAAGTGCCCTTGAGCAAGGCACCTAACCCCTCACTTCTCCCCGAGCGCCGCTATTGTTGCAGGCAGCTCACTGCGCCGGGATTAGTGTGTGCTTCACCTCAATGTGTGTTCACTGTGTGCTGAGTGTGTTTTACTAATTCACGGATTGGGATAAATGCAGAGACCAAATGTCCCTCACGGGATCAAAAGAGTACCGGTATATATACTTATACTTACTTATATACTGAACTCTGCTAGGAGCTTTCCCTGGCCTGAGCTGGGGCCTTCTTGATCCCAGCGGATTCTTGGCCACAGTGCTCTGTGGAATTAAAGCAGAGCTTTGTTACAGATCATTTTAGCGTTCTGATAACGGCTGATGTGCGCCTCCTGATCATAACCTAGTTTAGAGTTGGAAAAAAGCAAGCCTGTGTCTTCCTCTCATACAGTGCACCGCTAGTCGGGGCTGAAAAATCCACAGCTCCCTGTTCTTCTGGTCCAATCAGAAAAGGGATGTATGAGATTTGACTGTCAATCACAGTCTGGTGTACACTGACGAGCACAAACTTGATGAGAGGGTGCTCGGTGGTAGTGGGTGAGGGGCATGAGGGGCAAGTCCCCTCAATCTGTCAGACTTGCCAACTGCAGCTTTAAGGACATAATTTCATCACTCATCAGCCTATCAGCAAATCCTACTTACAGCGTGTGAGCAGTACACACACACACACACACACGCGCGCTCCTACCCCAGGCGCAGGTAGTCCGGGCGGAAGTCGTGTCCCCACTGAGAGACGCAGTGAGCTTCATCGACGGCCAGCCGGGCCGCCAGGCGGCGCGCACTGAGCGCGCTCAGACAGGGCTGGAAGGCGGGCGAGGTGTTGCATTATGATTTGTAATAGAATTTTGGAAAGTTGAGTTTCAGTTCAATATTTCTCATATAAATATTTACCAATATCATGTAAACCAAATCCAAAGATGAGAATACAAATATGTTTATTGCTTCCAAAATGTATCTATTCAGATCGCATTTCCGATTGATGAGCATGACCATCTGTCACACAAGGAAGATGACATGAATTTAAAAACCCTAGATGTAACATAATTACACCCCACTGTGTCAGAGTCGCGAGCTGCACAGTTAATTGCTGCCTTCGCGATTTGCAAATTGCATTCGAAAAACATTCAATCGTAAATCGCTTAATCTTTCAGCCCCACCACTAGTCATAATGCAAATGCCATCTCTAGATGTGTTAGCCTGTGTCCTGCTCTAATGCAGTGGTGTTGCTGACCACAGCTGATTCTGGGCCGTATCCGGGCCAGCACAGGGCCACGCCAAACTGTTCCTCTATCATTATCTCTCCCAGTTATTACTTCTTAATACCAGGCATCTGTAATTTGTGTGTGTGTTTGTGCCTGCGTGGGAGGGCACGTGTGTGTTTAAGCGCAGCGTTAAAGCGAGTAAAGATAATGAGACCCCCGCTGAAACCGCCGAGGATCTGAGCGAAGCAACGTCGCTGCACACAGGGAAGAAAAGCACTGAGTTGTGTACAATGGTGTGTTATGCAGTTCAACAGTGTTTCTTCTCTCTCACACACACACACACACACACAGTGTGTGGCATTTCAACCAGGTGCTGGGATCTGATGAAAAGAATGAAAAGCTGTGCATATTAGAGCGGCATTGTGTCCGAGTTCTGCTTTTTGAGGGCAGGCTTTTTTTTATTTTTTATTTTGTTTTGTTTTCTAAAAACAACCGCAAGCTAGTTTGTTCCTGGCAGGCCACCGTAGCAGTGAGCTGTGCTCGACTCCCAGTTGGGCTTTGAGGGGATTTTGCCCAGTGTGTCAGCAGGAGGGAAGTGGGTGTGAGTTGTGCTGATCTGTTTGTGTGTGTGTGTGTGTGTGTGTTCCTGTGAATGTGTGTGTGTGTTGTCTGTATGCTACTGAGACCTTGAATTTCCCCTGGGGATCAATAAAGTATCTATCTATCTATCTATCTATCTATCTATCTATCTATCTGTGTGTGTGTGTTCCTGTGTGTGTGTGTGTGCTGATCTGTTTGTGTGTGTGTGTGTGTGTGTGTGTTTCTTTCTGTGTGTGTGTAGTATTTGATGTGGTTATTACCCAAGAGATGGTCATTTCATGAAGCATGGCAGCTGTGTTGTGTGTGTGTGTGTGTGTGTGTGTGTGTGTGTTCGTTCATATGGCTCCACTAGTGTGTTTCAGCCTGCGCTGTTTGACCTGGGTTCATGGCTCAGTGATCTCAGCAGGCTACACACACACACACACACACACACACACACACACACACACACACACACACACACACACACACACACACACAGAGAGAGAGTTGTGTGAATCTGGATTAGTTCCACTTGACAGTGGGGCAAGTGCGATCTCAGTACTGCAGGTCCTTCTCATCCGCACACATACATTCTCTATGGATCTGTCTCTTTCTCACTCACTCTTAGACACACACACACACACACACACACACAGTCTCTCTCTGCACTAATGTGAAGGGGATAAATCGCGTAGATATAGATCTGACTCCTCCATTAGGGGTAGAGCAGAGGCGCTGTGTGTGTGTGTGTGTGTGTGTGTGTGTGTGTGTGTGTGTGTGTGTGTGTGTGTGTGTGTGTGTGTGTGTGTGTGTGTGTGTGTGTGTGTGTGTGTGTGTGTGTGTGTGTGTGTGTGTGTGTGTGTGTGTGTGTGTTGGGGGTGGATGGTGGTGATTGGCACAGGAGGGTTGGCATGGAGGCGTGGGCCTTATGTCTATTTTTAGCCACCTTTGTCTTTTGGGCTGTGTTTTTTACCTCAGGATGTGGAAACCCTGGTTGGGAAATGTGTGTGTGTGTGTGTGTTTGTCTTTGTGAGGTTGATTATAAAACAGAAGCATTGAGAGCTATATAAAGACTTTAAGTGTATGTGGTTCTAAATGTGTCATTCATCGGTGATGGTTGCTGTGAGATTGACATCACTGTGTGTGAATGAATGCTAGTCTCCCACCAACTGCTCTTATGTCTGTCGGATCCTGTAGGCCTGAGGTCAGTGTGTGTGTCTCTGTGTGTGTGTCTCTGTGTGTGTGTCTCTGTGTGTGTGTGCGCGCTGTGCAACACCCACTTCACTTGATGCACTGCTGTCAGTCATTGTTTCCAGTACTTCTGTACACCCCCTGTGGTCTGGACTCACACCCAGGTCCTGTAGCTTAATCATACCCTGGAGAAGTGATGCATGGCTCATGTCAGTGTGTGTGTGTGTGTGAGTGTGAGAGAGAGCACTGAGCAGGTCTCATGGTTGGTGTTAGTGTGTATGTTTTTGTGTTTGTATGTGTATGAGCTAGTGTGTATGCCCTTGTTTGTGTGTATATTGACATGTTTGCCCAAGTTTATGGTTATTTGTGTGTGTGTGTGTGTGTGTGTGTGTGTGTGTGTCCATTTCTCCCATAAAAGCCCCTCATCTTGCGTGCCGTCCTCTGACACACAGCGTCTCACTAATTACTTGATGACTAATAGCAGAGCTTTGAACTAAGACCCTCCATGGCAACCAGCGGCACCCAACCCATCACACACTTCTCATTGATTTGATGAAGACCACCATATGCTTCTCTGTTTAATGCGCTGCCACGGCCATTTCTCAGCTGTTTTTATGGACT
>NW_027468689.1:13266281-13281412 GCF_046254945.1 Alosa pseudoharengus | reverse complement strand
AGTGTGTGAGTGTGGGGGGGGTTCTTCCTGTCAACAGGGGGGGGGAGGGCACTCGTGTGTATGTGTGTGTGTGTGTGTGTTGTGTTGGTCTCAATCATGCCCCCCAAATGCAGTGTAATTAGCTCCCTGGATCATAAATGGGGCTAGTAAGGTGTGTGTGTGTGTGTGTACACCAACGTAGAGCCAGCTGGACCTTAACGGTATCAGCAGGGTAGCAAAATGAGCACAGCTGACGTGCCGAGAGAGAACTAGAGATTGTGTGTGTGTGTGTGTGTGTGTGTAAGTCACAGAGTGAGGGTAAAAGAGAGCGAGTGTGTGCTGATAATAGGCATCACTGCAAGGGCCTCAATCAAATGAGGAAGGATGACCTGGGAGGAAGTTAGTCATGGTGTTTACATTCCTGTCACTTGGGAATGACAAGGACCGCCCCCGTGGCTACTTTGTTTTTCCCACAGCAAGTGTTCCTGTGCTTTGTCGTCGGAATGTGTGACAAACACGGATGCCACAACAAAGGTTAACACATACAGTCACTAATCCTAAATAAACAACTGTATTTGCTTAAAATATAGTGTAAGACGCTTGTGAAAGAAAGATATGCAGCTTTCAAGTGACAAAAACGGCAAATTCCAAAACAAAAACTGTTGGACATGAAAGGCCACATGGACTACAAATGAACTACAACGTGACGACAAAATGATGACGAGCCCCTAACTAGGCAACTCTGGCAAATCTAGCCCCAGTTTACGACCTCTGACTCACACATTACGTGAGGTGAATGATGCGGAATGATGATGTTTTCACTGGAAAAAAGGTTTATCCGAAGCCCATGAACGCTAGGTATGTACGTGATGTTGAGTGTGTGTGTACATGTGTCTATGCATTTGTCTCTGGGCAGGTGTGTGTGTGTGTGTGTGTGTGTGTGTGTGTGTGTGTGTGTGTGTGTGTGTGTGTGTGTGTGTGTGTGTGTGTGTGTGTGTGTGTGTGTGTGTGTGTGTGTGTGTGTGTGTGTGTGTGTGTGTGTGTAGAGGTGTGTCCACAAGTTTTGTGCATTGCTGTCCATGCAGATTTCCCCTAACCCTAACCCCCCATGATGTGATGAGAAATGACTGCACTGCAAAAGGGGACGGGGGGAGACTGGTTAGTCATTGATTTATTTATTTAGCTATGGCCCGTCCGATTACCCAGCATGCTTTGCTCGGCTCTGCCCTCTCCCCCATCCCTCCCGGGTGGCACATTGGAGGCACACACTACCCAGCTAAATGTAGCCAACCAAGAGACTTACCCAGCATGCTCTGCCCTCTACCCCATCACTCCCTAATGGCACATTACACACACACACACACACACACACACACACACATTTATATTCATCTTTGTTGCCCTCCATGGAGTCGTGGGTTTGGCTGGCCTGGTGTGTGCTTTGCACGACGTCTCAGGCCAACACAAGCTCTACTCGAGAGAGCAAGAAGGAAAAATGGCCGACTTCATGGTAGAGACGTTTTTAACATCGGCTGTAGCCCTTACATGCTTAGATTACGTACACGTGTGTACACGCACATAAACACACTGGCAGACACACACAGTCATATCTAAAGACACACACACACACACACACACACATACACACACTAGCCTGACACATATCCTTTTTAGTAATTGGACCCAGGAGAAGCCACAGGGACTAGTAGTTAGATGTCCATGCTCGAGTTAGTTTCATAGAAAGTTCTGGCAGCGGCGCCTCAGCCCGTGAGGCGTGTGAGCGGTGCTCCAGTGATGTGGTTTTAGCGTGTGGTGGTGCGGCTTCTGGACCCATGTGGCGGAGACTGCAGAGAGCCCCCACTCCACACCTGTGCTGCCCCCAGGGGCCCGTCTGGAGAACCACCATCCCACGGCACGTCACGGAGAATGCACACAGCTGCTTGTGGGACTGTGTGTGTGTGGGACTGTGTGTGTGTGTGTGGGACTGTGTGTGTGTGTGTGGGACTGTGTGTGTGGTGGGTGTGAGAGCACAGATTTGGTTACAGGGAGGGGAGAGCACAGACCTGGGCTGGGTTAGGGCATAGTCAGGGTCCATCAGTGAAGCTGTTGTTTTGATGTTTAGGGACCGGTCAGCACAGCTGGATGACATGCTGGTCTTGTGATTTGTTAGGGAACATGTTTGCTGGTGCGTGTGTTGGTGCGTGTGTTGGTGCGTGTGCTGGTGCGTGTGCTGGTGCGTGAGCTGGTATGGATACTCATGTTGACTCATGTTTGGATTTACTGTTAATTTTCTGTTTACATCGTGTGCTTGAGTCTGTGACTAAACAGATTTGTATAACTAGTTCTACCAGCCTCTGATGCTTCAGCAAAGATGGAGACACTGATGTGTGTGTGTAGTGTGTGTGTTTATTTACTGGTAAATGTCCTTCTTGTGGATGGGCAGTGGACTGCCACCTTTCCTGATGAGCAGCTGGACTGCCACAGGTGTGCATTTATGATGGTGTGTTGTATGTGTGTGAGTCCAGGACATGAATTGACTTGTCTCGCTTCATCAGTATACCCATCAACATCTCACACACACTGAACAGTCAGTAACTTCCTATGTTTGCATTCTGACAGGTTCCGTATTTACGAGAACAGAAACAAAACCTCCAGGCATGCCGGATCTGAACCAGCGACCGGCCAACTGTGGGCCAGCACTGGCTAATCTCTGGGGCCTGTTGTGCCTCTCTGTGTGAAAGCAGCATTAATCCCACCTCCCGGTCTATTTCCCCCATACATGCTCGCCTGGTTCCTCTATTAGCGCTGGCTTGTGGCTGACCTGTTTCTGGAGCTGACCTTAATAGCCCCTTTTATGAGAAGTGGATGAAATATGGTATTGTCACAAAGCGTAGTCACACAACACATTTACTAGTTATGGGGTCGCGTCGCGTAGCGGGTCGTGCTGCGTCTGTCAGAGCTGCTCCATGCCTGTGATAGCTTCCTGTGAGAAGACAATAGCAGGCCAGAGGAAGTGGGTTGGTGGAGAGGATTAATCCTGACCCCCCCCCCCCCACACACACACACACACACACACACCACACACACACACACACACACACACAGCCCTGCCCTGGATGTCTTGTCTATCCATGCTCTATTATCTAAAAGTGTACCCAAACTGTTGGTGGCTAATTGTATTTAGCTATGATGAGCAGTAGTGTAGTGTAGTGATGGGGCCCTGCACCTGGCTGTTTCAACATGAAGGTGCAGTTCAACATGGAGGTGCAGTTCAACATGGAGGTGCAGTTCAACATGTTCAATGTTCAATGTGCCGGTGCAGTTCAACATGCCGGTGCAGTTCAACATGTTCAATGTTCAATGTGCCGGTGCAGTTCAACATGGCGATGCAGTTCAACATGCCAGTGCAGTTCAACATGTTCAATGTTCAACATGCCGGTGCAGTTCAACGTGCCGGTGCAGTTCAACATGGCGGTGCAGATGCAGTTCAACATGGCAGTGCAGTTCAACATACTTGGGACTGATGCAGTGGTTCTGTTCTCCGTACTCTCTGCCTGTGTCACGCCTGTACCCTGAGATGTGTTAGCGCCTGTCCACACAGATCACAGGGCTTTGGCTGCTTCCTCTGTAGTGTAGTTCCACCTGGTTCGTGTGTATGCTTACCTTTCATGTTCACATAGAGAGCTGTAGAGTACCTTCAGTACCAATGCCCAAGTGCTGGAAACGAGGGCATCTCTGGACCTGTTTTCCATACATGGATTAGACTAAGACTGGTCCTACACTAAAAGCTTTATTCTCCAATCCAATCCCCCCCCCCGTGTTTACTACCTGAAGGAGCAGGATAGAACTGTGTAAGGGGAATGGATATCCCTGGTGGTTGTGTGCTCTTACGTTAATGTGACTGTAGATAAAAGCCTCTGCTGGCTGAGGGAGTCTGGATGGAGGAGAACAAAGGAGAGTATTGAACCAGGGTGGCAGCGTGAGGAAGTGGCACGATATGTTGTCCTCCTCTCTACTCTCCTCCTCCTCTCTCTTCTCCTCCTCCTCTATCTTCTCTCCTCCTCCTCCTCCTCTCTCTTCTCTCCTCCTCCTCCTCCTCTTCCTCTTCCTGTCTCTTCTCTCCTCCTCCTCTTCCTCTCCCTTCCCTCTATCTTCTACTTGTGGCCTTGGCCTCTCTTGCTCACTCGTGCGGGAGCCAGGGATTCAGCTCAACCTTGTGCGGTCCCTCACTGTCGAGGTCACCCGTTACGGAGTCGACAGTGTCAGTCACGAGCAGATCAGTGGGACATCCCTCCTGGGGTCATCACGCGCGCGAACTCACACACACACACACACACACACACACACACACACACACACACACACACACACACACACACACACACACACACACACACACACACAAGAAGCTTGTATCCATTAAACGCCTCTTCAACTGTTATGCCTGACCCTTGAGAGACGTCTGGTCGTGACCCTTAGCCACAGGACATGTCCTGCATATGACTTGAATGGTTATTCTATATGGCTGGTTATGACTTTGGTCATTGTGTGTGTGTGTGTGTGTGTGTGTGAAGAAAAAGGTCATCAGGCTTTTGTTCTGTGGTATGAGGCCGTGTGTCGCTTTAGGCAATAAGTAGAAGCCTCCTCCTCCCTGAGCTCCAGGTTGAGGAGGCTGCCGTTACACATGACCTTTATTGTACTTCATCCATGTGTGCACGTCTTGTCCATCTTAGGTGTGTGTGTCTGTAGTTGTATGTTGCCATATCAACCCTCAACGGGTTTGTTGTGTTTATTTATCTAGAGAATTCTGCACCTGTGAATTATCTGTGTGTGTGTGTTTGATGACGATATCTGGGCAAGTCTCCAACTCTCTTATCTTCTAAAGCATGCATTGATGTTAATGTGGTGATTGCTGTCACATTGTGTGTGTGTGTGTGTGTGTGTGTGTGTGTGTGTGTGTGTGTGCGTGTTTTGACAACTAATGACAAATTATGTTAATGTAATACCACTGCCAATTGCCCAGCTCTCCTCCTTGCTACCTTTCCTATTTATTCAGTTCTTTATTTGCTGGGTATGCTACTAGCATAGAGCTGTCTGCTGCGACCTGAGAAGGACATGAATAGGTGATTTCTATACTCCGTCTGTATTGGCAAATAAGAGGCTAATACATTCAGCCCAAAAGTATATCTACCGGCAAAAATAATGATTTCTGTTCTAAAACACTCTCTCACACACACAGACACACACACACACTGTGATGTCTTTGTACAAGAGTTCATTCTGCTGTGGTATTATTAATCCTTGCATTCATATGCCGCAGGACCTCTGTAGGATTATTCCTTAGTGTGTCAGAACCTGAACTCTTTCACTGCTGCTCTCTTTTGATGCTGTGTGTGTGTGTGTGTGTGTGTGTGTGTGTGTGTGTGTGTGTGTGTGTGTGTGTGTGTGTGTGTGTGTGCGTTAATTAGGGTGTCACGCTCGTCACACACACAAAGACACAAATTGTTCCTTTTTGCATTGCTAATAATTTAGTATCTGTACGCACACATGTATTGTATACACACAATTTACTTCATCAAAGCGGCAAATATTTAGCATTATATAGCATTATATAGGTTACATATAGGCCACATGCTCCCATGGCTCTACAAATGCTGCATGTAGAAGTGGAGAGGTTTGAGCTGTAACAGCACACATTGTTTGTGAGGGTGTGTGTTTTTGAGTGTTTGTGTAATGTTGGGGTGAGTCACAGAAAAGACTGCTGATGTGGACATTTTCTGTTTATGACACAAGCTCCTCCTTGCCTGCTATCTTTCATCAAATCTTTCCCGTGTGTGTGTGTGTGTGTGTGTGTGTGTGTGTGTGTGTGTGTGCGCGTGTGTGTGTGTGTGTGTGTGTGTGTGTGCGCAATTCTTCCATTAACTCTTCATTCTCTTCAAGTTTGGAATTGCTCAGTTCAGAAAGGCAGTGCTATAGACCAGCCCAGACTGAAGCTGTGTGTGTGTTTGTGTGTGTGTGTGTGTGTGTGTAACTCTAGGGGCAGAGGTTAGTCCTGACAAGACCCAACCTTGATCCTGAAATCATCTTGCCACCTTTCTCTTTCTCCCTCTCATCCATCACCCCCCCCCCCTTCTCTCTCTCTCTCTTTCTTTCCCTCTCTCTTTCTTTCTTTCTTTCTTTCTCTCTCCCTCCCCCTCTCTCTCTCTCTCTCTCTCTCTCGCTGTCTTTCTCATAATGTCATGATATCCTTGGTGCTGTCTTATGTTAGTATTTTGGGCTCATCTGTCAGTCCGTTGTCTTTTATAGTTGAAAAGGGGTGTGGTGTGTGTTTATGACAGCAAGGGAAACGGTGACAGCATCCTGTTAGAAAACACCCTAATGCAACACACAAACACGCACGCACATAAAGTCCTGTGTGCCTGCAAAAGAGGAAGAATATATGAAAGGTTTAATGTATGTGTGTAGAGAGAGTTGGGCCCCCCCCCCAGTTGCTCTAATGAAATGATGACTTGATGCACCGTGTGTGTGTGTGTGTGTGTGTGTGTGTGTGTGTGTGTGTGTGTGTGACTGGATGAGCAGATTGAATTGTCTGTCTTCTCACTTCACATCTCTCAGTTCCCCAAGTAACAGGAAAAATATCATTGGAAAGACATCTCTCTATCTTTCTTTTTTTCTTTCTCTCTCGCGTTATATAGTGGGAGAATGTGGCTTGGTTCAGTTTAAAATGGTGTGTGGAGCGTGGATAGGAGGTTATTTCCTATAAATGATTGTGTGAGATTAGTCTTCAACTGGTGATTGAACCACTGACAAAAAAAACAACAAAGTTTTGAATAAATGCTTTACAAAAGTAAGGATCTCTCTTCTGCTCACACGCTGTAAGTAGGATTTGCTGATAGGCTTGTGATTGGGGAAGTGATGAAATTATGTCCTTAAAGCTGCAGTTGGCAAGTCTGACAGATTGAGGGGACTTGCCCCTCATGCCCCTCACCCACTACCACCGAGCACCCTCTCATCAAGTTTGTGCTCGTCAGTGTACACCAGACTGCACCAGACTGTGATTGACAGTCAAATCTCATACATCCCTTTTCTGATTGGACCAGAAGAACAGGGAGCTGTGGATTTTTGCAAAACAAATAACAGGCTCTAGGTTGAAGAAGAAGTGCGGGTTTTTTTCTAAAACCGGCTGATTTATGTTCTGTCGGAGCATAGTGTCGGTTTCAGTGAATATGATCAAAATAATCTTGCCAACTGCAGCTTTAAGTGGAAATCTCACTCTCTCTGCTTGTCTTCAAACAGTCACGACTTGTTGCAGCTTAGCCTGATTTCAACTTGTTTTGACATGACTGTATTGACTGAGAGTCATTACTGTAACATGACGGTGTGTGTGTTGAATCCTAGCTGAATTGCCGGCATTGCCGCGTTCTGTCACAATCACCATCGTCATGGCTGAAACCTCCCCTAAAGGAGTTGAGTGTGTGAATCTCCACCTATACCTCCTGGACAGATGATTACATTTTCTGTAATGTTTTGTCACCTTCTGTGTTTTTTTTCTCTGTCTCTCTCTCTCTCTCTCTCTCCTCTCTCCACTCCTCTCCTCCTCTCCCCCCCCTCTCTCTCTGTGCTTATGTAAATGGAGAAGATGATGTCTGTCTGAGAGGGCCGGCCTTATTTCATTAGTATTGGGAAAGTGGTGTCTGCCCCCCTCATAGGAGGACTAGAGAGCAGGGGATCTAGACATCTTGGAGGTGTATCCTTGGCTCCGGTGTGTGTGTGTGTGTGTGTGTGTGTGAGACAGGAACAGATGTGTTTGATTCCTTTTATTTATATATTTAAGAACTCAGTCTAGTTCACTCCTCCTCTCTCTTTCTCTCCCTCTCTTCCCTCTCTCTTTCTCCCTCTCCCTCCATTTTTATCTTCATCTTACTCCCTCTCTCCCATGCTCCCTCAGGCATTTCAGTTTCACTTGGGGAGAGTGGGAGATGGAGAGAGAGAGACTCCGAGAGGGAGAGAGAGAGTGTCTTTGATACTTAGTGGAGATTTGAGGGAGAGAGCGAGAGGGACAACTGAATATTGAGAGAGAGAGAGAGAGAGAGAGAAAAAGGGATTGAGAGAGAGACAGATGGAGGGAGATAGAGATGGAGATAGAGAGCCTTTGAGACTGGGTGGGGTGCACTGAAGACATTCTTGAGCTGCATGCAGTTATGCTCTGGTGCAGAGAGAGGTCAGGGTGTGTGTGTGTGTGTGTGTGTGTGTGTGTGTGTGTGTGTGTGTGTGTGCACTTTTTTTTTGTGTGTGTGTTTATGAGCGCATGTGTATGTGTGCACATATAAATATGCATGTATGACTGTACAAGGGCAAGTTGCCTCTCAGCTGGTCTAAAAGAGGAAATCTGTGCTCCTTGAATGCTCATCACACACACACTGACCGAGACTCACACACAAACGCACACTCACACATACGTTTGCTCACACACACACGTCTGCTCACACACCACCCATGGTAGGCCTGCTCCCTTTTTGAGCTCTCTGTGTCAATGGACAATCTGTTTCAGTGTATCCAGACTCCACAGGAAGAGTCAGCCGTCTCCAGGCCCACGCTTGGCTGCCTGGTTGCCTGGCCTTGTTTATTTGAGTGACAGCTGTCATAGTCACATGTCCACATTTTTAACCCATCCCTCTCTCTCTCTCTCTCTCTCTCTCTCTCTGTTTCTCTGTTTGTCTCCTAAAGGTTGACAGCGGACACAGTGCAGGATGCGTGAATACAAGTTAGTAGTCCTGGGCTCTGGAGGCGTGGGCAAGTCTGCTTTGGTAAGAGTCCATTTCTCTCGTGGTTGTGGTCTTTTCTTTTCTCCTCTGTCTTCTGCATCCCTCCTTCCCCACCTCTAGTCCCCCTCTCCTCCTTTCCTTTTTAATCAGCCCTGTTTGGCCATTCCCACTCATCTCTTTCTCTCTTCTCTCTCTCTCTAGGGATTGTGGGTAATTGGGAGAGTTTGGCTGCTCAGAGTGTCTCTCTGGGCCTTTCTGGTTTCCTTTTCTCTTTCTTAGGTTTATGTTGGGTTTTTGTTTATTAGCCTGCATAGACCCTTTTTTGGTGTTTAGACCCGTGGCTTGTGCTGCCAGGGTCAGCTTTATACCCAATGGATACGGGAGGAGATATGTCGAATCTTACTCTCCGTCATGGCTGTAAGTGTTTCCCCGACCCTTCGGTGTCTGTGGAGGATTGCCTAATTGCCATCGGAGAACAGGTTGGTGCGTCTAACATCAAATCGGCTTCGCGAATGAATAAAGCCGTGGTAGTTTTCCTCGCAGAGATTGAGCAGGTTGATAAGTTAATCGAAACTGGGTTGGTGATTAATGACTTATACTTCCCCGTGTTACCTATGTCTAGCCTCTCCAAGAAGGTTGTATTGTCAAATGTACCCCCTTTCATTTCAAATGAGATGTTAACAGGAATCCTTGCTCGATATGGCAAAGTCAATGCGCCGCTAAAAATGATACCGCTGGGTTGTAAGAACCCTGAAATGAAGCACATCATGTCGTTTCGCCGACAAACTTTCATGATTCTCCACCCTCAGTTCGCTAACCTTAATGTTTCAGTAAAACTGGCATTGGAGGGGAAGGAATACATGATTTTCGTTAGTTCGGAAACAATGCGTTGTTTCGATTGCGGTGAATTAGGGCACATTAGACGGAGCTGCCCGCGTAAAAATTTAAATCCACCAGCTGATTCCAACGTAAACAATGACGCTGGGCTCAATCAGGGAGAGCATGCCGACGAGGCCGCAGGGCCAGCGGCTACAGAGCCCAGTGACATTTCTCCGGGCTCGGGTGAAAGCGGCCCTGATGCCTCAAAGGATAAACTTCAATCTACTCCGAGTGAATTGGGGAATAATGATGAGAACACCGCTGGTAAAGACGGAGGTTTGGATGATCCATCTGACGTTAGTCAGACTGGTGAGTCAGTACCAAGTTCACAAAATCTAGATGGAAATGGGGGATTTGATAATTCTAACACACCGGATGATAGTGATCTTAACATAGTAGGAGATAGTCAAATTACAGATGATAATGATTATGTAGAGGAGGAGGAGGATGATGTTAATGATGATGCTGATGAGGAGTTAAATGGTTCAAAGGCGGCTACTCGTCGAAAGTCGAAACTGTACACCTTGGAACAAATTAACAATTTTCTTGATGTTACAAAAAATGTACGAAAGCCCCGTGTTCAAGATTTTTTTCCAGACTTGCAGCTATTCTTAACGTCATGTTCAGTGGCGGTGAAGAAAGCTAGTCTTTTAGAGCTTGAACAAACCAAGCACTACCGCCTCTCAAAATTTACTACTGCAGTAAGAAATCTAATCAAGGACCGTAGAGCGAAACGGTATCGTTTTTAAGATGGGTTTTCTGTCGTTCCACTTCTTTCTAGTATTCATGGCTTGCATTAATATAGGCTCCTTAAACGTCAATGGATGCCGTGACAGGAACAAGAGGCGATCTCTTTTTGATTTTGTAGCTCTAAAGGCATGTAGTGTGTTGTTCCTGCAGGAGACACACACAGACTTGCACAATCAGGAAGAGTGGCGGAGAGAGTGGAAAGGCCAGGTTTTTCTAAGCCACGGGTCTAATACCAGTGCTGGGGTTGCCATATTATTTTCAGAACAGTTACAGTGGCAGCCTACAGATGTTGTTGAACTTGTACCAGGCAGAATACTACGTGTTGATGTGAGTGTTGATGGGTTTCTTCTTTCCTTTTTTAATATTTATGCTCCAAATATTGGAGCTGAACGTATAGATTTTTTTCAGAAATTGAAGTCGGCAATATTAGACTGCCCCAAAGAGAGGGTGATTTTATTAGCTGGAGATTTTAATTGTACCGTAAATTACATGTTGGACAGGAACCATGATGAACCCCATCCAAGATCTGCTAAGGCTCTTAAGACCTTGTTATCTTATCACGGATTAGTGGATGTGTGGAGAGAACACTTTCCTAATGACAAACAGTACACTTGGGTAAGGAGCAGTGCTAATATTTTTTCAGCTGCCAGGCTAGATAGAATTTATGTTCAGAAGAGCCATAGGGGTTTATTTTGTCGAAGCAGCATAGTACCCACTTTCCTCTCAGACCACCATTATATTTCTGTCTCTTTTCCCTTGACACAAAGGCTTCCACGTTCTTCACATTGGGTGTTCAATAATAGATTATTACAGGATCACAACTTTGTGGGATCTTTCACTCAGTTCTGGGAGACCTGGAGAGAGAGTAAAGTTTCTTACCCATCCCTAAGTCAATGGTGGGATGTAGGGAAAAAGCAGGTTCATGTTTTTTGCCTGCAGTATACAGCCAATAAGTCGGGTGAACTAAAGAGACAAATAAGGGCTGTTGAACAAGAGATTATGGACCTCAGCAGTGGAGAGGGATTGGATGCAGCTGAAGTGATGGAAAGGAAGAAGATGCTCTTGAGAAACCTGTGGGAAGAGAGAGGATATGGGGCTATGGTCCGAGCTCGTTTTACACAGCATAATGACATGGACTTACCCACCACCTTTTTCTTTGGGCTGGAAAATAGGACATCTGAGAAGAAGCTGATCACAAACATAAGGCTGCCAGAGGGACGGCTCACCACAGATACAAGAGAGATTTTCTCCTATGCCTTGTCCTTCTACCAGGACCTTTACACTGCAGAGCCCTGTGATATGAGCACAAAAGAGGATCTCTTGAGAGAGGTGCCCCGCCTTTCAGAGGAAGACCAGGGCACCCTTGAAAGACCTCTGACGTTCAGTGAACTGACTGAGGCTGCTATGGGGCAGTCAACAGGGAAGACGCCAGGGTTGGATGGTCTAACAGCAGAATTCTTTAAGACTTTTTGGTCCCTTATTGGGCCTGATCTGTATGCCGTACTTCTTGAGGGGTTGATGGAGAAAACACTGACATTAAGCTTCAGGAGAGCGGTGATTACACTTTTGCCGAAGAAGGGTGATCTTGCGTGCCTGAAAAACTGGCGGCCGGTGTCGCTCCTTGGGACAGACATCAAGATTTTCTCCAAAGCCATCACAAACCGTCTTAAAGCAGTCTTGGCCAAGATCATTCACCAGGACCAGTCTTATTGCATCCCAGGGCGTTCAATTTTTGACAGCCTTTTTCTTATAAGGGACATGTTGGACTTAATTAAGATGGAGAACCATAATGTAGGCCTCCTTTCTCTTGATCAAGAAAAGGCTTTTGATCGAGTGGATCATGACTACATCTTTAGCGCCCTTCGAGCATTTGGGTTTGGCCCTTTTTTTGTGTCGTGTGTTAAGCTTCTGTACACAGATGTGTACAGTATGCTCAAAATCAATGGGTCACTTACGAGGCCCTTTTCTGTGAGCAGAGGCATTCGTCAAGGCTGCAGTTTGTCTGGGCTGCTATACACCATAGCCATCGAGCCCTTGCTCATACAGTTGCGGAAGAGGCTCCAGGGTTTTTCCATTCAGGACACTGCTGGGAATTCCGCAACAGTGAAGCTTTTTGCCTATGCAGACGACATAAATGTTGTCATACGCTCACAAGAGGATATGGCTAATTTGGTAGTTTGCTTAAGCACCTTTCAGAAGAGCTCCTCTGCCAGAGTGAACTGGGGGAAAAGCCTCTCTCTGCTGCTAGGGCAATGGCAGGGCATGGCAGTGCCACCCTTGCCCATGCACTGTCAGTGGGGCAGGGAGGGGCTGAAAATCCTGGGAATCTTCTTTGGCACTGAACAATACATGCACAGGAACTGGGAGGGATTGTCTGAGAAGGTGCAAGGAAGGTTGCGGAGGTGGGAGTGGATTAAACCGCAGTTGTCGTATAGAGGGCGAGTGCTAGTGGTCAATAATTTGGCCCCTTCAATGCTTTGGCACCGATTAACTGTTTTAAACCCACCTGCAGATCTTCTGGCCTCCCTACAGAGGAGGTTTGTGAACTTCTTCTGGGACGAGAATCATTGGCTCCCTCCTGGAGTGCTGTACTTGCCCTTGGCTGAAGGGGGTCAAGGCCTGATCCACCTGACCAGCAAAGTGAAGGCAATGAGACTTCAGTCCGCTCAGAAGTTGTTGTATGGGACTGACCTCCCATGGGTGGACTTTGGCCTTGCCTTGTTGAGGTCTAAGACTGATTTGTTCTTTGACAGGCATCTGTTTCTTGTGTCGGTTTTTGACTGTGTTCACACTAGTGACTTTTACACTTCAGTGTTACAAGCCTGGAGGCACTTTAGGGTGTCTCGGTTTGAACATTATGGCATAGATGAACCATTGTTTTCAAATCCTTTTTGGTCAAAAGCTGGGGTGACGTCTGCAAGCGTTGTATCCATGTTTAGCCAAGCAAAAATAACGAAACTTGGACACCTGCTTAATTTCACTGCTGGACGTTGGTTCTCTGTTCCTGAGCTCACATCTATGTTGGGCTGTAGGTCTGAAAGGGTGGTGGGAGATATACTGAGGAATCTAAAGGGAAGTTTTCCACAAAGCCTTGTAAACTGTGTTGATTGTTGGCTTGAGGGCGGTCCAGTTGATGCCCGGTTTCCTGATTTGTACATCACTCCCAACTGCCAAATACCGGATTCTACAGAGAGACTGCTCTCCTTCAAGGGGATGCAAGATGTGCATTTTGTTACAGCGGACAAGAAACTTCTGTACAATGCTCTTGTTAAGTGTGCAAATGTTAATGTGCTCAGGGACAGGTGTGATACAAAGTGGAGGACTCACTTTGGGGGTAATCAAAACTTGCTACCCTCATGGAGGGTCCTGTACAAGGGTTCTATCCCTAAAAGGTCTGGTGACCTTCAGTGGCGTGTGCTGCACAGTGCCATGGCCACAAAGGTCTTTGTAGCAAAACTGAGGTCTGATGTTTCCCCCATGTGCAGGTTTTGTGATGTCCCTGATACAATTTTCCACTGTTTTTGTGACTGCTCACAATTGGTTTCCTTTTTTCATCTTTTGGAGGCAGTGTTTCAAGGATTAGGCTTTACCTTCTCGAAAGAACTTTTCATTTGCGGGGTCAAGTACTCCAAAGCCAAAAAAGATCTGTGCGGCTGCCTGAACTTTCTAATTGGTCAAGCAAAGCTGACCATTTGGAAAGGGAATCGATTGGGGGAGGAGGGGATATCTGTGAACTTAGTGGAAATGTTTAAAGGGTTAGTGGAGTCGAGGGTCAGAGTGGAATATGCCTTCTTCCACGTTACAAATAACCTTAGTTGGTTTGGACGTAAATGGTGTGTGGGTAAAGGCTTGATCCATTTTTCTGATGATGGAAGACTGATTTTTAAATGGTGAAACAACAATCTGTACCACTGCTTTGCCGTGTGTATTAATGGGGATTGAGTAATTGATCCATAGTATGGTTCAATAAAAGGGATTTTAAAAGTCAAAAAGTCTCTCTATCTATCTATCTATCTATCTCTCTCTCTCTTACCTGGTTTCCTTTTTGACTGTCAATAAAGGAACCTTCAAAGTCTCTCTCTCTCTCTCTCTCTCTCTCACTCTCACTCTTACCCACTCTCAATTAAATTAAATTCAAGGTTGCTTTATTAGCATGACTAAGTACAGTGTTGCCTCTCTCTCTTTCTCTCTCCTTCCCTCCTTTCCTCTGTCTCTCTTCTCTTTTTCTTCCCCTCTCTCTCCGACCCAGCCCTCTTGTCTAATTTGCGGTGTCGTCCATCTCTTCTCCCCTCCTCCTCCCCTCTCTGTCTTTCATCCTCTCATCTCCTCTCTTCTCCAATTCAAATAGCCTAATTGGCATGACCGTTCTTGTGCAGTGTTATTGTATTAAAGTAAAAAAGAATAGAATTATTTCAAACGATAGCAGTAATAAGATTGCCAGAAATCAACATGATTCAACAATTAAGGCTTTGAAGGAATTCACAGACATGAACACACACAAGTGGGGATCCAGATCATATCACACAAGTGGGGATCCAGATCATATCAAACAGACATGAACACACACAAGTGGGGATCCAGATCATCTCAAACAGACATGAACACACACAAGTGGGGATCCAGATCATATCAAACAGGCCTCAGTGTTTCTAAGTGTCCTCTCTCCTCTTCTTTTCGATTGTCTTCTCTGTGCTCCTTACTATCTCTCTCTCTCTCTCTCTCTCTCTCTCTCTCTCTCTCTCTCTCTCTTTCTCTCTC
>NW_027468689.1:13256281-13261281 GCF_046254945.1 Alosa pseudoharengus | reverse complement strand
AGCCAGAGTGGCATGTACACACACACACGCACGTACACACAGTTGTGCTTGGTCATTCTTGGGGTTAGAAAGCTCCTTCACAGTAGTTACACAAAGCCATTGGTGCAGCACTGAGGCCTCACGACTCTAATGCACTCAAGAGACACACACACACGCTAACACTGAGCCATCATCTGCAAACACAGTGATTTTTTTCTTTTTTTTTTGGCTTGCGCATAATACACTGGAAACACAAACATGTACAGTGACAAACACACAGATACATTCTCTCCCTCTCTCTCCCTCTCTCTCTGAGCTACCCTGAGGCTGTATCTGTATTAATGTTGCTGTTCTTAATGAGTTTACTGTGCTGAGCTAATTAGAAATAGCCGGCTAACTTGACTCATACCTCCAGATGTGTGGAAATCATTTGTCAGAGCCACTGATGCTGGGGAGGAGGGGGACAGGAGGAGAAGAGAGAGAGATAGAGAGAGAGAGAAAGAAGGAGTGAGAAGAAGAGTGGGGTGTGAGGAGAGAGGGATGGAGAGAGAAAATGGAAGGAGAGAGAGAGAGAGAGAGAGAGAGATCAGAGGGGTGTGAGAAGAGAGGGATGGGGAGAGAGAGGGAGACACAGGGAGAGGAGGTGAGTAAAAAGAGAGGGATGAGAGGGTGAGTGTATTGGAGAGAAGGTGGCGTCTCCTTGCTAGTGTGTTCTGTTCTCTGTGATCATGTCGGAGTGGTCTGTCCGCGGGGGCTGTCTACCCTGATCAAAGAAGGTGTGTGTGCGTGCGTGTGTGTGCGTGTGTGTGTGTGTGGGGGGGGGGGGCAGGAGTAGCTGTGCTGTCAGTGGCCACCTGTGTGACCCTGCTGTCAGAGGGGGCAGTAGAGGTTGTGTGCTCCTTTCCTCTTCACCTCTCTCTATCACCCTCTCATCTTTTCACATCTCTTTCTCTCCTCCTTTCCTCACATACTTTTCTCTTCTCTCTCTCTCCTCGCATCTCTCTCTTCTCTCAGTTACTTCTCATATCTCTCTGTGCTCTCTTCATCTCTTTCTCTCCTCCTTTCCTCACATACTTTTCTCTTCTCTCTCTCTCTCTCTCCTCACATCTCTCTCTTCTCTCAGTTACTTCTCATATCTCTCTGTGCTCTCTTCATCTCTTTCTCTCCTCTCTTCCTCCTCTTCCTCTCATTACACTTTTTTCGACTCACCAGGAACTGACTTAGCAGCATCTTAATTAGCATTCTATGTGTTCCTCTGTTCCCTGTTTGTGTGTGTGTGTGTCTCCGCATGTGTCGATGTCCGTGTGTGTGTGTGTGTGTGTGCGTGTGCGTGTGTAGCCATGGTCCACTCATTAATGACATTCTCTGTGGGTGGCACAGGGGTTGAGGTGTGTGTGTGTGTGTGTGTGTGTGTGTGTTTTAAAGAGAGAGAGACAAATATGCGAAGTGGCATGGCGGATCAAAGGTCTAGGCCAAACATGCGCGCTCTCTCTGCCTGCATCAATAGTTTCCATGGCAACTCTTTATCACAAGCGGGACACGGGTTTTGCATCACCATCTGTTAATTATCAGATCGCTTTTCTTTATGGCCCACACTTCCTTGTGTGGACACAGAGAGCACTTTTCTTTCTTTGCTTTGTGTGTGTGTGTGTGTGTGTGTGTGTGTGTGTGTGTGTGTGTGTGTGTGTGTGTGTGTGTGTGTGTGTGTGTGTGTGTGTGTGTGTGTGTGTGTGTGTGTGCGTGTGCGTGTGTGCGCGCGACTGTACATAAGTGGTCAGACATGTTTAGCTGTTTAACAAGGTTTTTTTGTTTGTATCTCTGAGTTCTTAATGTGTTTGCACATTCCTCTCTCTCTCTCTCTCTTGCTATCTCTCTCGCGCTCTCTCTCTCTCTCTCTCTCTTGCTTTCTCTCTCACTCACTCTCTCTTGCTCTCTCTTTCTGTGTGTGTGTGTATTAAAGTATCCATGTGGGTTTCTCATCATTAGCTTTACCCCTAGAGCTCCATAATGATATCACCACCATCATTTCATCCACAACCTTTTTACCGTCCCAGTGCTTGTGTTAATCTGTTTACTTTTCAACACCATCCTACGTGCACTAGTCCACTGCTCTGACCTCTCTCTGGGGAATTGCTTCTCATTTCCAACCTCGGACATCTCCACTACTCAAGTTTTTTTCCCCCAAAGATAATTGATCACAATCTAGCTGGGTTCTATAGTTGATATAATATGATAATAGTTGATATGTTTATGTGCAGAGGTGGCTTTTTTTATGGCCAGAGAGCTGTGTGTGTCTGTGTGTGTGTCCCCTTGGGGATCATTAAAGTGTCTGTCTGTCTGTCCACCTCTTCTTCCCCGTACCTGTTGTGTAACTGGTAAATGGCTACCTCCATCTGTCTGTGATTCTCTCTGATGCGCTTGTCTCTTTCTCTTTTGTGTCCGTACAGACGGTGCAGTTTGTTCAAGGCATCTTCGTGGAGAAGTATGACCCCACAATAGAAGACTCGTACAGAAAGGTGAGTGGCTGGTCAAGTGGCACGGGAGAGACTCACTGGAGGCTCTTAGAAATGCATGTCTGCTTACTGAGTGTGTCTGTCTGTGTTTGACTCTGTGTGTGTGTATGCTTAAGATAGTAATAGTCTTGGCTGTAATGGAGATAATGTCTTTGGAGGAAAGACTGAGTGGCAGAGAGACCTGTATGTATAATTATAATAATAATAGTTCTACTTCAGGTAATACATTTTATTTATGAAGCACCTTTCAAGACACCCAAGGTCACTTCATAAATAAAAAATTTAAAATACAGACAATTCACAAAACACAAAAATAATATAGGTCATTGGCGGTCAATGTTGACTCTCTTGGCAACAGCCTGATGCTCTTGAACAGTCCACCGTAGCGTAGGCTGTAATCTGTGTACTTGACTTGTGTGTGCATTCTTGTGTGCATTCTTGGGGAGAGTATTTCTGTGCATATGTGTTTGTGTTTATTTGACTGTGAGAGTGTGTGAGGGAAAAAAAAAGAAACACACACAGGCAAATTGTTCAATTGATGAGTGCTGTGCATCAGAACAAGATGAAGGTGGTCGTTTCTGGCGTGGGCTGGTTGGGTTGTTTCACAAGCTCATCTGATGTGGTCACTGACTTCTAAGGGTGTCTGTCCTTGTTGCAGCCTTCTTACAGGAAGTGAACCCTGGTTAACCCATCACTTCCTGTTTCACACCCAGCTTCCTGTTAGCTTGAGTTTGCTACCTAAAGGCTGTGAGGGGAGTGGAGGACCTGCGATGGGCTGTGTGTGTGTGTGTGTGTGTGTGTGTGTGTGTGTGTGTGTGTGTGTGTGTGAGAGAGAGTGTGAGAGAAAGAAACTATGGTAGAAACTGTTTTTGCACTCTTTGTGTTGTCTGTTGGCTTTTGACCTCTGCTAATGCTTCAAATCCTGTTAAGTGATATTATATATTGCAGAATGCACCTCAGGAACTCTTAATGTTAAGGAGTTTGGTGATTACAATTTCTCTCTCTCTCTCCCTCTCTCTCTCTCTCTCTCTCTCTCTCTTCCTTTCTGCAGCAAGTGGAGGTGGATGGGCAGCAATGCATGCTCGAGATCCTGGACACTGCAGGGACGGTAAGAGTTGCATTTGGTGTGTGGGGGTGTGTGTGTGTGTGTGTGTGTGTGTCTATCTGTCGTAAACACATACAAACACAAAAACAGTCTGAGGCTAACGCCCTCTATGGCCCAAACAGTGCAAGAGGAAAGTAGGTTGGCCTGCAATTTACACTGGAGAGTCACTCACTCAGAGAGTGAATTATTTAACATTGTTTCATGGTTATGCTTTAGCAATGGATCAAATATCGCCATGCCAATAAAGCTCGCTTGAATTGAATTGAGAGAGTGAGTGTGGGTGTAAATTGAAAATAAATATATGCGAGAACAAAGGACTTGTCCAGTCCTCCAGCTTGGATGATGGACAGACAAGAAGAGGGAGGAGTGGGAGGATGGAGAGACAAGAAGAGGGAGAATTGGGAGGATAGAGGGACAGATAGAGATGGCAAAAGAAGAGAAGACTGTGTAGAGATGCTCTATGGAGAGACTGCGTAGAGATGCTCTAGACTAGATGGGATAGAGATGCACTAGACGGGGTAGAGATGCTCTATGGAGAGACGGGGTAGAGATGCTCTAGACTAGATGGGATAGAGATGCACTAGACTGGGTAGAGATGCTCTATGGAGAGACGGGATAGAGATGCACTAGACGGGGTAAAGATGCTCTATAGAGTAGAGATGAACTAGATGGGGTAGAGATGCCCTATGGAGAGACGGGGTAGAGATGCTCTATGAACAGACTGGGTAGAGATGCTCTATGGGGTAGAGATGCACTAGACGGGGTAGAGATGCTCTATGGAGAGACTGGGTAGAGATACTCTAGACTAGACGGGGTAGAGATGCTCTATGGAGAGACCGGTAGAGATGTACTAGACGGCCCCAGCTGTGGTGCAACTGGTTGGGGCACCTGCACCGTAGGCCGGCGACCCGGGTTCGATTGATCCTACCCCTGCTCTCTCTCCCATTCGCTTCCTGTCACTCTCAACTGTCACTATCATTAAAGGCATAAAAAGGCCAAAAATATATACTTTAAAAAAAGGAAAAAAAAGAGATGTACTAGACGGGGTGGAGATGCTCTATGGAGAGACTGATTAGAGATGCTCTAGACTAGACGGGGTAGAGATGCACTAGACTGGGTAGAGATGCTCTATGGAGAGACGGGATAGAGATGCACTAGACGGGGTAAAGATGCTCTATAGAGTAGAGATGAACTAGATGGGGTAGAGATGCCCTATGGAGAGACGGGGTAGAGATGCTCTATGAACAGACTGGGTAGAGATGCTCTATGGGGTAGAGATGCACTAGACGGGGTAGAGATGCTCTATGGAGAGACTGGGTAGAGATACTCTAGACTAGACGGGGTAGAGATGCTCTATGGAGAGACCGGTAGAGATGTACTAGACGGCCCCAGCTGTGGTGCAA
>NW_027468689.1:13198781-13251281 GCF_046254945.1 Alosa pseudoharengus | reverse complement strand
GCCTTTTAGGTTGCGTTAAGAAGGGATTCTTCATCATTCAAAATCTTGTAAAGCTTTCAGTGCTTAAGATGTTTGTGTTACGGTACTCCAGCTACCCCCGCAGTCTACCCCCACCTACCACCCCTCATTTCAGCCTCCCTCTGTGGTGTGCTGGGGCTGGGAAAACTCAATCCTCATCGTCGAGCGCACTAAGGCGCATGGCTCTCCTGCAGGGAAATCGAATACCAGGTTTAGGGTTTCGGAGATAACAACATGTTACACTCTCAAATTATGCAATTGGCGAACGCCGTCTCTCTCGTAGAAGACGCGTGATCACAGTTGGTCATCGAGGCTCAGAGGCTTCCCGGAGCGGGGAAGGGGGTAATAACGGATCATTTGGCGATCACGTGACACATCCGCTGGCACGAGTTGGACGGCCGAGACAGGAAACAAGCCACTGTAATGTTGCCAGGTGGAAAGGGGGTATGGGGGCCCTGCCAGCTTTGCCCTCCAGCGTCTCCCCCCTAATCTGATTGATCTATTGGTTTAATCATTGTAATTATCCTCTTTCTGCAATGACAGAAGACGGTAGGCAGAGACCATTGATTACAGTTGGGGGGGAGGGGGGGTTGCCAAGGCGTTCTTTATGCATTCTCGGATTCTCGGTGGGAGTTCTTGTCCAGATAAGAGGATAAATTAAGTCAGCTGCACTGCACTGGAGTTTGAGCGCTGTGTTTCTTTGAATGCTGACATCTGCAGGTCTGACTGTAAACTCGGCTACAGTGTGGCCCAAGTCACATCAGCTTATTCATTCTGTGATGGCGCCGGATCCAAGAATACTCGCTGCTGTTCTGAATTTGACATCATTTGTCCGTGTCTTATGCGGAGTAAGTGTTTGCGTAACCAGTGGCAACCAGTCCGCTGATGCATAGGCCTGGACCCAGGCTCTGTCTGCCCTTCTCTCCGATGTTAACCAACGTTGCAATAGCTGTGCAGATATTCTTTGTGCTCCCTCAGCTGTTTCCTGGTAGTAGGTGCACCCAATATAGCCAAGGAATAAAAAGGGTGAATAACAGCCTCGAAAGAAACATCAATATCAAATATCTAACTGGATGTGTCCCAGAGCAGCTGAGAGGCAGAGAGAGGAAGCAGATGCCTTTGGATGTGTTCTGGATCTCTCACAGTGGTCGGTAAGCAGATGCTGTTTGGCCTGGAGAGGTAGGGTGGGAGGATGTCCCGCTAAGATAAGCCGACTGAGTTGGCAGTTATCAACTCCACCGGGCTTGTCCTGAAAAACCTCCACCGCTCCAACCCTCCAGTAATGTTAACTGGTACAGCCTACAATCTGACAACATTCTCATTAAGCAAGCAGACCGCACCTAACAAAAAGTAACTTCCAAGTCTGCTGAGAGACAGAGGTAGGGCTTAGCTCGCACTCGGCCTCAACGCAGAAGCAATCAGCTGAATTTCCTCGACGCACCAGACTGAAACAAGCGGTGCGTGTCAACTCCACTTAGTCTCCCCCTCCGTCTGCAAATGCAGTGCGAAATGAACAATCATCGCTCATCTGCCCGAAACTGAGACATCAAGCTTAATGTGAGTTAGCATCGCTATTCGCCTGTCATTCAGAGCCTGTGCGCACATAAAGTAAGAGTGTTTGTGTGTTTGTGTGTGTGTGTGGGGGGGGGGAGGGGGGGGGCCTTCTTTGTAGCTAAGTGCTTGGTGATGTGGTCCCGGCGTGTCCCGTAGGGTCGGCCATCATCTGTGCGAGGCTGGCGGCCGTCAGCAGACGGAGCAGCGATTTGTCTTGGCCTCTCATGTCTGCCCCAGGGGCCCGTCGCTCTGTCAGAGGGAGAGACGTGGCGTGCCAGTCAGTCTGTCTGAGCTTATTTATACACACACACACACACACACACACACACACACACACACACACACACACACACGTATCCTCATTCAGACATGCAGGCTAACATACAATATACTGCACACACACACACACACGTATCCTCATTCAGACTTGCAGGCGCACATACAATATACTGCACACACACACACACACACACACACACACACACACACGTATCCTCATTCAGACATGCAGGCGCACATACAATATACTGCACACACACAAACACACACACGTATCCTCATTCAGACATGCAGGCGCACATATATACTGCACACACACACACACACACACACAGCTGAAATGTTCAATGGCCTGAGTGGGCTGTCTCATATTAGATACGCACTTGGGGTGGTGGTGCTTGTGACTTGTGATGACATGCATGTCTGAGGCTCTTGGACATCCACTCAGAGAACACTTTCCAACACCTCAAACTCAGAGTATACTTTCCAACACCTCAAACTCAGAGTATACTTTCCAACACCTCAATCTCAGAGTATACTTTCCAACACCTCAAACTCTTCATGCAGAATGGCTTTGCCTTGTAGTCATATCCCACCTGATATTAACAAGCAGAAGTTCTCACAGCACCGGGGTTTCTCCCTGCATTGTATTGTTTGTGTGGTAGAGAGGGCAGGAGTTGCATAGTTTCTAATATTCTTATGTCTTTGAGAGGAGTATGGTATTAAAGTAGTATTTGTTGGAGATGGAGAGCAAGTATTTTGAGATGGAGTGTTGTACTAAAGTAGGTTTTTGCCCGTCTCATGTCTCCCTCTCATGTCTCTGTCCACAGATTTTCTATGACCTGGTTCGGCAAATCAACAGGAAAACCCCAGTGCCCGGGAAGGCGCGCAAAAAGTCCAACTGCCAGTTGCTCTAATACACAGCTGTCCCGCCGCTCTGAGCCAGGTGGGCATGGGGGCGGGGTCACGGTTGAAGAGTCACAAACGAAATCAAATTTAAAAAAAAAGTGAATGGAGTGTGCAAATCTGTAAGGCTGTAGGGGAATTTGTGAACCTAAGGATGTTAAAAAGGGGAAATCACACCCATGTGTTTTGTATTTGTTTTGGGGGCCATATGTCTGTCTGTGGCAGAAGAACGGGCATCACTCATAACAACCTAAGTTCTTGTTCCATGTGGTGCGGTTCCCTTACATTTCAGTTTGAGAGCACTGTGAGAGCTGATTGGTTAAGTCACCTTTGGGTTTGTCTCTGATTCTCAGGTCTGATTTGCTGCTGTCTAGCAGTGCCAGCATTCCGACGTTACTAAAAAAGCCCCTAACATCTGATGGACTCTCCTTTGTGCCGATGCCCCTTTAACCAACCAACCAACCAACCAAGAACCAACGGACTCAAAACTACAGTTCCATGTCAGTTTTTGCACATAGATAAACAGCATCCCTTTCCAGTATCGCGCGAGAGATTTTTACTTATAAATATATATATTCTAACTGTATGCAACTGAAATGAGGAAAACAAAACAATTATGTGGATACCTAAATAAGTCATGAAATAGATAAAAAAAAATGAATTCAAACAATCGAGATCCAACAACAGTGTTACTGCTCAATACAGACAAGCCGTTGCAAATGATTTAAGAGAACGCAAACGGTGTCTTAACCAGACTCTGCACGTTGCCATGGCAAGTACAATTATGCGATCGATCTGAGCACCACTATTTTAGCCAGAAAAGAGAATAAGTCCAAAGAGCGCCTATATAGCCCATGTCATACCGCAATCTTTGCTCCTTTGGTTTCTTTTTGTAACTTTTTTTGGTGTCGTTTTTTTGTTCCTCAACATTATTTTTTCCTCTTTCTTTCATTTTTGTTATTTTTTTATGTTATTAGATTTTGCCTACCAAGATGCTATGTTGCAACGCCTATCAATATGAGTTTTATCTTTAAAAAAACCCTGTGGATACAATACCGTGATATATGTGTAAAAAGTATAAAAAATATAATATGATTTTTTTTTCTGTCACTATCATATTGTCTCTAGCCTAAAGATGTTGCCTTCAGATATGTGTTTTTTTCTTTCTTTCTGATGAATCCAACTAAATAGAAGAAAAAATCGAATCCATCTTTTACTTCATGCCTGGGTTTCTTTGTCGTGTTTACGAAGATGTTTGTACAGTGGGGGTTTTTCCACGAGGGATCGGTCTCTGGGGACATGGCATTTCAATGCAAACAGGGCCACAGACTGTCATCGCATGGTCCTTCCAGGGCGAGCCCTCATTGGCTCTTGCAAACAAATGGTCCATTTCCCCCTAGTTTTAGACTCCCACATCTACAACAGGAAGTATATATTTTAAAACAAGGGTTTTTAATAGTAAATAAAAAAGAACAAAATGTCATCATGTGACATCATTTCCCTGACTTCTGTTGCTAGATTCTCACCCCCCCCCCCACCCCCCACCCATTTGCCTGCTACTGCAGCTCTTGTAAACTAGGATATGAAAACCAAATACTGGATCCTGTCCGTAAAGAAAAAAAAACTTGCCTGTTAGTGACTGTTTCACCCTGTGTAATATTTGGTTTGACCAGTTTTCCTGTTGGCTGAGTTTCTGTGTGGGGTTGTGTAGTGATGGTGGGGGAGGGAAAGGGGGAGGACATGTGTTTTCAGGGCACTGAGGGGAATAAAATAATTAAAAAAAGAAAATAAAAAATAAACTATCATGGAGTAATCAAAATCGGAGGGAATTGAAGAGAGGACTGCGTCATCTCAACTCCCCTCTCCTCTCTGTCCTGTTAAAACAAAATGATTTTGTTGCTTTTGTGTGCGTTAACAAAGGAAAAAAAGAAGAAAAAGGAAGAACAATTCCGAACAGCCTCTTTAACATTGAGATGGTGTTCAAAGGTCTTGTCTCTACAGAGCTCCAGTATTTGAAATGCAACATCTGCTTCTGTGGGTGGGTGGGGTCAGGGTGGCAGGGGGAGGGATCTAAAGGGACGGGTAGCCAAATGTAAACTAAAAAGCCTTAATTAAAAGTGGTGCAATTTTGTATAACAGCATCTGTAGTTCAATAAATTGGATTGCCATGCAAGGGCTTGCGAGAAAGCCGATCCACCACTTGAATGTTTTGTGTATTGTTTCAACCGTTCTGCCAGTCCAATAAATAAAACAAAAATGTTGGTTTAATAATGTTTGCGCTCACAGAAAGCTTTTTTTCGGTGGGGTGGGGGGATGGGGCGCAGGGTTGAAAAGAGATTGCACCCCTGAGGGGTATTCCAAGTACGTGGTTTAGTGACAAACCTGTGTATGTTAACTAAGAGTAAGTAGTAAACCTACAACAAGAGCCCTCTTGTGTTTCCTCACGTATCAGCCCTTCCACCTCTCTTCTCATTCTCACCTCTTCTGGTTGCAGTTAGACAAATGAGACATCCTCGATGACGCCGAGCTTTGAACAATTTCTGGGGCACGAGCTGGAGGACCGAGGAGAGAAACGGCATGCAAATAGACTTTGGGATGCAGCCCATGTCAGTAGTCTGCACCCCATGTCCGTAGTCTGCAGCCCATGTCAGTAGTCTGCACCCCATGTCAGTGTTCTGCACTAGGACGCTGTTCTGTAGCCCTCTGCTGGGGGGTATTCCAAGTACGTGGTCTAGTGATAAACCTGGGTATGTTAACTAAGAGTAAGTAGGAAACCTCCTACAACAAGAGCCCTATGGCGTTTTTTTTGTTAGGAGAATGAAGCCATAGGTTTGTCACTAAACCACGTACTTGGAATACCCCCCCCCCCCCTGTGCCTGCATATGGAATAAAGAGTGTGTTTTGTTATGGTTGTCATGTAGCCAGTGGTGAGCAATACTGCTCTGTAATGACACGTGGGCACTGAAGGTCCAGCAGGCATGTGCCCCCACACAACAAGGAGGACCTGCAGACCAGCCTGGGGAATGCAGAAGAACGAGTTCAGACGAGGCACACGGCGAGCCGCCTGAAGTCAGCTGTCACAGACACACACATACACACACACACACACACACACACACGTGTGTTGAGTGTTGAGCTCTTACAAGCATGTTATGTTGTCTCTTATGGATGTTCAATGATATGGCACTGATTTGTTCTTTGGCACCCTGACATGCGCAAACATAACACACACACAGACACACACACATACCAGCTCTGAGAAACTTTCATCCCACTCATCCTGGAGCAGGAAGCGGCACTCTCACCTCCAGGAAGGGCAAGCCGGAGGAAGAGCCTAAGGTCAGCCATATGGCCTCCTTGTTTCAGTAATGTCCGACAGGCACAGTCACACCATGACTAGGGGGTGGTCCACAGAGCCACTCACCCACCCCTACGAAAAAAGTCTTCAATAGCAATTAACCTTAAAAACAGCTGTGGAACAGTCACATAAACATTGTCAAGGTGATTGAGCTAGTTTTAAATGAGCTCTATGCCCTTAGCATAACTGTCTTGGGTGTGCCATGCAGAGAAAATATATTCAGAGTTGAACCCTTAATGTGTAGCCTGAGTCTGTTGGGTTGTGTGGAATTCCTTACTTTCTGGGCCCAGTTGTTCAAAAAGTTTAATCTGGATCAGAATGATCCGGATTTGGAAATCCCATGTTTTACAGTGCAGGATCAGGTAATCCATGTTTCTTTTATGCCTGTTTCTCAAAGCAATTGAGGAGTGGATCCACCTGATCCAGATACAACCTTTTCAGGATTACAAAATCCGGATTACCTGTGTTTCTAAATGGAACTGTATATCTAGCCTAGTGGCTATGTAAGGAACAACAGTTAGAATAGGTGGCCTGAGGTAGCTTTGATTGTGTTATCTAAAGAGACCAAAATCACCACAATAAAACAATACAAACACCCCCTTCCATTATCAGACCCTTCATCTTATCCAAATTATGACAAATAAATAAATACAAACAATTTGTATCCTATTACTGTAGCATTTTGTGTCTGAAATCCTCCCTTCTGTTGGGATCAGGGTAATGTTTTGGATCAAATTTATCCCAATCCAACTCAAAAGTTTAGATAGATAGATAAATACTTGATCCCCAAGGGGAAATTCAAGCTTTGAACAACACAATGTGAAGGTTTTATCCAGATAAAAAACAAAATTAGATTATGTGATCAATCCGATTTCAGGATCCTCTTTTCCCTTAGAAAAACCCATTTTCAACCCAATATATTCTAGCCTGGGTGCCATTCCGAACTTAGTCCCGCCCACAACGTTTGAGGTCGGGAAGTTCGGTCTGGCATTGATCAATAGTGGCGCGAGTATGCTCGCCCAAATACTGGCGGGCCAATCAAATGGTCAGGGCGGGCTTTATACGATGATGGACAGATGCTCAACAGTAACGTAATCCACCACGTCACCAAAGAGCGCTTGGGTTGAATTCGTTTACAACAACGATGGCTGCCGCTGGAGAATTGAGATGTGTAGATTCTGCTATCAGGTCTGTTCTAGAAGATATCGACAGCGAATTAATTTTAAAAGAGGAACAGAGTAACGGGATCAAGGCATTTGTTGATAAGAAAGATGTTTTTTGCCGAAGCAACTGAAATGGGCATCACGGCGATGCAACTCGGCGTGCACGACGAGGTGGATATAGCCAGCGGTCGTTGCCAGATCCTTTTTTGAAGCCCGGAATCCTGGCTGCTGAACAACAAGTGGAGGGACATGCTAGGCTCCGATGTTTTTCAAGCCAACCTAATTGGTATCGTGATGGACGAAGTTCATCTAACTTACAAATGGTAAGAGAGTCTAACTGTCTGACTTAGTAAATAACTCCCAATGTCGTGATATGAATCCCATGTTGTAAACATAGTAGCCTAGGTATCGTTGTACGTTCGCTAACTCAGACTTGGTACAATCATAACGTTAGTGTGATTGTAGCGAACTAGCTGTTAAAACATTCTAATGTAGGTTACTGTTTTATTTCTATCAGTGGTCAGGCTGCAAAAGGGCAGAAGGGCATTTGGGTGTTGCTTTATGTACTCAAGCACCATACCCATATTGGTAGGCTAGTCACTGTACCCCTTATAAGTGATGTATTCTTTTTAGATGTCAGTACAGTCATTAAAAAGTACTAAATGATACTACTCATAATTTCTTATTTTTACTGTTACTTATTGGTTGCTTTTTGTACTGCTATATATTCCAGGTACACCTGTGCTGACATTGACCGCTTCTGCTGATCGGGAATCCAGAGCCAGGGTTATGAAACAGCTTCAGATGGACAATCCAATAAATTTGGCCCTGAGCCCAAACAGAACAAACATCAGAGTGGGTCTGATTAAAGTACCTGGCCATACACTGGAGTGCCTACACTGGATTGTGAGGGATGTTAGTACAAAGCTTGACCCAGCAGTTAAGACGGTACTTTAATGGAGTCACTAGTTGTCTGCGGAAAGCTTTGTACTGCCATTTTGAGGAACACACCACATCTGTTGATCTAGGACATCTGTGCTGCACTCACTGCCATTCTGTTTGTTCTTGTGAACGTGAAGGTTGTGGGGAGCTAATCCCCAAATATGAACACTTTCAAGGGGAGGTTTCATCACACCACAAACACAGAATAGTCACACCTAAGGGCACACTTTTGATCAGGGAACTGTTACAAACTTACAGGAGTAGTTTACTTCAGGACCATAAAAACATACCACTTTACACAGTCGACACAGCCTGCACTGGTTTTGGAGATGAACTCATTGATCAGTTTTAGAACAGTGCACACAGATATTTGACCTGGACTTCATTATCCATAATCTCCCTACATACAAGCTGGAACATGCAAAAGAGATACTATGAATTATGCATGAGGTTTTTGATGACATCGAACAGAGTCAAACTAATTTGTTTGATGACTGTGTTGTTCAGGATGACCGTGTTCAGGTTGACATGGATTACACTGGTTACTTTGATGACGAGGATGAGGATGATAAGATACAATCATCCCCAAGTAACTTGGAATCAGGCTTGTCAATGTTGAAGATCTCAGGCTAGCTTCAAATTCAGGCTCAAATTTGTGGCTTCAGGGTCCTGTTGTTGTGCAAATGCCTTTTTTTTTACCTCTGTTACATTAATATTTTTGAATAAAATTAAAATGGTTTATACTTCTCTACTGGTTGGTGATGTTTCTGCATTTAAAGACAAACAATAAGACATTTCAATAAAGATTTTTAATATCTACACATAATAGGTAATGTTTGAAGATATACGCTGAACTTTGAACATACAACCAATAAGAAAACACAAAAATGTTTTCAAGAATGTGGATACTACTAAACTATTATATGAAAACAATTATTTACATTGTCATTTACGAAAACAATATTTACAAATTACCATCACCATTTACATTTCACATTTACTTAATTATTTAAATAGGCACATTTTGCCAGTCCATTATTTTCTCCTGGTAATTCAGCTTTGCCAATAAGTTTCTCTTGAAATTCGGGAATGCATGAGACTGCCTGCCTGGGTGATTTTTGTTGGGAAAGTTGTGTCTCCCTAAAAACGTTTACCAGTGTTAAAACGTCCTGTTCTCGGGCCACATGATGAATGCCAGCCGGCCTTGTCAGCTCCAGCTCTGTGTCCGTTTTGTCCATTAGCTCTTTGACGATGCCAATGGACCTACTGATTCTGGCTGCTGACATTTCTGACATGTTTGGTCCCAATCCTCTCATAAATGATTTGAGAAAATTGTTTAGGTGTTCCAGGTGGAGGTCAAGTGGATGGAAAATGGGTGACAACCTGAAATATAAGTGAACACATCAGTGTGAAGAATTACAGTATAGCCTAATAAGTATAACGTGCATTGACAATACATTGGAAAATACAGACTGTTAAATATGGTGACACCAGATGCAATTGCTGAGCAGGTCAGAGAAACACTGCCCACCCCCCACAGAGGTGCAGAGCACAGAAGTGGGGGTTGGATAACATGCTAGTCCATTACAAAATGAAGTTTCTACATATTGACAAAGTGACAGAGGCCAACTTACACATCAGGTACAAGTTTATCCTGGTAACATTTGCTCACACTACACTGAAATTCGGGCTGGCTTCCAGAATACTAGGCATGTCAAAATATGACTAGATGATTTAATCATAGATAGATTTCACGGAAATGAGGAGTGTGGGAATGCACAGTGTTTATCACATTGGACAATAATCACGACTCACTATTAACTCATGTGAAACGTGGCAATCGAGGTTATTCTCATAGTCATATCATAAGAAGTAGAAATGTATTAACAAGCTTACCTCTGTAATGCTTCTTCGCGTTTTTGTACCGGTTGGAGTTGACGGATTGGGGCAGAACTTCTTCAGAGTCCGGGGCGTCTCTGATGCCTCAGATGAACACGGTTCTTCAGGCTGGTCTCCTTCGTCTTCTGTCCATTTTTTAAACACGGGCATGTCGCGTTCCAACCGTGTTATAAAGTTCTGACAGGACCGACAAATGCGATGCGATTTGTTTGCAGTGTTGTGGAGTTGTAATCCTAAACGGATAACTTGATCGTATATGCATTCACCTTTACTGTTTCTCTCAAAAATGAGGTTCGTGTGTTGAACTCCGTGTATCCTTACATTATTTTTACAACACCTGCGAAAATCGCTCACATTTTCTTCTTCTAGCGTGCAGTTGAGTTCTGTTGACATCAACTATGCGTCGCTTAACATACGTCACACACTCCGTTGCTCTGATTGGTTGTAGGTCTATCCAATTGAGTGCAGAGGCATTTTTTTTCCTGGTTCGTTTGAAACACGCCCCATAATCACAGCTCTATGGAGCAGTATCAGACTCAAATTCTGACTAGAATTGAGTATGACTACGTCAGGCTAAATATATTCAATCCGATAGCCGAAATCAGATCAGATTTTGTTTGAACAACTGGGCCCTGATTAGCCTATAAAGTTCAGTTCAGTAATATTGGCATTAAGATATTGGGACCTGATTATACATAGGCCTAGAGTTCAGTTATTGGCATAAAGATATTGGGACCTGATTATAGGCTACATAAGCCCATTTCAGTTCAATAATATTGGCATGAAGATATTGGGCACGAATTTGAATGATGGGCAAAGACCAAAGTTGCTCAATCAGCAAAGTGTCTCGAGCATTAACTAAAGCTTTAGTGTGGTGAGTGGGAGTAGGTCTAGGCTACAGAGCCGATGCGCCGATGTTTGATCTTAAAATCTTGCTCACCGTAATCAATTTGCAAATAGATTTCGTCTTGTTATTTAAAAAGCTTTTGTTAAATAAAAGGCACGTTTTGCACTTCCCCCGCCTTTTAAATTAGACATGAAGTCCCTTTCATGATGCATTCACCCCCACCACACAGACACAGTCCAATCTACCAAAAAAGTAAATACCTCAAAGTCAACCCCAACACTCATGCAACCCATCTCCTGCCTTTGCACAGACAGTGTGACAACTTAGTTTAATGCAGTGGACACTCCCATAAGTGTCTTTTTGCATTCTGGGAAGGACTGACTGACTTACTGTGAGCCAACAGGAAACCCTGTAGTCTGACACGGGCCTTCCTGTCCTTCGGCGTGCAGGAAAAAACACAGTGAAGATGAAACATTGATGTGGTAAACCAAATGACTGAGCTAAAAGATCACTTATGGTAAAGGATACGCAGTACTGAACACCTGCAGGTTTTTCACTTCTAAGAGCCTGCATAGAAACCCCCTGGAATTAATTGCTTGGATGAAAAGGGGCATGCATTTTTATACATTTGGTACATTAGTCACAGGAGCATTTAACACAAATAACACACAATTAATGTCTGCAAGGTCTAAATTATGTAGGTCTGTGAGATGTATAAAATGCATTTCAATAATATGCTGCCACCACAGCCCTTTAGAATCATGAAATGTATGCTTAAATCAAATGTATGCTTAAAACAGTTTTCCGCCCAGATGTGCTGGTGCATTTGTAGCTTCGCTAGCAGGTGGCGCTACATTGAAACCGTACGGTTTTCGTTGCCCTATCACCTCCTGATGTCAACAAGCTGAGAAGCCATGGTCGAGTGTCGAGTAAGTCGATTGTCTTAGTTCTGACCTATTTCATTGCCTAAATTAAGACTATATCTTATTTACACATCGTATATGTTGTTACACGCAACATAGAATATTACGAGCCTGCAATAGATTGGCAAAACTCCCATTTAATTCGACATTTGATATATCGATTTAATATATCGATATTGATTACACATCCTGCTCGAGCGGGAACACGGAAAGGATGCCTGACGATTGCTAACGAGAAAGCTGTGAAATTAGCCGGTGTAGTACAGCGATTTACCTGGAATCATGGACTGGTGAGTCAAATGAAATAGTATATTATTCACAGTTTGTCGAGGGATGTGTTCAGAACGACATCTGTAAAACCAGGTCTCACATATAGCAAAGGAAGCTTAACTTGGATTGGATAGACAGATGTCATTATGCTACAACTTCCACATGTCAGGGAAGGGTTTGCAAGTTAGTAAAGGGAATGCGTTTACTAGAGTCAATACTTGCATTTTGCTATACATAGATTTAGTAAAAGTGTGGGTTTGTGGTAATTAGTCAGAATGTCTGTCGTTAACTTACTCGAGAAGTCAAGCTTTGAATGTTTGTTTGTTAGTAACATTAGCCTGCCAGACTAGCGTTACTAGCCATGTTAACGTTCGTGGTAGGGCAGTGAATGCAAGTGGTTGTATTTTGTTTGCCAATATTGGCAACACTAGTGCTTAGTTATAATATTAAGTTGGTCACTTTATTATACTGCACTGTCTAACGTTAGGCTATGTGGCTGAGTTTGCCCGACGCTTAGCCCAACGCTACGACTTCCCTTTCCCCTACATACGCACAAGGAGTGTGTAAATAATGCCAGGCTCATCGGATAAAACATTGAACTGTAGAATCTTACATCGTTTATATGCATTCTTGTGAAGGGCTATCCACAGAGTTGGCTCAATCAATGTAACTGCCAGTATCAAAAGGATCTGGTCACGACCCAGAAATCCTCTGTTGACTAGTAAAATTCATCTACATGGCAGGTTAAATTCACCAGTCGTCCGGGACTCCGAGGTGACTCGAGCCGCACGAAGAAAAAGTTCCCACAAGAAGGTGGCCTGTATCCTTTTTTGAACTGTACTTTCCAGGTTAATATGTTATGTAAACTGTGTCATAAGATTTGGGTAAAAGGCTATTGAAACCTGCTTTTTTTTATCATGTTTGCATCATGATTTGCATACCAAAGCTATCATGTTTTGGTATGCACCTGGTAGCCACCTGATTCATGGAGTATTTAAATTAGTTTCAGGGTCTTACTGGAACATTTCCACACTCTTAAGTCTGCACCACCAGCAAATATTTGACCATTTTAATTGGCAGGATATATGTTTTTCTTTTTTTGTTTTCTTTCTGCTCCTTAACTCCTCAACAGTCCCTTTAGCTCAGGATGACTCCCCCATCCTCCCCAACACCCCGGGCGCACGCGCCCTCCTACGCCACACCCCTGGGTCCCTCCTGAAACAAACCTGTGAGTACTGTCACTGTCACTGTGCAGGACCAGATTATTAAAAGGCCAGCCATCTTCTGGCTTTGTCAGAAAAATAATTTCGTATCTTCTGTAGTTCCTCCAAACGTTTGTTTGTTATTGTTGTCGTCGTCACTGTTGTTGTTATTGTTGTTGATGTGTGCTGTGCTGTGCTGTGCTTTGCCCCTGTGTCTAAAGTCACTCCCAAGAGCGGTCTGAGGAATCCAGATGTCTCAGCCATTTTGGCCACAGGCAGCCGCACCCCGCGGTTCATGCACACGCCTCGTCCTGCAGGAAGCTTGAGCATGGTGAGAAATCTCTGCTGTACACAGAGACGGTCAGATGTTTTAGAACACATGCACACATTGCCGAAATTGCACCGCCTCTGATTTTTGTGCAAGAATGCAGCTGTTGAAACTATTCACTCGTGTGTGGGTTTTTGTCAAGACGCATCAAGGACGAGCAGTGAATAAAACTGACACGTGTGTATCGATATTTGTCTCTCTCTCTCTCTCTCTCTCTCTCTCTCTCTCACACACACACACGCGCTTGTTCACTTTTTTTCTCTGTCCCTCTTCCTCCCAGAATCTGGATGACAGTGACTGGACCAACAGCTTGTATCCCTCGCCCCTATCAGGCCTGGGGGACACCACCTTCTCTGAAGACCTCAACATGAGTGCTGTCATGCTCAAAGAGGAGGACCCTGGGGAAGCAGGTATGGCTTGTACACACACACACACACACACACACACATCCTTGTTAATAGAAGATGTGCCAAAGTGTAAAACAAAAGAATAAAGTGGTGTAAAAGCTGCTGGGCTGAGTGGTGATGTGGTGCTGTGCATGCACGCGCGCACGCACGCACGCACACACTCATACTCACAGGCTGTAACAAGTGATGTAAAAGCTGCTGGGTTGAGTGGTGACGCGGTGCTGTGTTCGCTGTGTGTTTGCAGCCTCTGTGAGCCTGTTTCCAGACTTCCTGCAGGCATTCCTCAAAAACGCCTCGACCGCCGTGTTCGACCTTCTGGAGGAGTACGAGAACATCTGCCAAGACAAGGTGTGTGTGTGTGTGTTGCCTGTGTGTATGTGTGGTTGTGTATGGAACAAAAACAAAAGTGTCAGAATTCCCAATAGAAAAGGCTAAACTATAGGTTATTGCAATGGTCAAAGGCTTGTTAAACATGTGGACAGGGTGGCACAATTAATAAGAATGTTGTTGAAGTGAAGGGTGTTCATGAAGGCCTTTTTTAAATTGACCTGAGGTATTTACCTTTGTGCCCTTTATGGCTGTAGAATGTGACTGGACAGTGTGCTTGTGCCTGAAAGTCTGTGTTGCTGTTGCTGTTGCTGTCCAAAGGGGAGGTCTTAGATGTCTGTCTGTTGTAGGCAGGGGTGTGATTCTTCCGTTTTTTAAACGGAATTCCGTTTTTTTGGACTTGAAAATGAGACTCACTTCGTGCTTCGTATATTTTCCTTTTTTTTCTACCTTTGCCAATCACACCCCTGTGTAGGTGTCCACTCTGCAGAAGCTGGTGCTGCGTTCAGCCCCTGGTCAGCAGAAAACCTCCAAGACGGCAGGGATCTGCTGGCTACTCCAGCAGGAGATGGTCACATGGCGCCTGGTCACCTCCCTTTATAGGTAAACACACACACTCTCTTGATCACTTCAGTTGCACACATATGTAGTCATGGTCATGGTCACAGGACACCCGTACGGACTTCCATAAGTCACCACTGACTTATTTGTGTGCACACTCATTGTCAGTGATCTACACACACACATACACACACACACACACACACACACACAGTAGCAGTGGTCAGCAGTTGAGTGTGCTGAATATGCGTCTGCTTCTCTGCAGGGACCGTGTCCAGTCAGCTCTGGAGGAAGACATCTTAATGGATGTAGCTGTAAGTATGATTGAGTGTGGCTGCGTTTTAGCTACTTATTTGTCTGTGTGTGTGTGCACGTGTCTGTGTATATGTGGTTCTGGGTACGCGCATGCTAAACAGTCCCTTTTGTCTCTTAGACCCCTAGTGTGAGTGAGAAGATCATAATGGAGCAACTGTTCCAGAGGGATGAAGTTGTGCGACAGAGTCAGGTAAACACACACACACACACACACACACACACACACACATATGACTCTCATGGCTGCAATCTGTGGCTCTTCTTCTCCTGCTCTCTGCAGCTTGTGGTGGATTGGCTGGAGAGTATTGCCAAGGATGAGCTGGGAGATTTCTCCGACAACATTGAGTTCTACGCCAAGTCTGTGTGCTGGTGAGTGGGCCTTGCTTTACAAACAGACATACTACGTGCATATGCATAGCGTATGCTTGCTTTCCTAGTTAATGCTATTATGTTATTTTAAGACGTATTCCAGCAATACGCAATATTGGTGTTAATGTATATAGTGTGTTAACATGCCTTTTATTGTATCCGTGTGTGTGTGTGTGTGTGTCTGTTTATCTGAGAACACACTGCGCATCTTGCATTTGTCTGGGTGTCATTGTCTATAGTGTGTATCTAATGTGTGTGTGTGTTTGTTGTGGGCAGGGAGAACACACTGCACTCCCTAAAGCAGAGACACACTCAGCCGCAGACGGGCTTCATGCGGCCGCTGGTGACGGAGCTGGACCCTGACGCCCCCATCAGACAGAAGCGACCCCTCGCTGACCTCGACCGAGAGGATGACGCCCGCCTCCTCAAGAACCTCTTCACCCTCATCCGCGCTGGCATGACCGATGAGGTGAGAGGAGATGATGGGGAGAGGGGGGGTGGGGTGCCATAGCAACCAGTGTTTTTTCTGACACAAGCTATCAAGCTGTATAATCCCCCCATCAAGCAGGAGTGCTGAAAATGTTTTGATAATAATAATAATAATAATAATAATGCTAAAAATATTCATACATTTAGTGCTCTATTGCTTTTATCCTCAGTCTTGGGCACAAAGGTTTCTTTCATCCCTCTATCCATCTATTGAACATCTTCTGGTGCTCCTATGTATATTTTTTTACTGCGTAGGCATTGTGGAGGGGCTGGAGGGGCCAACGAGAGGGGCCGGGGGGGGGGGGGGGTTGGTGCAATGGCAGGAGGGAGCCGCTGTTGATCAAAGAAGGAAATGCCCACTCAACTTTGCATTTATTTTCATATTGTGTGTGTGTGTGTGTGTTCAGGCTCAAAGGCTGTGTAAGCGCTGCGGGCAGGCATGGAGAGCAGCCACACTAGAGGGCTGGAAACTCTATCACGACCCCAACATCAACGAAAGTGAGTAGTCAACTCTCACGCTGAGCTATGTACTAAATCCTTTTCGTGTGTGTGTGTTTTGTAGGTCAAAAGTTGATTGTTTCTGTTTTTGTGCAGATGGATCTGAGATTCAGCCTGTGGAAGGGAACCCTAACCGCTGCATATGGAAGGCCTGCTGTTGGAGAATGGCAGAGGAGGTGAGAGAGAGACACACACACACAAACACACACGTCTGTGCCATTGGCCGTTGATCACACACCCTTGTTGTCTCCTCAGGACCAGTTCAACCGCTATGAGAGGGCCATCTATGCAGCACTGAGTGGGAACCTTAGACAAGTGAGTAACTTTGCTGCACTGAGAGAAGGACCGACTCCAGCCTTCTGTGTTTCTTACTTTTCCCCTCCTGTTCTTTTCTCCTTTTTTTCCCTCCTGTTCTTTTCCACTCCTGTTCTTTTCTCCTTTTTTTCCCTCCTGTTCTTTTCCACTCCTGTTCTTTTCTCCTTTTTTTCCACTCCTGTTCTTTTCCACTCCTGTTCTTTTCTCCTTTTTTTCCCTCCTGTTCTTTTCCCCTCCTGTTCTTTTCTCCTTTTTTCCCCTCCTGTTCTTTTCCACTCCTGTTCTTTTCTCCTTTTTTTCCCTCCTGTTCTTTTCCCCTCCTGTTCTTTTCTCCTTTTTTTCCCTCCTGTTCTTTTCCCCTCCTGTTCTTTTCTCCTTTTTTTCCACTCCTGTTCTTTTCCACTCCTGTTCTTTTCTCCTTTTTTTCCCTCCTGTTCTTTTCTCTCCTGTTCTTTTCTCCTTTTTTTCCCTCCTGTTCTTTTCCCCTCCTGTTCTTTTCTCCTTTTTTTCCACTCCTGTTCTTTTCCACTCCTGTTCTTTTCTCCTTTTTTTCCCTCCTGTTCTTTTCTCTCCTGTTCTTTTCTCCTTTTTTTCCCTCCTGTTCTTTTCCCCTCCTGTTCTTTTCTCCTTTTTTTCCACTCCTGTTCTTTTCCCCTCCTGTTCTTTTCTCCTTTTTTTCCACTCCTGTTCTTTTCCACTCCTGTTCTTTTCTCCTTTTTTTCCCTCCTGTTCTTTTCCACTCCTGTTCTTTTCTCTCCTGTTCTTTTCCACTCCTGTTCTTTTCTCCTTTTTTTCCCTCCTGTTCTTTTCCACTCCTGTTCTTTTCTCCTTTTTTTCCCTCCTGTTCTTTTCCACTCCTGTTCTTTTCTCCTTTTTTTCCCTCCTGTTCTTTTCCACTCCTGTTCTTTTCTCTCCTGTTCTTTTCCACTCCTGTTCTTTTCTCCTTTTTTTCCCTCCTGTTCTTTTCCACTCCTGTTCTTTTCTCCTTTTTTTCCCTCCTGTTCTTTTCCACTCCTGTTCTTTTCTCCTTTTTTTCCCTCCTGTTCTTTTCCACTCCTGTTCTTTTCTCCTTTTTTTCCCTCCTGTTCTTTTCCACTCCTGTTCTTTTCTCCTTTTTTTCCCTCCTGTTCTTTTCCACTCCTGTTCTTTTCTCCTTTTTTTCCCTCCTGTTCTTTTCCCCTCCTGTTCTTTTCCCTCCTGTTCTTTTCTCTCCTGTTCTTTCTTCTTGTCTTTGTTTCTTTGTTTCTGTTTGTGATTGTTTCCTTCTTGCTTTCTTGCTTGCTTGTTTGGTTTGTTGCTCTCTCATTGACTGTCTATAATCTCTTCCTGTGTGTGTGTGTGTGTGTGTGTGTGTGTGTGTGTGTGTGTGTGTGTGTGTGTGTGTGTGTGTGTGTGTGTGTGTGTGTGTGTGTGTGTGTGTGTGTGTGTGTGTGTGTGTGTGTGTGTGTGTGTGTGTGTGTGTGTGTGTGTGTGTGTGTGTGTGTGTGTGTGTGTGTGTAGCTGCTGCCGGTGTGTGAGTCGTGGGAGGACACGCTGTGGGCTCACTACCGCGTGATGGTGGACACACTGGTGGAGCAGGAGATTCGCTCATCGGGCATGGGCACGGAGGACCTGGACGAGCTGCCCAGAGAGTACCTGGAGGCCAAGTGAGTAGGAGGAGCCTCAGCATCCTGACCAATAGCAATCCTCCTCCCATCCCTCTCTCCCACTAATTTCCTGTCACCCACAGCTCCCATCTAGCCTAGAAATCTAGACGCACCCTAGCGGCAGTACAAATTACAGGGCTAGTCTTGCAACTCTCCGTTGGCTTGTGAGCTGGAAAAATAAAAAACTTCTATCAGGCCAATCAAATCGTGTATAGAGACGTTAGGCGGGCTTAACATAATGATTGATGTAATGATGGTTGCAACGGTTTGGCTTGAATTCCCTGCTACTTAATAACAAAGAAGATGAATGTTGCTGTTGGCGAACAGCGTGACACACGAGTCAAGCTTTTTTAAGTTGGCAAAAGTTTGAACTAGCCAACTAGCTGCGCTGGTGGGAAAACACATGGACTCATAGCGCTGTCCTATTGCGTGCAGAGGGAATTTGAAAGACAACCGATTATCCCGCCCCTCGGACTGAGCACTGCCAACGGTGAGTGCCCAGACCCTACATTTTAATGTGGGTGTGGCTCGTCAGGCTATCTCCCAACGGCATTAAGGCAAACATACAAATATGTATAAAACTAAGAGCCTCATCACATAGATAAGCCTGCCATGCCCAACAGCACTGGCACTTGCCTTAGTCCCATAGCTTAGCCACGTAGCAGTATTATAATTATAATAAAGCCAATTTTTGTTGTTTGTTATTTTTAGTCTGTGAAGATTTGCATACTTTGGATTGTGCTGAGACATATTGTACTCACATTTGGAGTTTGACTGCCTTATTTAACATTAAATGTTGTTTAGTGCACTGTTAAAGCTTACTCAAAGGTACGAGCTGACTAATGTTTTTAAAGTCCGTCTCACTTTGTGAACTGCACATACTGTATAAGAACAGTGCCATCTAGTGGACAAAGTGGCAACTTAACCAGATCAGTATATATGTGAAGTAAGTAAGTATAAGTATATATATACTCTTTTGATCCCGTGAGGGAAATTTGGTCTGCATTTATCCCAATCACGAATTAGTGAAACACACTCAGCACACAGTGAGGTGAAGCACACACTAATCCCGACGCAGTGAGCCGCCTGCTACAACGGCGCTCAGAGAGCAGTGAGGGGTTAGGTGCCTTGCTCAAGGGCACTTCAGCCGTTCCTACTGGTCGGGGTTCGAACCGGCAACCCTCCGGTTACAAGTCCGAAGCGCTAACCAGTAGGCCACGGCTGCCCCTTATAGACCTTCAAGCTTGATATTTGGTGTAAGCAATTAATAATAAGCTTGTTAACCAGGTTGTGTAACAGAGGCAGTGCTTGAGCTATCTGTCCAAATTCTTGATTTTCCTAGCTGGACAATGGAGAAGGTGTTTGAGGAGTTGCAAACTACTGAGTCAAAGGTAAGCAGGAGGTCTTAATTGGTTCTACAACGCACACTCTCTCTGTCTCTCACAGACACACACACACACACACATACAAACGCACTCTCACTCAAGTAAAGTAAACAGGAACATACCATTACTTTTTGTCTTGCTGTAAGTAAGTAAGTCGTTGCTGTAATCTATTTATGTCTTTGATGCTAACAGAGAGTCATTGAGGAGAGCAAACAACACTACCACATCATCCAGAAATACATCATTCTTGGAGATCTAGATGGTATGTCACAAGTTGATTTTCTGTGTGTGTCTGGCCAAATGTACAAGTAAATGTTTGCGCAGTTGTTTTGGTGGCGTTTCACGATAAATGGCAGCTGATTAGTGTGTGTGTGCGTGTGTGCGTGTGTGCGCGTTGCCAGGTTTGCTGGAGGAGTTTAATGAGTGGATGAACAGCAGCTCGTCTCTGCCCTCCCACCTGCTGCGCTTCATGAGCCACCTGGTGCTCTTCTACCGCAGCCTGGGCATGCAGCTCAAGGTGGGCTGTCTTATCTCTCTCTCTCTCCGGCTCTCTCTCTCTCTCCGTCTCTCTCTCTCTCCATCTCTCTCTTGCCATCTTTTTGTTCTCTTTGATTCTTTTTCTCAAACTGTTTGATCTTTTTACCCACTACAATTTAGATATACATGTCAATTCATAGACATTAAAACTCACCCTCTATCTCTCCCTCATTCTCACTGTCTCTCTCTCTCAGGAGGAGGTCTCGGTGGATGTCCTGAAGGCCTATATTGCTCTGCTAGTGAAGGAGAAGCAAATTGAGCTCATTGCCTTCTATGTGAGTCACCTCCCCCCTGACGTTGCCGTTGGACAGTACGCCCACTTTCTGGAGTCCGTCACTGAGACGGAGCAACGCAAGCGCTGCCTGGAGCTGGCCCGTGAGGCTGGTGAGAGAGGGGGCTCATGGGATAAGTCATCATCACATTTCATTCCAGACCCACCCAGTGCTAGATTTCATCAAGAGATATAACTACATTTTAATTTCAGATCCATCTTACTCTAGATTTTATCAGAAGATATATCTAGATTTTAATTTCAGATCCACCCAACAGTAGATTTCATTAACAGATATAACTAGATTTTAATTTTAGATCCACCCACCTCTAGTTTAGTTAGACATTTCTAGAATCCATTTCACACCCACCTAACTGTAGACTGCAAGGTGGATGTTTATGTTTAGGGCTGTCAATGAATCGAATGTAATCGAATTAATTATATACTCTGTGATTAATTAATCTAAATTAATCACATATCACACATAATCGAATTAATTATATACTCTGTGATTAATTAATCTAAATTAATCACATATATAATTTTTGCTGTGAAAGTATTTTAAATATTTAAATTCAAATGAATCATTGAATAATCAGCATTAGTGACATTAACGTTCAAATAATGCCCATAATAATCTACGATATGATGACCTAATATGCTGAGGAAATAAATTCAAAAGTGCTTCGGGAAGAAGTTTCATTGCATTTCAGGCAAATTTCTCAAATTAATTAAGCAAAATTAATCAGTTATTTTGACAGCCCTAGTTTAAATCAATGGTCTTGAATTTAAAGTGTACCTCCGGCGAAAATTGACCCCAAGGTCTTTTTCTGCATTAAAACACATCAAATAAGCCATGGAGACAGTATTTTTCGTTGATCAACCACTATAGAGCTTTTCCCGCTATACGCTATAGCCCCAAATTACAAACAGTGGATTAGCTAAGGACGGTGAGCTAAGCGCTTCCCAAATCGCATTTTAACCAGTAATATTGTTCAAAACAGCACCAAACCTCTTCAGTAGCTTGCTCATGGTCCCTACATATAAAACGAAGCACCAACAATGTAGTTAGCGAACCCGGAGTTTATTACAGAAGACTGTTAAGAACACTCACCAACTGTCCCCCTACCAGCTCCTCCAACCCCAGCACGAATAATAGATTAACCAAACGTGACAGTACAACAAATCCTTGACCCCCAGCACGAATAATAGATTAACCAAACGTGACGGTACAACAAATCCTTGACCCCCAGCACGAATAATAGATGAACCAAATGTAAGAGTACAACGAATCCTTGACCCCCAGCACGAATAATAGATAAACCAAACGTGAGATTACAACGAATCCTTGACCCCCAGCACGAATAATAGATTAACCAAACATGACAGTACAACGAATCCTTGACCCCCAGCACGAATAATAGATTAACCAAACGTGAGAGTACAACGAATCCTTGACCCCCAGCACGAATAATAGATGAACCAAACGTGACAGTACAACGAATCCTTCAATACTGAGTTGGAGTTATTTATTGCTGTGTTATTATTGCTGTTCTCCTTAATGTAGTCTGACCAACATTTTAATTTGTTCCCTGTTAAATTATACATTTAAGTATTATATTGTTGTGTATTTGTATGTTGCTTTGGACAAAAGTGTCTGCCAAATCCCATAACCATAACCATATATAAAAAAATTCTAGCTGGCATGGGCAGCTGTGTTGTGGATGGCTGTTTAGTAAATGTGTTGTTTGTTGTTGTTGTCAGAACTGGACGTGGCTGCGATCACTAAGACAGTGGTGGAGACGGTCCGAGAAAGAGACAGTCAGGCGTTTTCCCACCATGATGTCACCCTGGACGCGGCAACCACCGCTGTAAGGCCCCCTCTGCTCTCTCATTTATTCATCACCAATGATGACATCACACAGCCTCCTCAGCACACGCCATGAACTCCCCTTAAATCAGTCAGAAGCAACCAAATAAGCAATTAAAATCATGCCAACATGTTTCAGCCAATGTTTCAGTCACTTGCCCTGAGGAAGGCCATTTTGGCTGAAACATATTGGAATAATTTTAATTGATAGCCAAGCTCAATAAAGGCTATCTTACTTACAGATATCCTCTTGAGTGCCTCAGACTCACTACTAAATTTGACATTGTGTTGGATCTGTAAGCTGAAGAGCACCAGAGGAGTACTAATTTCTCTACACCCAAGCAGCGCTCCTTATTTGATCAAATAACATCCTTTAACCTGAACACAGATTCTTTGATATGAAGACATTTTAGGCAGCTTACTACATACATTATGTCTCTCTTTCTCTCTTTTCTGTTTGATTTGTTTCTGCTCTTGCAGGAGGACCGACTGAAGATCGATGTGATTGATTGGCTGATCTTTGACCCCGCCCAGCGCGCAGAGGCCCTCAAACAGAGCAACGCCATCATGAGGAAGTTCCTGGGTGCGTTTGGGATTTGGGTTTGAGCTGAGGGGAAGTGAAGAGGACTTTAAAAAGACGTTTGAACACGACTGCCACAAGGGTTCAGTCTGACAGACCAAGGAAAGCCTGAGTGTAAAATATGTCCGCACAGAACAACTGTTGAAATAGTCTATACCAGATGCCGTATAGGACATTCAAGATTCACTCATAGCTTTCTATTGAGTGGTGAAGATCCTCCATTATGCCAATTTTGCAAAACGCCCCTGTCAGTGAGACATATTTTGATCTGTTGCCCTGCCTTGAAAACCAAAAGACAACAATTTTATCATCAAAATTCTATAGCTGATGTTTTTAGTAAGGTCCCACCTTTGAAGGTTTTAGAATATCTTATTAGCATAGATTTTAAGAAACATATTTCAGTTTCTATAACGCACAATGCTCTGGCCATTAAATAGCCTTAGTTGCGGAAATGGCCTTAAATTAAACAAACAAACAAACAGAACAACTGTTGAATATGATCTCTCTTTCCTTATTCACCATTTATTTGATGGGACAGATACAATAGACACACACAAACTCAGAACAGCAATCTGATGCGAGTATCATAGTATTTATGGCTAATGCTATTTTACAACACCATGCAATTTTTAACAGTCAAAAATCACATCATGGGATTGTTTTTGAGGGAGGTTCATTTTGTTTCTCAGCCTCTAAGAAGCATGATGCCGCCAAGGAGGTCTTTGCCAAGGTTCCTGGCGACTCCATGAAGGAGATCTACCATCAGTGGGAAGATCAAGGCATGGACACGCCTCTTCCAGCGGAGGACGCAAACGCCATCCGTGAGCATTTGTGCATTCGTGCCTACCTGGTGAGTTAGGACACCCACATGACTGACTGACTGACTGACTGACAGTGTTGGGAAGGTTACTTTCAAAACGTATTCCGTTACAGAATACATGCCCAGAAATGTAATTTGTAACGTATTCCGTTACGTTACTCAACCTGAGTAACGTATTCTGAATACTTGGATTACTTCCGCATTGAATTGCATTTTATAAGTGTAGGAATGCGGCAATCAAATCCTGCTTACTAAACAGGCCTATTCTGGTGTGTTCTTCTGTTCCAAATGGCTGAAGTGTTAGGCCCACATAGGAGAATGTAAAGTCAACTAAGCTACCTGATACAACTATAAAATAGCAAGGTGACCACTAAAACTACAGCAGGCGACTAGGCTAATTAAAACAAACAAAAAAAATAGGCTACTTTAAGGGCATTGCCAGAAATTATAATTAAAGTGTGCCTGTGAGATTTTAGGTGGCATCAACCCAGTAGGCTACAAGTGAGGGGCGCATATGACAGGTGGAACACAAATGACCTGCAAATGTAAACATAGGCTACTGTATATCCGTGCTCTCAAAATTAACGTGATCACGTAATGACAATCAAAAACCGCACGTTAAAATATGCTACTCGCAAGAATAATTCTTCAGAGGCTGCATCATAATTCATTTTAAAATGTAAATGTAGATCTAATTAGAAAAACAATAAGCCATTTACTTTAAAATTAATTTACTTTGAGAGTGAAAACTTATGAAACGGAGAAGTATCGTTATGTAATCCATTGATTTCAACAATGTAACTGTATTCTAAATACCAACTATTTAAATTGTAACTGTAACGAAATACAGTTACTCATAATTTGTATTCTGAATACATAACGCCGGTACATGTATTCTGTTACTCCCCAACACTGCTGACTGACGCTGTGTCTGGACTGATGATTGATTAAAGCAGCACATGCCATGGAGCTCAGTGGTCCCAGTGTAACATAGTTAACATTTTATTTTTTTAATATGTATATAATTTAATATGCATTGTGTGTGTGTGACAATGATGTTTAATGTCTGATTGAAATAGGGACTCACCTGACTTATGTATGATGGGGTGAGTTTGTACGATCTGATTTGTGCGTGTTTTAATAGGAAGCCCATGAGGCGTTTAATGACTGGTTCAAGCACATGAACTCGCCACCTGTGAAGCCCACGCTGGCTGCTCAGGCCAAATTTAAAGAGAAGGTAGCGTTTGAGATGAAGGAGAAAGAGTATCAGGTGAGCGCTCAGACATGTCTCATTGCAAAGCACACAACACGACAAGACCTACCTGGGTATTGTCTGTTGTGATGGACTGGTACTACAGATGACTGTCTTCTTATTCTAGTCTTCTCGTGTGTGTGTGTGTGTGTGTGTGTGTGTGTGTGTGTGTGTGTGTGTGTGTGTGTGTGTGTGTGTGTGTGTGTGTGTGTGTGTGTGTGTGTGTGTGTGTGTGTGTGTGTGTGTGTGTGTGTGTGTGTGTGTGTGTGTGTGTGTGTGTGTGTGTGTGTGTGTGTGTGTGTGTGTGTGTGTGTGTGTGTGTGTGTGTAGAATGAACATGACAACTGGCAGGGCCGACTGGATGCTCTGACTGAAGATGTGAAGGAGCACATCTATAACGTGCTTCTGTTTGTGGACGGGGGCTGGATGGTCGACGTCAGAGAGGTCAGTTCAGCTGTGTGTGTGTAAAGATTGGCAGCTCAAGAAACCATGCAACAGGTTTGGTGGATGTGTGTGGCAGGACAGAATGAGATTCATTTTGGCAGCAGAAAGAGAATATAATATATGTGTGTGTGTGTGCTCATTTTTGATGCCTAGGTTTGCTGGAATAAATTATGATAAAATTGTGTGTGTGTGTGTAGGATGCAGAGGAGGATCCTGAGCGAGCGCACCAAATGTCGGTGCTGCGGAAGCTGTCTTTGCCCATGATGGCCTTCCTCCTACAGACAGTCCTGCAGAAGACCCAGCGGCACCAGGAGAACCTGCGCCTCGCTGACATCATCGCCTCCGAACAACACCGTCTTTATGAGGTCCGTCGGCTCATATGCACCTCCACCACCATCCCACGTCACTTATTGATTTCAGCAAGACTGTATGATCTATACAAAACAATACTAAAGTCTATTATCCTAATAAGCAAATAACAATCTCACCCTCCCAATCTCTATCAGATGAAAATGTTGCATTTTTGTCTTTCATCCAGGAAGTCATGAAATTATTGTTTTTGTTGTGTGAGATATTTTTGTACAGGATCAATGCATTACCCACTTGATTCACACCTTTCTCAGTTACATTATTGGTTGACCTGACTTCTGTCCCTCTTTTCTCTCCTCTCCTCTCCTCCAGGTTTTCTCTAAGGATGAGCTGCACAACTTCTTGCAGAGGCTTAGGGAGTCTTCTCTCCTGCTGCTGGACAAAGGTCTGGATCCTCTGGGCTATGAGATCCAACAATAACCCCCCTCCCCCCCAGCATATTGTCTCAAATTTTGAACCATGTTTCACATTTGTATGAATTTAGGTTTTTGTGTTCGTTTTGTAATAAATAAAGCTTTTGAGATATATTCAAGGTCTGATTTTTATGTTTATGGTTCATGTGGTTCAAGGATTTAAAGCTCTGTTTTATTTATTTTTTTTCTTTTGTGAGTAATGCGTGTTTTAGTCCTACACTCATGAAGGTGCATCTAATTTCTCTATTTGTTCATCCTCCCTTTCTTCCTTCCTTACTTCTGTCCTAGGCCCTCCTCCTAATTAATCTTGTGAATGAATGTAAAGGGGATGGAGGAATCAAGGAGAGGCAGATATGAGAAATGAGATGTCCTGATCGTGCAACACAGTGCTCTTCCACTTCGACTGAATGCTGCTGCTTTATTTAGGTCCGTCGGGGGCGATAGAGAGCACTGACGTGGCGTCGAGCGCCAGATTTGCTCTGGCCAGAAAGCGTCGCTTTTGTGATGTCACACCCTTGTGTTATGGAGAAAAAAAGATCTCACGCTTTTGAAAGGTAGTGTGTGCGCTTTGCTTTAGTCCAGAATGTGGACCATTTTACAGTTCATTACGGCATAGGTAGCCGATAGCAGAGAACTTTGTAGAGAGGCCGTTGTTTTGCTGATGAGTGATTTTCAAGTGTAGTCAGTTGCCTGGTTAGTAAGTCAGTCAGAGGTAACGTTAACTAGACAAGTTATCTGCTTCATCCTCAGTCGACTCCTGAACCCACTTTTACAGTCTATGCTTGAACCGTGTAGCCCTGATTCGGAACCATGGCTACACGTCTCACAGATCTACTTGGGGACACCCGGATCATTACCGGATTGCTGGTGAATTTGTTCTCGTCCATATGTATCGTGTTCATCAACAAATGGATCTATGTGCATTACGGATTTCCCAACATGACTTTAACCCTCGTACATTTTGTGGTAACGTGGCTAGGGCTATACGTGTGCCAGAAAATGGACATATTCGCTCCCAAGAGTCTGCGACCGTCCAAAGTAATTCTCCTGGCACTCAGCTTTTGTGGATTCGTTGCCTTCACCAACCTCTCTCTCCAGAACAACACTATTGGCACGTATCAGCTCGCAAAAGCCATGACTACTCCTGTCATCATTGTCATACAAACGGTGTATTACAGAAAGACATTTTCCACGAAAATAAAGTTGACACTGGTAAGTACACCACCTTGATTTGAGAATTTGCCTGCCATAATCAGTGCGTGCACATAATCATTATCGCTCTCTGCTAGGTGACGTTCGTCTTGATATATGATGTGAAAGGTAATAAGTCATAGTTACTCAGCGGTTTTTTCTAATGGTTCTACTTATGTTTTCCTCTTTTTCATCAGGTTCCAATTACACTGGGGGTCATCCTGAATTCTTACTATGATGTCAGGTTCAATCTCATGGGCATGGTGTTTGCTACACTGGGTGTTTTGGTCACTTCACTTTATCAAGTGGTAAGTGGTGTGTGTTTTACTCCTGTGTCATGTCATCTAGGCCAACTGCCAGCCAGTCAGTGGCTGGTGTTTCCCTGGCCCAGTAAGGCTAAGGTCAGGTGACGGGTCAGTTTGGGCCTCTTTACTATCACAGGGCAATATGCTGGCTTTAGATCCTTTCTAATGGTGTGTGAACTATTATCAACAGCTATAACAGGCTCTGTGTGAACTCATTGACATGTATTCATTTGGGGGACGCGTTTATCCAAAGCGACTTACAGCAATAGAATAACATGTAAGCTATTAACAATTAAGTATTGTAACATTTAAGCTACAGCAGTAGAATAGCATTTAAGCTGCAGGCATGTTGTGAGTTGTGACATGATTCTCATGTTTCTTATTCTCTTGTGCAATTTGCGAGACTCTCATCTGTTATCCATGTGTACCTCCCTGCCGGCGGTTATTACTGTCCCCATTTCCCCATGTATTTATCTCAAATGTGTTTTTAATCCATTTGCAAATTTTTCCTCCCTTAAGATTCCATATTATATTATTGCATTGCAATATTATAAGATTGCATTATTTATATATATAATATTTAACATAAAAGCTTAACTTCATTGTTAAATGAAAGATACCAAGTCTGAGAGTGTGTGTTACATTTCTCATGATACAGTGTTGCCAAAGTTCTTGAGCAAAGATCATCAGAGTAAAATAGTGAGAATACATGAGGAATAATAAAATAATAACAATGTGAATTTCAATTTCCTTTCTCTTTGTAAGTGGGTGGGAGCAAAGCAGCACGAGCTGCAGGTGAACTCCATGCAGCTGCTGTACTACCAGGCCCCCATGTCCTCGGCTTTCCTGCTGCCCCTCTTGCCCTTCTTCGAGCCCCTCACTGGGGAGGGGGGCATCTTCGGCCCTTGGTCCCTGCAGGCTCTGGTGAGAGACTCCTTTATATTCCCCCGTCGTCAGCAGAGAGGAATTTCCTTTTCAGTCACACCCATCTACTCAAACTTAATACACACCCCTGCATTGCACACAGAAACATGGACACAGAAGTGAAAGACAACTGATTAATAACAGTGTTTCCCATACATTGACTTATTTGTGGCGGCCCACCACAATATCAACATTGACCACCACACAATGATTTTCCAGGTTGTACTAAATTGTGCTTAAATCTGGTTAGCATCATAACCACGCTGTGTAAATTTGTTAAAAACTGTTGTATTTAAGTTAATTCTGCAAACCAACCACCACAAATGGAATTCAATTCTGTGGGAAACACTGAATAAGGTTTCAGTAGAAATTAATCTATACTATTGTGTGTGTGTGTGTGTGTGTGTGTGTGTGTGTGTGTGTGTGTGTGTGTGTGTGTGTGTACACCTCATGAAATCACTGTAAAATAGACTCTGTGTGTACAGTAATGGGAACCACAGACCAATCTGAAGATCGGGTGTGTGATCATTTCTGGCTGGGTCTATGAACATCTGTAGCTCTGACAGACCTATGTCTGCTAGTTTAAGACTGATTCAGCATATTATATCAGCATCAGAGTTGTCATGAAAAAGGTTGCCCTGATTGGCGGTTTTGCTTGCCTACTTGTTGCTAAGAAGCACATTGTAATCACCAGATATTCCCATAAGGAGATACAATCCTGGTAGTTAGCTGTTTGCCTCTGAATGAGGCACATTGATCTTGGAGAAATGCAATTTTGTTCTGATGTGCTGTGTCAATCAGCATCGCAGTTTGTGCTCTGAAGTCTGCCTGGTTTGCTTTCTTCATTACATGGGAGGCAGAAAGACCATGATGTGTTAGTGATTGTGATGCTAGTGTTTGTATGTAAGAGGCTTTGACTGTGCAGTATGGCCTGGACAGATGGTGCAAAGCAAAGGGAAAGATTAGTCCCTTGTTCATCAACCACAATTCTGTGTGTGCGTGCATGCATGTGAACTTCTCCTTAATGTATTTTGAATTGACAAATTGATGGATTTGAATTGATGTTTGCAAATGAAGTCAGATTTAGAACACTGTGCTTTATCAATTATTTTCTTGTCACAGACTTCACTGATTTTTTTTTTCTTCAACTTTTCTCTTCATTCAGGCCATGGTGCTGTTATCAGGGCTGATTGCCTTCCTGGTCAACTTGTCCATTTACTGGATCATTGGGAACACCTCAGCTGTCACGTATCCTTGTTGTCCTTCCTCCCTGCATGTCTTTCACACAGTTTCTCACCTTTCCATTCACGACCAGTTATACTATCATTGTGACTCAAAACTGCTATTATTTGTAAACATATGGTAAACTTCTAAAGTTTTAAGTTTAAAGTTAATTCTAATTCAATGCAATCAACAGCTTTTTTTTCCCTTCAGAATTTGATTCATTGTTTACCTTTAAAGTATTATCACCAGTACATGGCAAATAAGGTCACTGTGGTTCAACAAAGGCCTGGCCTCATTCAGAGCTGACATTTTGTGTAAACTAAATTAGTGTCAAATCTTATCAAGTAATTTTGTGTAAACTAAATTAGTGTCAAATCTTATGTTATATTTGCTCAAATGCTTGAGCATCCAAGACTCTAATCAGGCAAGTTACAGGCATTTCTCTGCATCAATTATTTTTTTTTTTTACTTTCAGATATACTGAAACAGTTATACTGCATTTCGTTTAGTTGTGTTAGGCCAAAATATAAAATAAGTGAGCAATCAGGGAGAGCTTGACATTTGCTGTCATACTAGCAATCAGGGAGCACTGAGAAATGGACAAAAAGGATGTGGTTTCATTTGAAAATGGCTGTTGTGTAGGAAGTTACACAAGCTTCCTCATTTGTGTTCATTTGTCTTTAGAAGTTATTTGAACAATGCCAGTACAAATGTGGTACATCATCAGCTATGTCTGGAACTATTTTAGACCTCACTGATTGTAGTGTTGGATTGGCAGGGCTTGGAATGCCAGCCTACACTTTAGTGAATGACTGCATGATAATGTTTGTGAGTTTAATTTGAGCTGGCCCCATAACATCATGACAGATATATCATTGCTCTGTTCCACACAAATACTATGGTGTAGTCTATATGTACTCTCTGCATATGTTGTCGGACTACCTATATTTACATTATTATGCCTTTACATTCTGAAGCAGTCTTTCAGTCATTTTTGTTATGGGTAAGTGGATATTTGATAGGCTATTCCTTAACTGCCCACACTCTCAGCTATAACATGTTCGGGCACTTTAAGTTCTGCATCACGTTGCTGGGGGGCTACGTACTCTTCCAGGACCCTCTTTCTCTCAACCAGGGCTTGGGAATCGCCTGCACGCTGGTGGGCATCCTGTCCTACACCCATTTCAAGCTGGCCGAGCAGGAGGAAGGCAAGAGCCGGCTCGCTCAAAGGCCATAGGACACCTGAAACGCCAGTCACTGATCTTGCCACTGTGGTTGGCCAGTCTCCAGATTGCACACTCCCCCAGATAATGCACATTTAACAGGGGGTGAGGAAAGGAGCAGGATGAGGAGCATTGGCTGGGAGGTACAGAGAGAGAAGACCTTACGCTTGATAATTGGGATGGTTTTTGGGAGGTTTTGAACTTTTAATGAATGAAGTTTTACAGGTACAACAATTAATGGTACTCTCCCAAATTTAAATTCACTTAAGAAGAATGTCAATCATGATGTGTGGAGGTTTTTCTTTATGCATCCGTACTATCATGAACCAATGCTTTCACTCAATGTGAACAATTTTCTTTTAAAGGAGCAGAATGCGTTTTTTCTTGTCAAATAATAAAATAGCTTCCAGACCAACTGCAATAATGTAACTCTGAAGGACCAGTACTGAAGCAGTGTTGCTGATTATTATTGTGCATTCTATGTGTCCTCATTCTTTGCTTCAGCTGTTATCAGTTCATGTATTTTGACAGCTGAAAAACAAGTGTAATAAAATGCATGAAAACCGAGAAACAATATGCATAGAATACATAAACAATGATGAAGTAAACTTTTTTTGCCTTCAGCATTACATCATGGCATGTCTGGAAGCATTTCTATTTTTTTGAGAGCAAATACAGTATACTGCCCCTTTAATGTTGGACAGATGTTCAGAGTATTTCTTATGGTGTCATTATTTAATGATGTCTTTTCATACACTAAACTATACAATAAAAGTATTTTATTGAAGATCGACTCTGTTTATCGTTAGTTGACATTAAACTGACGGCATATGTAGACTCTGCTCCGTCTTCAGTCAGCATAGACTGACAAGTCTACTGAAGGCACAAGTCTCTACATGTCTTGTCTGAGGTCACTTGTAATGATGCTTACTGCTTTGATCACTGTGATATCACTGGAGACCGTCTGTGGACACTATCAGCAGAATTCCTTTGTCAGGTGCTGGTCAGGCTACAGGTGAAAGGTTATTGTAAAAAAATGTTTTTGTTTTCTTTTGTGATGAATAAGAACCTAACAGTGCTTACATAGAACTTAGAGATTTTGAGAGTAGAGGATTTCCCATAAGGTAGACCAATAAGGTACCTTTAAACACACATGGTGAAGGAACTCTTAACTTGTCTTCTATTGTACATATTTCAGTTGCCCGTAAAGTGGAAGTTCTACTAAACAAATCAGAGACCTTAGTTTTGTAGTTCTACAAGTTCTATCAGGACTGATATATTGGATGGCTGAACTTCAAGGCTTGATATCTCTAAGACCTCTCTTTTTTTTTGAATGCCAGAGATGATGCCAGTGTGTTGAACGTTTGATACAGATACTCTGTACTCAACATCAACAGCATTTTAGTTTGAGTGATCTGTGTGTGGTCATAGCTGACAGATCGACAAGTTGATAAAGTGCTTCTGTTTGCAACAGGAACTATAGCGGTTCTATAAAGTTATGTTTTACTCAGCATCTCTGCAGCGCTGTAAAACTGGCAGTGATGTTATGTCACTTGTTATATCAGCTTTACAGGATGATTACAATGTTGTTCTTTCCCTTTCTGTCATGAATTGCAAGTAGGGATTTTTCAGATTTTGGAAGTAAACACTGAGGAATGTGCTATTGGAGCGTGTAGGCACCATTTGATGATACAGGGACACAGGAACTACTATTCTGGCCCAGGGGCCTGTCTGGTTCGAGGCCATCCTGGCGAGGTTCCTTAGGTGATGGGACGGAGAGGGGGTGAAAGAGGGTGGTGGCAGTGGAGTTTTACAGGTACAGCGTGTGCCCATACTGGCTGGCATACAGAGAGCCCAGTGTTCACTTTCCCAAGCTATGCTAACAAGTCTGTCTCTGTGTTTGTGTCCAAATTAATGCCCACGCATCAGGCAAAACCCCCCAGAGAGGGGAAGCAGAGGACAACTTTAGTGCCTGTAACGTAAACAGTAGCCTGCACTGAGGGTGTCTATTCATTGGTGGATTCAGGTTATTTTTAGCTATTCAGTAGCTAAAATTGATTAAATGCAATGCATTATTAGGTTAAATCTATTTCATTACTTTAAAAGCTAACAAGCGATTAAGAGAATGAATAACTCCCTCAGAAGAGCTGAACAGTTCTTGACTAAGGTTATCAAGGATTTACAAAAGATCAAGATGTGCTGTCAACTGGGGTTAAAGGATATGCTTAATCTTGAGGATTTGACTTTTATCGTACTTCATTAAATAATGCTTATTTGGCTTGGGTGGCTCGTTTCAATGTGTTGCTAAGGAATGAGGATGTGTACACATGCCTAAACATGTCGAGACTAAAACCACGGAAAAGAACATCTTGGTCTAAAAGTAACTCTGAGTCATCGTTCTGAGAGAGGAGTGTTGCCAAAACTTACTCTGCCACAGACATGCAAAATTAAGTTTCACTGGACATCCAAGCACTGGTCAAAGTTGTAGATGTTCAATGTTTCAGACCAATGTACAGAATTTGCTTTTGCAAAATGCAATCGTCTATGTTATACAGAAGCTAAGTAATATGTATACATAACATCTTGAAGAAATTTAGGCTATGGAAAGTAAGTCATGATGACTACTAGGATACATTTTGCTTACCCTAGGCCTACAACACAAATATCAACATCTTAATTATTTTATAATGATAACTGTTGACAAAAAAAAAAAGATAAGTGCTAGAACAAATCTGACAAGAGAAAACATGTCGACTCTCAGGTCATTAGAAAAATCACATATGTGCTTACCAAAAGTGTAGAAATACGAACATTTCACTCTAACTCATTTCACACACTATGACCATGTTTGTTGCAGTCATTGATGACTAATTGTTTCCAGTAATTAGTTTGGGCCTGGGAAGATGTTATGTAGGCTATCAGGAGGACTGTAGTTCTAACTTGTCAATATAGTGTAACAAATGATTATAAAGCAGTTAATTGTGAAATGTGTTCCTTTTAGTAGCCTAGTCGGCCTAGATTCTTGGACTTTGCCTAATGGGCAAGGGTCATTATTTTGAATAAGATGGGGGTCGATGAGAGGGGACAAATAGCCTCTTATGAAAGTGAATAGGCTGTTTCTGATGGGTTTCTATTGAGTATCCTAAGATTAAGCATAACTTGATCAGTTAGCCTCACATTTAGACTCAGTCAACAGGTTTATAAATATGCCATCCTAACAGTACCAACTCAGAAGAGGCAGACTACAGAGCTGAATGGTCACACGCGGAATTAACCCGGAGAACAATTATTAATCTTTGTTATTTACCAAAATGTATACTTGTGCTGGATTATCTTAATTCTAGCTCACTCATCGTTGCATTGGAATACGCGTGCATCTTTGAAAATTTGAAATCAACAACAACCGTTTGGGGGCAGCAGTCATCGTGACCTGAGCCTGCGCATGAGCTGTCTGAAAGGTAAGCGCAATTTAGCCTTCTAGTTAGCCTAAAAGATAAAGTTTATAACACTGGCATGTCAACCAAGGTACATTTTTTACGTTGTGCTGACAAATTGAATGTAACGTTACTGTGTTAATTTATGGTGACAAACTACCAAACCATCTGCTTAAGATGGAAAATTGAAAGGTTTGATTCATTCCAGTGTGCCTAGGCCTTGAAGCCGCGGACTTTCTTGAAAGCTAGCATCTCTAGGTCCCTGGAAGTCTGCTGAGTTACCTTACTGCTATCTTTAGGCTAAAATGTGTATATGCAAACTGTCCTCTTCTACAGTTACATATTAATGAGGTCCAAGTGTTGTGAATCATTTGTCAGCGTTATGAAATGATGTTAAAAGGTAGTCAAGAGAAATTATAAACATTGAACTGACTTCGTTAACGTAAAGTTCAGAAGACTGGCGCGCGAATATAGACGTACACATTCACTAAAGCAGGAATGCTAACGATATATTAGAATTCTAGGCGAATGCAAGTTGGTAACATTTACTAGCAGCTACATTTATTCAGCCAACCGAGAAGCATTAGTTAACTGTACAGCATACGAGTATCCACCCAAATTACTACCACTAGCTTCCAGTGTAACTTATTTGTGCTTCTTGTCGAGCAGCATATTTGTCGGGACAAATACATTCCCAATATAGAATCTATTATATCTAAATCATCATTGTGTGATACTATGGGCATCGATACACTAACTTTAGGTAACGTTTCTTTGATTTCTGTGTTTCATTGGTAGCTACAAGTAGAACCTGTGTTAACTGCATGTCAGATGGTGAGATATGAATTGCGTAATTTTCTGTCCAAGTTTTTAATCATCATGGGAGCGTGAACTCAGCTGTTGTAACGTTTTTTAAAACGACCGCAATTTAATCATTGGGAAATTAATCCGCGTGCAGATGATGGTGCTTATCTTCGTTGCTCATCTGGAAATAAATTAGTCTGATTTTTTTCAGGGCATCCTTGCAGTGGCCAGAGAAATATATCCAACATTATATTCGTTTCCAAATGGTCCGACATGTCAGCTGCTCGAAAGACTTGCCCGTTCTTAGACGCGGTAAGATAGACGGCTTGTCCCCGTCAGTCAAAACACATATTAGCCCTTACACAATAAAACTGCACGCGTCCGTGTTGTTGGTCTGGGACATGCCCGGGCATGTACAGTGCGTAGCCACTCCCGTGCACGGCCGCTAGGTGAGTCAGCGTCGGGATGGAAGTAACGCTTTGAAATGTCAATTCAACCAACCCCGTCGCTGAACGCCCAATACTATCAACAGTCTACGAGATTCTAGCCCTGACATGTCTCACCAAGTCTATTTAAACCAGGAGCCGGCTGAATTGCGTTTCCCACTGCAAGCCCAGCCGAGCTGACAGCACTTTATGTATAGACAGAATTTAACTTATCTTATGTATATAATATAGAGATTATACTTATATTTATTTAGGTAAGTGCCTTTGTCTATGCTATTCTTCTTGCATTTTTTATGCTTTAATAATAAAACTGTTGAGTTTATATTAACCTATGTAAATATTCTTTCCTACAGATCAGAAATTATGGCAGACATCACCGCTGATAATGAGAAATTGGTGAGTAAAAATAAAACAAACTAATTTTCAGATGTCATGCCCTAATAGATGAATGCCTTGTCTAAAACAAATGCATGTTTGTGTTTACTGTTTTGAGGTTCGACCAAATGTGCAGTTACAAACACTGCTAAAACAGGCAGGTGCCGATAAGGAGGTGTTCACAATGAAAGAGGTGAGTCTAAGGACAGCTACAGCCCATCTGGTACGAATGTCAATCAGCTGGCATTCTGCTTTTTATTGATGTCTATGAGCACATCTAAAGTGTCTTAAGTGCATAGACTCCCTCCTTTCTTTAAGCATGACCATTTTGAGCTTTACTTTTGTGCACTATTTGACAAATGGGTATTAAGAACTAAATTTGTTTCCATATAGTGGATTCTCTGAGACCACTGAGTGAATATGGGCTAGATTTGCTTTTCTGTGTTTCGAGTTAAAAATAAGTGCTTCTCGTGTTTCATGGCCAATGCCTGAGAGTGGTTTGGGTTGTCAAACCAGTCTCATGTCTGCCCATATCATATCTTATGAACTGTGGTTAGTACACTATGTATGAAAATAAAACTTGTCCAGGCATATAGCTGTGTAATTTTGCAGCATTAGCATTTTGATAAGCATCATCATTTTGATGTTAAAAGCATATTTTTTCTAAATACTTTAGGTTCAGTCACAGTCCTGGTAGATTCGAATATCATTTGAATTCAGACTAAATGTTCTAGTCATTGCTGTGGGCTTGAGGGAAGCTTATGTGAGTTAATGAGGAAGTGTTAGTCATCCCATACCACAATAGACACAGCCTTACATGTACTGGAGTGGTCGACAGTCTGTGGAATGTCTTACTCATCTGTGACCAGCTCTGGTCTCCTCATTGAACTGAGAAAAGACTCATGGTACCAATGTTAATTAATTGACTGGTTTGTAATCTGGGATCTGGTGTAGAGGTCATTATGCAAGCTCTTACAGGCTCATGGGAAGATTTGTGTTAGTTTGGGTTTGTGTTGTGACGGCTGTTTGTTTGTTTGTTTGTTTGTTTGTTTTCCAGGTGATGTACTACCTGGGTAAGTACATAGTGAGGAAGCAACTGTACGACCAGCAGCAGCAGCACATCGTGCGCTGTGGAGGGGACGCTCTCGGAGCCGTGCTGGGAGTCCAAACGTTCTCCGTGAAAGAGCCACGGTATTCAAAGACACATGAGCATTAGTGTAGACATTCTCTCTCTCACTCACTCAAACACACACACACAGAGGGACATGTGTTGGGGAACAGCTGGGCTGTTGATTAGGCCTCTAGGGAATTTAGGGGCGTGGCAGATCGAAGCATAGCTGGCTCACAGGTGTTGGTCTCTGTGCACACAGCTGTGCTCTGCTGTGTATCCTGAAACCGCCGTGCCCTCTCTTCCTGCATGCGTTCACATAGCTCACTCACTGAGTTATTATAGTAAATAAAAGTGTTTTGGAAGCAGCGCTGATGTATTCATATCCGTTTAGGCTTAGTGTCTCCTGTGTTATCTCTTAATCTGCTGTAATTGCAATAAAGTTCAGATAAGCAAATGATCATTCAACTGAAACTGAAAGCGCTTAGCTGTTCTAACCTTATCTGTTGTTACATTCGCTCTCCAGAGTCCTGTTTGCAATGATTACAAAAAACCTAACTGCAGTAAAAACCCCAGCTACAACAGGTATAGCCGTTTTTACATACTTTTGCGGTACACAATTTAATATCTACCTGAAGCTTGGGAGCAGTTTGAAGTTCAGGTGCTTCATGGCAATACATCCATTCATGACTTCTTCTTTTCCATGTAGAATCTCAACCTGCACTTTCTCAACAAGACAGCCAGAGTGAACCAGAAGTGGGCAGATCAGAGGTAAACAGATCTCATTGTCCATAGAGGGTGAAATTAAAGCCTTGCTTTTGTCCAAAGACCATATGGAGTCTTCATTTTGTATGTCTGTGTGAGAGTATGCGTACAGGTGAAGGATGATTTTAAAAATCTGACTGGTGAACTAGTTGTAGAAGTTCTTTCCTGTTGTTTCTGTAGAGTAGTTTAAGAGTGAGCCCTTGCTGTGTGTGAAAGAAGGAAAGAAGAGCTGTTTATTATGGGTGAAACGCTGTGCTGTTTGATGTTTTAAAGGGCCCTTTATTATTTTTACAGGACTCAGACTCAAATGCAACTACCTCATCACGGAGAAGAAGACGAAGCAGTGACCCTGGTGAGACACACAAAAGCTGCCACCTAGTCAGTCTCTTGTTATCCTCAAGTGCTAGCAAATGTCATGCCCAAGCGTGGGCTGATATAGGGGAGCATCACTGTCCTTCGGTTTTGGTTAATGCAAACTGACTAATTGTAAAGGAATCAAATAGTAAGGATGTTAGTTCTGTTCAGAGGCAGACCATTGCTTAGGTCATTCACCAGCTCTGCTGTAATCTAGCCATCCAGAGGCAGAGTGCCTTTAGTCTGAGGAAAAGAGAAACTTTAGCACCACTAAAGAATACCATTACTGATGGCTAGTCAAAAGGGAAGCAGGAAAGGTAGATGTAGACATTTTGCCACATCATGTTGCTTCTTTCTTCCCCTTTTTTCTTTGATGGGATGAAAAGACACAATCTGTGTTTTGGAAAACCCCTTAGCTCTTAATGCTCATCACGACTTGGCCTGTTTTCTCTCCCTGCACTGTGCTGTATACTCCCCCATATGCCTTGTCACAATTAGCGTAGAAGAACATTTTAGTCTGGAGGCACACCAGAATGTGTTCAGATGACTGCCATCCACAATGGGGCCCATTCTGTGGCCCTGCAGTGCACACAATGAGTGACTGTTTTGTGCCATGATGCCGCCACAGCAGAAGCAGCATGAGCTATTGATGTGTGCCATCAAAACATGGGTTGTTGCCTTTAAATAAAAACTGCACCTCAGGCTGAAGGCCACTCACAGGAATTACTGTGCTGATGCATTCTCAAGGGCACAGAGTGTTACAGGAAATAAGCTTATGATGGCCTTAATTTGGTACATTAGTGGAAGGGCTTGAAATACAGTGTGACTTGCCGAAAGGATGGTGGAAGTTTTTTGATTCACCAGTGAACAAACAAAAGATTATGTGAAAGTTTATATGCTGTGAATAATGATGATAGTGGAACGTTCAATATAGTGTTTTGATAGTGTGTTTGACACAGACACACTTATTTAAAGTCACCCATTTTCTGTCCTCTCTGCAGCGGGGTCGTCTACACAGGACGAACCACGCGAGCGAAGGAAGCGACACAAGTCAGACAGCCTCTCTCTGACTTTTGACGACAGTCTGTCCTGGTGTGTGATTGGCGGTCTCCGTGGCAACAGAAGAAGCAGCGAGTCTTCGGACTCCCACAGTAACACTGTGAGTAGCAGCATAAGTGCAGAAGTGTTATTTCCTCTGTTGTGTGTGTGTGTGTGTACGCACACATATGAAACTCTTTACTGACCAGCATCTCTTTTGTTCCCCAACAGGAAGTAGGTATATCTGTTAGTGACGAGTCAGACGAGAGCCTCAGCGAAAACTCAGACTCCGACAACTTCAGCGTGGAGTTTGAGGTCGAGTCCATCGACTCGGATGCATACAGCGAACACGACGAGGCATCCGTGACGGGCGAGGATGAGGTCTCAGAAAGTGCTCCCACCCCTCAGATGAAAGTCCTGTCCAGCTCCTGCCTGCCCCAGATGCCCAGTCTCACTCTCCCCATCTCCCTCTCTCTGCCTTTGCAGGTCTATGAAGTCACCATCTTTGGACCCGAGGAGGAAGACGAGTTTGATGAGGACACAGAGATCACTGAGGCTGTATGTTCTTTGTGCTTTTAGTTCTTGTTCTTATTACATAGATGGTCTTATGTGTGTGAAATTGGTCTTGTATGCAAGCTTGGTTCTTATTTTGGATACTTAACAAGTGTCTAATAATGATTCCTGATGATGTTCTGTATCAGGACTATTGGAAATGCCCCAAATGCGATGAGCTTAACCCACCTCTGCCCCGTAACTGCAACCGCTGCTGGGCACTGCGGATTGATTGGCTCCCTGAAACCAACAACACAGCCGCTGCCACACCTGCAATCGACCCAGCCTCTGACGCCAAGCTCCTGCCCCCAAAACCCACCCCGACGGACTCCGAGGAGGGTCTGGACGTACCCGACGGCAAGCGCGCGCCACCTCGCTCACCCCCCACCAAAGAGGATCCCTCGGTGACTGCACCGTTGCCATCGTCCCTTCCAGACTCTCAGAGCTCGGCCTGTTCCCAGCCGTCCACGTCCTCAGCAGCTAGCGGCAGCGTGCCCTCCAGCCAGGAGGAGGCGCCAGAGCTGGAGCGTTTCAACAGCCTGGAGGCCTTCCTGCCCGCCAGCTGCCTGGAGCCCTGTGTCATCTGCCAGAGCCGGCCCAAGAACGGCTGCATTGTGCACGGGCGCACTGGCCACCTCATGGCCTGCTACACCTGCGCCAAGAAGCTCAAAAACCGCAACAAGCTGTGCCCGGTGTGCCGTGAGCCCATCCAGTCAGTCGTGCTCACCTACGTCAGCTGAGGCCAGCACACACACACACACACACACATGTACACACACATAGCACATTCACAAGTTAAATGAGGTGTTTTTTGTTTTGTTTTTTTCACGAGGTTTCTATAATTCTATTGTTATAGGTGGAGTGGATCTGATCTGAAAGTGTGATAGTAAATTGTTATATTTACAATTGTTATATTGTTATGTCAAATAAATTAATGGATTTGGCATGGATATGCAATGTTGTACAAGTGCTATCAATGCTGTGCCTAGTGTGGAATACTCACAAGCCAAACCCTTCTGCTAGCATATATAACCTTCAAGACCAGTTCTATGCTAGAAACACTGAGACATTTGGTGTCCAGACTGTATTACAAAAACAAGTTCTTTAAGAATGAGGGGTTGGGTGCCGTAGCGAAACGGAGGAGCCACTCTGCTCTGACAAGTTGGCTGAAGAGCACTCGTTTATTGGCGTCGCCGTGTGTTGGTTGATCCTTGTGCATGTGTTGCCTAGAGAGTGCTCTTGTCACTAAGGAGCCCACTTTTTCATTAAGTCTCAGGATACATGCCTCGGCCTGCTCTGTCAGGACCCCCCTCATAGCAACACACACACACTCACACAACCGCATTATTGCTAATACCCAAAACTCCTTTGTCTTTGAGAAAACACTGAGCACTTTAGCTGATGAGTTTCTGGAGAGAGTAAATGTAGCAGAATGCTACAGACTTTTTCTCTTCTGTTCTGTGTGTTCTGTCAATGTGTGGGCATTGAGGTGATCTTGAAGAAATGTCTATGTTCTCAATTAATCATTTGAATTGTGAGGTTTTAGGAGTTTACTGATATTTTGCTTTGGATATGTTTTTTATTAATATCACTGGGGATTTTAGGAATTTTTAAATGTGCTTAGTTGTTTGCACATGTCTTTGTTTTGTTTGCTTTATCGCCATGTCTTGTAAGCAGTGACCACCAGTGGGGTATACTACGAAGCACGTTCGACATATCTAGGCTATGTAAACATATCGAGGCTTCACAAAGCCTTAACTCGGGTATACGTGAAGTGATACTACGATAGCAGTTATGTGATATATTTGTCAAACTAGGCTTTCAGCTCTGATCTCTGCGCGTTCTCGGTGTTGGGATGACGTTGGCCAATCGTGAAACGTCGAGACGCACAAGACCGCCTCTTTAAAATCAATTACTTCCGCATTCATGAGCGATAGCTTAATCTACACTGCAGTAATTTTTTGTGTCTAGCCTATAACATCAAATAAATCAATTGTCATCAGTTGTTGTATGGTATGCACGTCTATAGTGGGATATTTGCACGCACAGCACTATTAAAGCGCATTTGAGATTAATAGTGTTAGATTAAATGTTAGTAGAGGCGGAGCTCCACCCGTAAGATATATGACAGAATCCTACACGTGAGAACTTTGTTTTTAAGACAATTGATTGGTCAGTGGGCGGTAGATTACACGATTTGAGCTATAATTTAGCACATAACCTCCTCCCGACCAGGTTTGGTTGACAGCATAAAATACCATGGTGATATAGCGACACTAAAACAGATCCACTTTCGTGTCACAGCATACCCTGGCTTTGAGCGCAACATGCCTCGCTAACCCAATAATCGAGATTCGTAGTATACCCCACAGGCAGTTAAATTACTTCTGTTTAATTTTCTTGCCATTGCATCTAATTTCCATAAATGTCTCTCCATGTATTGAATGTAGTTATGTAGGCTAGAGGGAACTCTGTCAACATGCACTGAAACATAAATTTCACTCTGCATAGTAAAATGGCTCTGTCCGAATACACGACTGAACTTTTTTGGGGCTGTACATTTTTTTTAAATTTTATTTATTATTATTTGTTTTTTGTTTTTTCCAGATTTTGATAAACCAAATATTTTTGTGAAATGCAAGCTGAACTCCTGAGGGCAACACATCTGACTTTTCCCATACTCTACAACAGAGAACAAAATCTTTTCTGAACTTAAATTCATTTCATTTCATGGTGACTCAAGAAAAACTGCTGGGTTACCAGAAATTCAAGGGTGTGGATTCTTGATACTTCAAAATGATGTTGATATGCTGACTTTTTATATGCTTCAGTCATTATATATATACATATGAGTGAGCAAGTTTGACATGCAGGTATTTACTCATCATGGCTTTTAATAGTTAAGAGTATGCTGTTACCAGCCATACTACTTTTCCATTGTTTCAGTTCTCAGAGATTATACAACTGAATGTGTCTGGTAAAACAAAACAGGCTGCAGTATTACTGCAAGCCTTTAAAACTGATGTGTGTTACTGAGGTGGGGTCAGCACTGGTATCATTACTGCAAGTTCTTAAGGTAAGTGACGTTTTTTGTCAGTGTAGACCTATGTTTCATGACCATCTGCATAACTGGAATTTGGTTTCACTTTGGTTGATATTGCATGACGGGAGAGTGTCTGTAGTTGCCTGACTGCTCTTGTAGATTTTGTAGACTACAGTATGGGACTAACTTAATAAATGATGAGCACAGCACACACACACAAACACTGTCAGATTTTATTGGCAGAGGCACAACTGCAACATAGCTGTAATTCACAAGCTATGGGATGAGGTAGAACAGTGTTTGATAACCTGCACTTGTTTCTGGCCCATGTGTACAGCACAAGCATGCCCCCAGGATTGTCCACAGCAAGATTTCAGTTGATCCTAAATTCACTGGGATGTTCATACACCTAGACACTCAGGTCTTAGACACCTACAGTACAGATTCTAATCCTTCAAGGCGGCTTGAAAGCTGTAATGAACAGCTAGCAGTATGTTGCATCACCTTAAGATTTCATGCCAACATCCCCATGTTAAACATGTAACAGAAATGGCTAGGTAAGGAGAAAACGAGAACCATATCCACTTCTGTATTTCTGTGGTGGTCCTGGTTATATAAACTCAGCATTCAGCAATATTCAGTTAAGAAACTATGAAATAAGTATAACCGTGGAGTCCTCCCAGGGAAGGGAAGTTCCACCCATCTATTTATGTCTTAACAAGGCTGAATACGAACATACCTGGTAAGATTTATACAGACAGGCCTACAAAGCACATTGGCAGGGTGTCTTCAGTTGGTGTCATCTGACAAATCTAAGCTTGCAAATAACATACTGCTATGATAAAAGGCATTCTGGTACACCATATATATAAAAAGCCTTTTGATATTGTGTTATTCTTTCAGATTGAAACTTAAAACTATAGATATTGCCACTTATTGTCGCCATATAAAATGTGTTTAATACTTCAACAATCTTCAGATATCAGAGGATTTGATGCTAGCATGACTTCCCCATTCAAGAGCACTGGGAAAACAGGTTTTGAGGCTGAAAACAAGATTTGATTCTTGCCAAATCGACTCCCTAGTTTGCATTGAGGGTCTAATATTTAGACAGAATATGAGCTGAGGATATGAAAGTCTCAAGAGCTCCCTCTAGTGGATCAATTCATATACAGCATTAGTGTGACAATATGTTTTGATCAATATCTTTGTGTGTGTCTGCCATCCCAGGGTCTTTTTTTTTGTTTATGTGTGTGTGTGTGTTTATGTGTGTTTTATGACATTACACTTTACTGAACATGTTCTAAGGGAGCCCATATATGGAATGTAATGTTTTCTCAACCATGTGGTTAAGAATCAGAGCACATTCCTTTCAAATACCTTCACTATAATTGTGGCTTGTGGAGTGATAAAGACTGGAGCGACTTTGGAATCCAGCTGATAGGCGAGAGAAGAGTCTCTGCTCTCCCTCCTGAGTTTCCATACATGTTTGGGCTTTTGTCGTCTCGCTGGCTTAACACTGATGCTTATCCCAGAGCCAAGTGTCGTGTTTATGTTTAGGCGACAACTTCTTATCTCAACGCACACGATAAAAAAATGCCTCCGATTTCTTCACAGTGCAGAAAGCCTGTTGATGTGTTCATATCAACCGTAAATCCGTAAAGCCACTGTTTGCTCTCACATTCGCAGATGAAAGTTTTATCTTGACTCTGAAGAGCAAGGTTTTTTTTCCTTCTTCTTTTTCTTTTTTTTCTTCTTTTGAGGCACTTAGAAATCCTCTGAGCCGTCTATCCTGGGCTCACACCTGCTTAGCTTCGCACCAAAGCTGAGGTAAGCCCAACATAAGTGTATGTGTAACCTACTTAATAAACAAAAATCAACTTAAAATGGGCCACATGGCTTTGCAAGGTCAAATGGTGAGTAAAAGAAAAACTTTGAAAAGTCTTAAGTCTTTTGTCTCATCTGATCTCACATTAGCAATGAAAGGAGTAGGAGAGGCAGGAGGAGTGTCAGGCCAGGTGTGACCAGCAGGACGGGGCTGTGGCTGTCCTGTGGTTGCAGTCCCCGGGTGGAGCAGGGCTTGGTGGGAAAGGCGGGGGTGCTTGCGTTGATGCGCTGGAGCCAGAAGTCGTGCTTCAAGGCCGAGAAGTTTTCTGGCCCGTAGGGGACAGACAGGGTCTCGATCAGCGTCTCGTGTCCAGGAAAGGTCACCTGTATGGGAAGAAGTTAATGGCCACATGAGTTGCATTCTACTTCGGAACACCAAACATTAACCACTAAACCCACTTTTAAGGATGATGCAATGCAGTGCCTAACCCTTGACTTTGAACTTGACTGAGGATGACTCTGCAAAGCTGTACACTTTTCTGAGCAATGTACCATACATGCCTTGTTGCTCACAAGAGAGCACCTACATGTACAGTATGTGACGCAAAGACGGACTGAAGCACAAGTCAGGGTGCAAAAGTGAACTGAAGGACCACCACAATCTGTGCAACACAATCTGATGTGGATACACAGATATTTCTTTATGTATTTTACAATGTTTTTATGCTTTTCATCTTCTTGTTCAGACCCCAGAAAGACTATAGCTAGCACAGATGTGTACTTAATGGGAGTCTTACATACAACACACACAAACACATTGCTGAATCAGACATGCTACAGGACATATGCACTATGTTTTCATAAAACCGCGGTCGCTTTTCTGCTTTGAGTTGAACCTTTTTCAAAAAGGTGCAGCAGGTGGACAAAATGTGAGGCGCTCTGGGCACGTAAGCAGCGTGTAAAACTGACCAGGCATACAAAAACGTACTGCCTATATACAAACGCTTACTGCCCATACAAAACAACAGAATTAAGACGCCTCTCTCACTGCAAAACCAGTGTTCTTTGTGATCGCGGTTGAGAGGAGACAGGGGCTTTTTTTTAACCAGCCATTTTTCTCCCCTTGACAAGGCTGTCAGCTAAAACCCCTGAAGCAACGCTTACGGTGCTGTAGGGACTACCCTTTTATGACTTCAAAGCTTACACACATCCTGCTACCGCTTATGTTGGTTGTCATTGGGCTGTTTTATAGCTTGTAAGAGTTGCTCAAGCTCAGTTTGAAAGACAGCCTGCCATTACTTAGACACTTTATGAGTATAGGCTGATAACCCCTCACCAGCGTGACGACTCCCCACTGTGGGAGATTGAAGAAGAGATGCATGTCTGATCTTTGCAGATATTGACAGAAATACCTCTGTAATACCTTTTGGGTGGGAGTTAATTTTTAATTTGATACCAGCAACATGTTTCAAAAAAAGTTGGGAGGGGGGTAACAAAATGCTGGAAAAGTTGTGTAATGATAAAGAAAACAAAAGGAGGAATGTTTCACAACTAATTAGGGTAACTGGGAACACGACTGAGTATGAAAAAGAGCATCCCAAAGAGCCAGGGTCTCTTAGAAATAAGTAGGGGTATTCATTACTCTGTGTAAACCTGTTTGCTGATGAAACAATGTCATTTTAATGCTTCTTAACGTGAAATTGTGACGTATTCAGGGAGTTCATCATCTACAAGACATAATATTATTAAAACATTCAGAGAATCCAGAGAAATTTTTGCAAACAAGGGAAATAGCTGAAAAACAAATTGGATGTGTGCATCAACACCAGACCTTTTTCCAGATCTGTCATTGTATGGGCTCAGGAAAACCTCTGATAACCATTATCTATGTGCCCAGTTTGATACTCAACTCAAAAACTGCAGCCAAAATTGTAACAGCTAAAATTGTATTGAGACATGATACAGAAAATACCACCCTCTTATCTGGGCCTGAGCTTGTTTAAAATGGACTGAGGTAATGTGAAAAGAGGTCCTGTGGTTAGACCAATCAAAGTTTGCCATTCTTTTGGAAATCATGGACTCATCTGGGCTAAAGAGGAGAGGGCCTATCCAAGTATCCAACCTATCCAACTTGTTTTAGTGCTCAGTTCGAAACCCAACATCTATGACGATGTGGAGGAGCATTAGTGCCTACAGCATGGGCATCTGAAATCCTATATCGGGGAGTAACGGGACAACATTTACAGAATTGTGTTAAATGAAGAGATGAAGCAGCACAGTGGTAAACATGCTCCTGTCCCAACTTTTTTTGAAACATGTTGCTGGCATCAAATTCAAAATTAACATATACTTTCCATGAAATAGTCCACATTTTCATTTTCAACATTTGATATGTTGTCTATGTCCTTTTTGCTGCTAAATATGGGTTTACGAGACTTGTATATTATGACATTCTGTTTTTATTTGCATTTTACACAACGTCCCAACTTTTTCTGTTTTGGGGTTGTACAGTATATGCTCTCTACTGAGTAATTTTGAGCCTTATATATGTATATATATATATATATATATATATATATATATATATATGTGTGTGTGTGTGTGTGTGTGTGTGTGTGTGTGTGATCTATAATTTCCATTCATTCCATAGAGAGCACCTTAAGATTCTTATATAATAAGATGCTCTCTATGGAATGAATAGAAATTAATTGATTTTGCAGGCAACGCAACGTGACATGCAGTATGCCAGACTCACGCTAGCCTGATGTATTGTACTATCACAGTTTTTAGTGAGTTATCACTGAGTCTCATAGCAGCAGAACTCTAGAATCCTTGTGTAGGTCAGGAGGAAACAGAGACTGACAGCGTTGGAATGGAAAAATAACTGAAATCGTGTGGACCATTTATGAGCAGGACGCCTATGTATTTACTCCCCTGGAAACGTTCCTACATCCTGCTTATTTGTTTGTCTGTCTTTACTACGAGTCCAGTCGAGGGCCCCGGAACACACAGGACATGTGTCACGTGGGGAGACTGTCCTCAAGGCATGCAGCAGAACGTCCAGGAAGCTTGTGACAGGGACCAGCGCTTAAAATGCTCAGCAGCGGTCCTGCAAGGCTGTGTAAAGAAAGGTAAACATTTATTTATAAAGCACATTTTCTAGCACAAAAGGCCAGTAAAAGCGCTTTACACGGCTCGTTTAGTGGGTCTGTAGTCTGTACCACAGCCTTGAGGTCAAATCTTGAACTTGAAAAAAAAAAACATGCAGACACACTGACCCTAAAGGGGGTGAGGTGGGATTGGGGCAAAAGCACCCATATGGCCATAATCCTCCGGTCTGCATTAGACAGGCCATGACCCTACTGTGTGCTAATCTGGTTTCTAAGGTCGTCACACAGGCCCCGGACTGTGTGTTCACAGGACTCATCTCTTGTGCAGTGGAACTGCTAATAATGATGGCGGATTCACACTTTGGGAAAGTTTCCTCCTCAGTAACCAGGTTTATTTGAACTGCTATAACAACCAATCAGGGCCCATTTGGACAGTGTTATTTAGTCTGTGTGCATGCTGTGTGCATGCTGTGTGCATGCAAGTGTGTGTGTGTGTGTGTGTGTGTGTGTGTGTGTGTGTGTGCACAGCACACTGATCAACTCTGAGGGCTTTTGAGTCTGCGAGCGATTCCGCAGCTCCACACATTTCATTACTCCTCGCCGAGGTCCATTTCCTGGGCTAAAGTGGGAGAAAATGAGTTGATTCTTCACGGTACCATGCACATTCCTCTGCCGTTTGTTTGCCAAATCCCTGGGCCAAGGCGAAATCCCACGGCGTGACGTCCCCACAGACCAGCAACACACACACAGACACACACACACACACAGCGAGGAAGAGACAGCAGCACAGCCAGACTGCCCCCAGACTCAATGGACCCAAGCTTTCCCTCCCTAATCTCTCCCTCTCTCTCTTCCTCTCTCTTTCCCTCCCTGATCTCTCCCTCTTTCTCTGGTGCTCCTATCCACATAGAGATGGAGTATTGCCTTTATTATGTAAATATTTACTGAATGGGATTTCTATCTTCAAAGGAATAGAGAGAGGGATTTCTTATGGCTGCTTTGTTTGCTATGATTTGGTGTAGACTTTAAGTGTATTGTTACTTCCTTAATGACTTTCTGGGACAGAATTTTGGACAGAATTTTGTGATGGTGTACAGTAAAGAGTTGACCTTTATAAATGTCCTCTTTATCAAAACAAAATGTAATGAATGTGCAGCTTGCCTGAATTTGAGTTTATCTGTCTTCATTATTAATAGCCGTGTTCTTTAGAAGTAAGATTAATTCTTAATGGTGTCTGTTTATTGAAAAACTCTGTTAGTGTTCCTCTTTTAGAGGGCCCAGCTTTTGATTGTAAACACTTTGCTTTTAAACGGTCTTCAGTTACAGTAAAACCCCATCCCTGTGTGGTAACACTGTCACTTCCACCAGCAGGCCACACGAGGGCGCTCTCTCACCTTGAAGGTGTAGTTCCCTGGGAGCAGCAGGCGGTAGTACTCCCCCTCGGCGCCACTGCGGAACGGACACAGGTTCTTCCGGCCCTGCACCTCCACCACGGCGTTCTGCACAGGGTTCCCGTTTCCGTCAAACACCTGCCCTTTAACACCTGACGGAGAGGACACATGAGTCCATGAAGGTGTGGCAAACAACACACACACACACACACACACACACGGTTTGTACTCCGTACCAGTGATACAACACTATTAGTAATTGATGAGTATCTTAGTGTTTCTCTTTGGTTAAGATTACTCTACTCTACATACCCTAATGCTAGATATGAAGACTTGATAACTGAAGCACAGACACTTACAATACTAGACATTCCAGAAATTATTAAATTAAAACAATCTTCATATGTTCTAACCCTCAACATTTGTGATACTTCAGCTCTGATGTATCATACAGCCATTGTACTCTTGAGGATGTCTTGCCACTAGCATTGTGAACTTGTATATTTAAGGACGTATGACTGCAAATTTCATCTGTGCGGAAGCGTATTCTCTTACCCATCAATCATATTACATTATATACTGTATTTGGATTAATAATACTGAACACCACTGTAAACTCAAACGAGGTAATATGTGAAGCAATCACAAACAAGTCTGACATGGTTTGAGCTCATGGTGTGGGACTAAAGCTGTTGTTGACAGCCTCTTAGTTGGCCTGGGGTCAGCTTGGCTGGGAGATGGTCCAGGGATCATGGTGGGATTGCTGTGGCCCTGGGCGTGGACCTGCTGAGTCAGTGACCCAGACGGTTACATTGTGTAAATCAGTAAGTGTGAAAGGTCCCTGGAGATCCATGCTGGATGTCAAGTTTGAGCATTCTTGGGGCCGTTGGATGCAAACGCTGTGTATCTACAGTAGCTAGCATGTACAGTATATCTTCGTTCATTAATTTCCCTTTCTGAACAAGTTTTCTTTTCTTTTTGCCTGTTTTATATCTCGACTAATTTGTATTTCTTTGAAACTGTAGCCTACATTTCCCCCATACATATGTAATTCCCAGGACAGGGACTCACTCTTTAGTTGTCCGAAATTGGGTGGACGTTGTTTACTCTCCCAAATCTGACCTTTGATGTGTGCACTAGTCACTCATCTGTCATGAATGACTGGACAGTGTGTGTCATCTAGAGCCGTCTTTGGCGTCTGGCCAAGCCTCGCGTTCTCAACACTAATTACGCGTAATCTTTCACTGTCTGTCCAACATGGACGGGAACACAGGGTTGGGTGTCCCGACTGCAATGTTAAAAGCACCCTCTGTCTCACCAGAGTAAAACCTCAGTGGGGTAAGATGGATGAGTTCCAAACATCGGCAACTTGAGTTGTGAGTGTGTGTGTGTGTGTGTGTGTGTGTGTGTGAGAGAGAGAGAGAGAGAGAGAGAGAGAGAGTGAGTTAGATGGTGCCATAAAGTTATATTTAACTGAAAAACTAAATTGTGCCCTGGGAGGTTTTCTTGTAATGCTTTGTCAGATGCCCAACTGACACTGAGGTAGCAGGCTTTTTAAAACTAAAACTATTCTACTTCAATTTTCATGTCACTTCCCAAAATGAATTGAAGTTGTTATGTTGTTGAATACAATACAATACTGTTGAAATACAGACTACTGGCATTGTTGTGTAGCACTGTAACAGTGATCCAGACGGATGGTGTTGCAGCACAGTTGAGCTGGCTGGGATACCACATCTTCATGCTACTTCATGAGTGGAGTCTTCGGCTGTTCTGAGGCCAAACAGACACAGAGGACATTGATGTGGAGATGTGGCACCAGAGATGGGCGTGGGCTTCCCATGACTCTCTCCCTCTGTGTCCACTATGACTTGGACTCTCATCATTAGGTTTTCTTTGAGTTGGTTTTGTGGGAAATGGGCCTTGTTAGTCAAATCAACATAGTCATCCGGAAAGGACCACGGGGTGCGGGAATCGAACCCGGGTCGCCGGCGTACGGTGCAGGTGCCCCAGCCAGTTGCGCCACAGCTGGGGCCTTTTCCGAACTTTCATGCCTCATTTCGATGTCCTTACGCATTTACTGGGCTGGGAAATCTCAGCTTGTGAAGTCCTCTGACTGCTGGCCTGCGGGAGGCCTGCGGGAGGCCTGCGGGAGGCCTGTGGGAGGTGCGGGAGGCCTGTGGGAGGCCTGTGGGAGGTGCGGGAGGCCTGTGGGAGGCCTGTGGGAGGCCTGTGGGAGGTGTGGGAGGCCTGTGGGAGGCCTGTGGGAGGCCTGCGGGAGGCCTGTGGGAGGTGTGGGAGGCCTGTGGGAGGCCTGTGGGAGGCCTGTGGGACTTACCCAGGTGCACCTGCTGCATGTAGGCCAGCAGTGCGGGCCGGTTGGCCTCCCAGAAGCCAGGCAGCTGGCGCTCGGGCGGGAACTTGCAGCAGGACAGCTCCAGCGTGATCTCCAGACACTGCTGCCACACGTAGTTATAGTCCTGCATCCCACCTGGAAACACAAGGCCACATACAGTAAATAAACCATAGTTAGTCATAGTTTAGGGATCTTCAAAAATCATCTAAAAATGTGTTTACTTTCTTTCTAAATAATTCTTACAGAGGCAAGGTTTGTATACGTGTAGCCTATGGTTAATGTTATTATTGTGTTAAATTTTATTTAGTCTATTATTAATATTGTTTTCTTATTTAGGCTACATGTCTTCACTTTAGACTGTTAAGTTTCATTTAAATGTTTATTGATGTCATTTTAAGTTGCTTTGGACAAAAGCATCTGCTACGAACTATAAACATAAACATAAACATAAACAAACACATTTGCACGGTCTC
>NW_027468689.1:13106281-13188781 GCF_046254945.1 Alosa pseudoharengus | reverse complement strand
AAGTGTTTTGTTTGTTGTCGAGGTGTAATCGTCACTTGTCTGTGATGAGTGCCTCTCTTTATCTGTGTGGATCATGTTTTTATTTGAATGTTGCCATGGTTAAGGGTGTGTGTGTGTTGCTTATTTGTCGTTGTGAAGTATTGTGTGTGTGGATTCGATGTAAAAAAAAAGAATCAAATCCATTTCAAGATGAATCTGAAACATAACCAAAAGTGGGGAACTTGAGAGGGTCTGAAACGTGTCAGCGTGCACTGTTTAGGTCTCCCTGAAATCAGCTGATCTGGATCAGACTAGTTCTGTGCCTGCCAGGGAGAATGTGAGGGTTGTGTGTGGGCACACACACACACACACACACACACACACACACACACACACACACACACACACACTGTCTCAGATCAAGCCAGATATTGTTTTAAGAATCTGATATTATCTGTGTCAGTTTCTACATAAATCTCAACAGCAGTTTCCTGGCACACACGGACGCACGGACCACGCATACACTTTTCTTTTGAATCCCTCGGCCATGGCTCCCTAAGGAAACAGTGCTATGTGTTCACCACCAAAAGCCAGGTCCAATTCTTTCAAACACTCAAGCCAGCTGTATAGAGTTCTCCAACAGCACGCGAGCGCGCACACACACACACACACACACACACACACACACACACACACACACACACACACACACACACACACACACACACACACACACAGAGTGAGTGATAAACATATTAGAGGCATGAGGATGGGCCAGATGGAACCAGCTGGAGAGCTCTCAGTCAAGAAGGGACATTGACATCTCCTTCACTCAACCAAAACTAAAGTATCTTTGACTCAACCATCCCTCTTTGGCTGCACTTACACTGGCAGGCCTTGATGCACAGTTATGCTTTTTTGCCCAAATCCTGCCTGTTTACATCTACTATTCATAGTGGTCCATATCAGATATCTGTGTTTACATGGTTCACTAATTTGTATAACACTTGTTATAACCCGCATGCGCACCAGAGGGATTTTGGTCACCAAAATGAGAGCATACATAAACAGAGGTAACTGCAAATGCACAATATAACACACGCTTGCAATATTAGACTATTTCAGCGGCTAGTTGTTTCCTTTCACCTCCAAAGTATCTTGAGAAGTCAAGTCCGCAAAATGACGGCTGACGGTTTTATTTTAAGGGGAAAAAGAAAATGGAGAGCCCTTATTCCAGCTTCTCCATCTCCGTTGTGATTTTAATTTCAGCGTTCTGCCAGTTATGTGCAATGTAAATACGCGTTTACACGTTCATGCTGCACATCATGCTGACAGTGTAAACATTCTCTAATCTCTCTCTCACACACACACACACACACACACACACAAACACACACATACACACACAAACACACATATACACTTAATTCATTAATTAAACACATGTTCACACACACACACACACTTAATTAATTAAACACATGTTCACACACACACACACACACACACATGTGTGTGACTGAATGCATGTCTGCAAAACAAGTGCAGTCTGTTATTTTTCCATCTTGTCTTTTGCCTTTGACCGACTGTCTCCTCCGTTCAGATTTCATGATCTCAGGCTCTCCCTCTCTCTCCTTCTCTGGCTCTCTCTCTCCCTCACTCTCTTTCATTCTCTGTGCCATCTGTCCCCTCTCCCTCTCCTCCACCTACATTAATTTGCATCTGTTCCACATAACCATCATTTCCACCCACGTGTCCTACAGCAGGGGCAGCCGTGGCCTGCTGGTTAGCGCTTCGGACTTAACCGGAGGGTTGCCGGTTTGAACCCTGACCAGTAGGCACGGCTTGAGCAAGGCACCTAACCTTGAGCAAGGCACCTAACCCCTCACTGCTCCCCGAGTGCCGCTGTTGTTGCAGGCAGCTCACTGCGCCGGGATTAGTGTGTGCTTCACCTCACTGTGTGTTCACTGTGTGCTGAGTGTGTTTCACTAATTCACGGATTGGGATAAATGCAGAGACCAAATTTCCCTCACGGGATCAAAATACTTATATATACAGGCCTACATGGTCACCCTGGAGCCGACGCACGTGTCCTACAGGCCTACATGGTCACCCTGGAGCCGACGCACGTGTCCTACAGGCCTACATGGTCACCCTGGAGCCAACGCACGTGTCCTACAGGCCTACATGGTCACCCTGGAGCCGACGCACGTGTCCTACAGGCCTACATGGTCACCCTGGAGCCGACACATGTGTCCTACAGGCCTACATGGTCACCCTGGAGGCGACGCACGTGTCCTACAGGCCTACATGGTCACCCTGGAGCCGACGCACGTGTCCTACAGGCCTACATGGTCACCCTGGAGCCGACGCACGTGTCCTACAGGCCTACATGGTCACCCTGGAGCCGACGCACGTGTCCTACAGGCCTACATGGTCACCCTGGAGCCGACGCACGTGTCCTACAGGCCTACATGGTCACCCTGGAGCCGACGCACGTGTCCTACAGGCCTACATGGTCACCCTGGAGCCGACGCACGTGTCCTACAGGCCTACATGGTCACCCTGGAGCCGACGCACGTGTCCTACAGGCCTACATGGTCACCCTGGAGCCGACGCACGTGTCCTACAGGCCTACATGGTCACCCTGGAGCCGACGCACGTGTCCTACAGGCCTACATGGTCACCCTGGAGCCGACGCACGTGTCCTACAGGCCTACATGGTCACCCTGGAGCCGACGCACGTGTCCTACAGGCCTACATGGTCACCCTGGAGGCGACGCACGTGTCCTACAGGCCTACATGGTCACCCTGGAGCCGACGCAGTAACAACGGAAACCAAAGGGCAAGTGTGACGTGACGGGGAATAACAAAGACCACGTAATGTCATTCATGGGCACTAAAGGTGCAGGTGTGTGTGTTTGTGAGTCTGTGTGGGTGTACTGTACGTGTGTGTGCATGTGCGTGTGTATGGATGAGAATGAGTAGAATGAGTGCCCTGACCTGCCATAGCCGCTCATGCAGTCGCGGGAGGAGGACTCGAAGCCGTCCGGGTTCATTGAAGGCAGAATGTGCACCCGCGTGCTGTCCAGGAGGCGTGTCACAAAGGGGTTGCTGCGGTAACCCTTCGTCAGGTAGTCGATCAGCTGGAGCAACAGAACACGCCCCACCACCTACACACACAAACACACATAAAATGACAATTGCGCATTAAAACCACATTCTGATTCATTTTCAAACTGTTCATGATTGGCCACTCTACCAACAACAAATCTGGCAGCCTTTTAGTTAACCTTTAATCAATTAAACCAAACTATTCAAACTATGTTTGTTTGCGTATTGCTTAAATTGAAACATTGTGGCGGTATTGAGTTTTATGTGCCCATATAATTCCAAATAAACATTTATGACGTCTTAATTTGTTAACTTTCTTTCAACCCTCAACTTAGACCAGTGTGTGTGTTCCATACCACCCAAGTCAGGGATTGTTCATCTTCAGTCCTATTATTTTACAGTCATATCTCCCCCTGGCTGTGTTCACCAGGGAAAACAGACAAAAGTTCAACAGAACGTATGTGTGTGTGTTTGTGTGTGTGAGAAGACACCTCCACTTTCTGTAGCTAGAATGTATGTGTGGCTGTGTGAGTGTGTTTGTGTGTGTGTCGCTGTATGTGTGCACTAGGGGATTCCACTCCCATAATGGTCAAAGGGTTCAAATTCCCAAAGACAGTGTGATTATCTTTTAGTTGCCGTGTCTCTGTGTGAGTGTGTGTGTGTATGTGTGTGCGTGTGAGAAGACACCTCCACTTTCTGTGGCTAGAATGTGTGTGTGTGTGTGTGTGTTGGTGTATGTGTGTGTGTTGGTGTACGTGTGTGTGTGTGTACGTGTGTGTGTGTTTTCATGTCAAAGTCATCATGTGTGGCCTGTACTGATAACAATGCATTCTCACCCTGTCAGGTTCTCCACCCTCCACCCACCCAGCTCTTTCTTCATGTGAAATACACAGTTTGTGTAGTATGTCTCCCTCTGTGTGTGTGTGTGTGTGTGTGTGTGTGTATGTATGTGTGTCTCTGTGAGTGCGGGTGTGTGTGTGTGTATGTGTGTCTCTGTGTGTGTGTGTGTGTGTGTGTGTGTATGTGTGTCTCTCTCTCTCTGTGTGTATATGTGTGTGTATGTGTGTCTCTCTGTGTGTGTGTGTGTGTGTGTGTGTGTGTATGTATGTGTGTCTCTGTGTGTACGTGTGTGTGTGTGTGTATGTGTGTCTCTCTCTGTGTGTGTGTGTGTGTGTGTGTGTGTGTGTGTGTGTGTGTGTGTGTGTGTCTCTCTCTGTGTGTGTGTGTGTGTGTGTGTATGTGTGTGTATGTGTGTCTCTCTCTCTCTGTGTGTGTGTATGTGTGTCTCTGTGTGTGTGTGTGTGTGTGTGTGTGTGTGTGTGTGTGTGTGTATGTGTGTCTCTGTGTGTGTGTGTGTGTGTGGGTGTGTGTGTGTAGCCCTTGGGTGTAGCTAAGTAGCACAGAGTTGACAGGGTAAGCAGCAGGAATTGAGAAGGCTGTGAAAGAGACAGGCAGGGCAGCCTGCAAGCCCAGCTGTGGTCCAGCCCAGACATGTGTGCTTTAATCACACCTTTCACACTGAGACAGGAGAGGAAGCACCTGAGACACACACACACACACACACACACACACACACACGCATACATACACACACACACACACGCACGCACGCACACGCATACATACACACACACACACACGCACACACACACACACACACACACACACACACACATGCACACACACATACACACACACATGCCTGCATACATACAAACAAACACACACAGACACACACACCTCCCCATCACACACATAAACACATCTTCATAGACACACAGAGACACATACACGCATGTTCTCTCTAAAGTACAGAAAGTAATTTAACCTTTCCCTCTTCAAACAGGTATCTATAGACTCAGTGTCCATCACAGATGTTTTTTTATGGCCAGCGTACGGGGATCCTGTGGAGTTCCTTCCATTGCCTGTTGAATAGATGGAGTGTCAGAACTACTTGACCTGTGGCTTTGGTTCCCTGTAACACACCCACAGCCTCCCGAGTGGAAAATGAAAGTTCCGGAGTTTACACACTGTGTGTGTTACTGCCTCTAGAAGGTAATAAGTAAACACGTGGAAGACAACCGGTATGTTGGTAAGGTCATGTATATTACTGCTGCCCTGGATGCCGTTGAGCCATGTGTCTGAAGGGTGCTTTCAGACAAACAAATGAGTCAGTCAGTCTTGAGGTCACACACACACACACGCAAACACACACACTCACACACACACACACACAGAGAAAGAGAGAGAGAGAGGCACACTTTAGGTCTACCTTCTGTTTGGAGTGGTTGCGGCCAATGTAAACTCACACAAAAGCCATGGCGATTTGGTTTAATCTTCAGGATATCAGCTTTCAGAGAGAGCGGGAGAGAGTGTGTTTGGAAGGCGAGTTCTGAGATTCTTAGACTCCATCCAGACATTCTATCATCTTTCCCCCTGTGCTGTGCTGTGCATAATTGCCATTCATGGGGATGATGAGAGAATGGAAGAGTGCAGAAACAGCCGCAAGGGCTTGATCTTGTGTGGTAAGTGTGTGTGTGTGTGTGTGTGTGCACGTGTGTTTGCGTGTGTGTGTGTGACTTTGTTTGTGTAATAAGCCATTTTTGCCCACAGCACTTTTGGTAGACTCAAAAGCAGCATGAAATTGCTGTGTGTGTGTGTGTGTGTGTGTTTATGTGCGCACTAAAAAGTCATTATAACTGGGTTATGCCTGAGTATGTCTGTGTGTGCCCATATACTGTATGTTTATATGCATGCCTCTCTCTATTTGTGTGTGTGTGTGAGTGTGTGTCTCCGTCCATCTGTGTGTGTGTGTGTGTGTGTCTCTATATGCATGCCTCTCTATTTGTGTGTGTGTGTGTGTGTGTGTCTCTGTCCATCTGTGTGTGTGTGTCTCCGTCCATCTGTGTGTGTGTGTGTGTGTGTGTGTATGTGTGTGTCTCCGTCCATCTGTGTGTGTGTGTGTGTGTGTGTGTGTGTGTCTCTATATGCATGCCTCTCTCTATTTGTGTGTGTGTGTGTGTGTGTCCGTCCATCTGTGTGTGTGTGTGTGTGTGTGTGTGTGTGTGTCTCTATATGCATGCCTCTCTATTTGTGTGTGTGTGTGTGTGTGTCTCCGTCCATCTGTGTGTGTGTGTGTGTGTGTGTGTGTGTGTGTGTGTTTGTGTGTGTGTGTGTGTGTGTGTGTGTGTGTGTGTGTGTGTGTGTGTGTCTCCGTCCATCTGTGTGTGTGTGTGTGTGTGCAAGGGGATCTCCTCTCCACCCATGGCTGCTGAAAGCCACAGGCCTCTTTGCTGGATGCGGAGTTAACCCTTGCCTGCCCGCTCTGTAGAGTTAACCCTTGCCGGCCCGTTCTGTGCAGCCTAAGACACTCCTGGCTGGGAGTTTATGGGGAATCCTGGGCGAAGCTGCCCAGCCCGAGTGCACTAGCAGAGGGACGAGAGGCCAGCTCTGTCTCGGCCCTCTCTCCCCAGCAGGTTCCCCGCTCACCCCTACCCTCCCCACATCACTCACCAGCGCCCCAGCGACAGTGCCGCTTGGAAACATGTGTGAACTTTGATCCCTCACACCTCCAAGTGTTTACATTCCGCATCGTGCATCGAGATGGCGCTGCCAGAGCACCGACCCGTATCAGCACGCCTGTATGTGTGTGTGTGTGTGTGTGTGTGTGTGTGTTGGAGGTGACGCTTTACACCTGTGTCTTTCTCAGGCGCCTTAGCCACATGGAAGTGCTCAGGGGCTGAGCTGAGCTGGGATTATGATTGGTGTGTTTTGTGGGTTTTCAGCCCTACACGCATACTACATCATCCTCATACATGGTCCTCAAGTGGTCCTAAATCATACATGGTCCTCAAATGGTCCTACATGAGTGTGTGTGTGTGTGTGTGTGTGTGTGTGTGTGTGTGTGTGTGTGTGTGTGTGTGTGTGTGTGTGTGTTTGTACATGTATACAGTGGGGGAAATAAGTATTGAACACGTCAAAAAACATTTCAGTAAGTATACTTCCAATGATGCTATTCACGTGAAATATTCCCCAGACATTAGTAAGTGTTTGGCAGGAGTAAAATGGCAGAATTCTCTGAAACCAACACACACACACAAACACACACACACACACACACTACTGGCCCTAGCAAGGTCTACACAACCCAAAGTTGGTTGTCTGTCTGCCGTTGTCATCATAAATCCATTAGTAAACCATCTCTATTTGGGGCGTGGGTCCACATAGAGATGCACTGAGGCTGTACATTGCTGGTGGAGAGAGAGAGAGGGAGTGTGTGTGTGTGTGTGTGTGTGTGTGTGTGTGTGTGAGAGAGAGAGAGAGAGAGAGAGAGAGAGAGAGAGAGAGGGCACAGGATACTTTTCATGATCAGTGTCCACGAGACTTTGAGAGAAGCTCACAATTGTGCCTTTATGTTGAAAACCTTCAACATAACTTTAGCTACAGCAGCTCTCTCTCTCCCTCCCTTTCTCTATACCCCCCCTCTCTCTCCAGTACTTCCTCTTCCTCCAAGCTCTCTCCATCTTGTGTGCTCTCACCCTTTCTTCTTTCTTTCTCTTGCTCGGACTCCCCCCCCCCCCCCCCCGAGAGTGGCCATGCGGTGGCATAATTGGGGCCAGCTGTGGAAGTGGAGCTGGAGTTGGAAAAAAGCCGTCTCCCTTGCCGCCACACTGCGCTGCCCGTGGTTGACCTTGACCCCTGACCTCCAGAGCTGCACCCCCGCCTCTCTCTAATCCACCTGCCGTGCTGTGGCTCCAAGCCTAATATGGGCCTCCTTTCCTTCCTCTCCTCCGCTCGCTCTCTCTATCCCTACTCTCTCTCTCTCTCCCTCTTGCAGTTGCTCTCCTGTCTCCCTCTTTCTCGCTGACCCTCTTCTCTCTCCTTCTCTCACCCTTCTTGCAACCTCTCTTCTGCTCTTTCCTCTCTCCTCTTCTCTCTCTCTCTCATCCACTTCTCTATCGCTTTTCTTCTTCTCTTTCTCCATGTACCACCCACTTCATGTCTTTTCTCGTGTGCTCTCTTCTTCCTCTACCTCGCTTATTCTCTCTCTCACTCCCTCTCTTCTTCTTTGTCTTTCCTCCCTCTAGCTCTCTCGTTACCTCTCTCTCTCTCTCTTTCTCTCTCTCTCTCTCTTCCCTCTTGTCTCTGTCCATGCCTCTTTGGAACAGATTCCCCTCCTGCTGGGTCTGAAGCTCTATTTATTTTTCTGCTTTTCTTATATTTCCTCATTCACTCGCTCATTCATCTATTCATTTTTGTCTTTCTTTTCACTGCACTGCTCCCTAGTCTGCGCCATTCACTGACTTCCAAAAGCACTGAAAGAGCCTCTTCTATCAGCCCCCACCCCCACGTGTGTCTTTCAGAGTGAAGGTGGTGAGAAGAGGAGTTTGAAGTGTCTTCCTTTATCATTGCGGTTTCCCATTTCAAATTTTTATGGAGGTAAGGATGTGTGGATAAAGTTTCATAAGGGCTTCAGTGCTGTTTTTCAACCTCTTATGTCCTAGTTGTAAATTGATCACTCCAACCCGTTTGTTAGTTGGTATTAGTGCTCATGCAATAGCATAGACAACAGGTTTATTCATTTTTTTTTGACCACCATAATACTTTAAATGGCAATATTATTTACTGTGTGTTTTATACTATGTGGTATTGTGTATCAGTAGGATTTTGGGATAAGCCCCTCCCTCTACAGATAATCTATTATAGATAGTCTATTATTTAAAGTGTTGAAAAACATGGAATTTTGCACATGTGAAAACAACATTGTCCTTCAGGACTGTGGGATGCGAAACCACTGGTGTGGTCAGTGTTTTCAACAGAACATGACTTGAAAAATAACTAGTTAGTGCACGAGGGTAACTCATAATTACGACATTTCTGCCAACACTCAGAGACAAAAGAGTCCCGTTAGTGTCCCAGTGTGTCACTTCACAGCCACGAACACACACACACACACACACACACAAACACACACACACACACACACACACACACACACACACACACACACACACACACACACACACACACTCATATTCTCTTCCAGCTCCCTTCAGTGATCAAAGCGATGCTCCTGTTCTTTCATGGCGACTCCAAAAGAGAAGGATGGCCTTGGCGAAACCTAAACACTCATTTGTTGAATAGCTGTTTTTCAAAAACGGTGTGCTTGATGTGGTGAAGGGAGTGATTTTGCAGGTGCCTTGGACACACAAAATGAGCTTTCCAGTCCCTGGCAGTCAGATGGTTGTGATTCATCAGTCGCTCGGTGAGCTCCGGCAGCCACACAGAGGCCCTGTCAAGGATGGACGGCTTTTCCTGTCGAATTAGTGAGAGTCGGCCACTGCAACGTTGGTGCCCTTGTGTCAACAAACTCCCCTTGCTCCCAGGCCCTTTTCACTCCCTCCCTAACATCCCCCCCCCCCCCCGCACACACACACACACACCCTCAAACTCACACACACACACAATCAAACTTTTCACACACATACACTCAAATACACACTTCTAAACACACACAAAAACACTCACTCCCTACCACACACACATACACACACACACACACACACACACACACACTCAAACTCACACACACATACACTCAAATACACAAACACACACTTCCAAACACATACAAAAACACTCACTCCCTACCACACATATACACACACACACACACACACACACACACAGCAACTCTCTCACACCCACACACTCCTACACTCCCACTCTTTCTGTGCCCTGTGTCTCTCAGGCCATCCTTTCAGGGCTGCTGCCACCCTCTGTGCCTGTCCTGCACACACCCTCTGAGACGGGGCTCACCGTGTCACCGGAGGACACACGCACACACACACACACAGACAGCTGGATGGAGAGATGGACGCTGGTCAAGAGCAAAGTTTACACGGATGGACGCAGGAAGAGGCTTGGGGCGGGGCGGGGGGGGGGGGGGGGGCACTCACAAAGAGGTCTGAATAGACGGTGGTGATGGTGGACAAGGTATTCAGTATTCACACACACACACACACTTACAAACCCATACACACACACACACACACACACACACACACACACTACACACCCAATGAAAGGAGGGTCTCCCCTGCCCCTTCCAAACACACACACACACACACACACACACACACACACACACACACACACACACACACACACACACACACACACACTCACACACACTCAGGTCACACTCTGATGCCTCTCCAGAGTGGCCCTTCGGCCGGACACTGTTATGTCTTTGTGCTCGGCAGCCACTTTGTTCCCAAAGGCTTTCCCAGCTGCGCCTCTCCGTGTCACCATGTCCAGACATATCTATTTAAGTGGCCGGACCATCCTTTTTTTCCCTCCACCATATCTTCTTCCAAATCTAGCCGCCACCAAAAGGGGAAATCGCTGGACATGCCAGGCTGAGCCGCCATTGTTCGGCCACCGCTGGGCAGTGTGCGGAACTTCCTCTCGTCACTCATCTGAAGCCCTGTCCGTCACGCCCGCCGGTCACTCGCCTGAAGCCTTGTCCGTCATGCCCCCGGCCCATCAAAACACGACTCGACTCGGCAAAGACAACCCTGGTCAGGTGGGGTTTTATGGGTTTCCAGAAAATGATGAGTAAGAGCTGCATTTGTGGACGACCTGTTTGTTTCCTTACTTTTGAAAATGTTGTCTGTTGTTCCATTTTTGTTTGTTTGATTTTGGTTTGGTGTGAGCTACGTGCAGTGTGTGGTCTGGGCTGACAATCGTACCTCATTTCCATGCATGTTGCCAACATATTTGAACTCTGGAATCCCAACCCTGTGTTCTCTCGGAAACTTCCCTAGGACAAGGACCCAGAGATGTCTTCCTGTAAAACACACACACACACACACGCACACACACACACACCACACACACACACAAAACTAAATACAAAATACAAAGAACCACAGTTTCCACAAATGAGTCACTCTGTTATTTGCAAATGAATTGAAAGTTGACAAACCTCGCTAACACCACATCTTTTGTCATAGCTCTGTCTCCTTTATATTGCGCAGCGCCTCAATAAGACGCTCAAATAATGTTTTGAACAACTTCGTGCGGCACCTGGCAACCCAATCTCACGTCAGAGTGAGGCTCCCGTTGTGACAGACAAGTGAAGTGACTGTGTGTGTGTGTGTGTGTGTGTCTGTGTGTGTGTCTGTGTGTGTGTGAGAGAGTCTCTCCCTCTGCAAGCCTGAGCTTGCTGACTGTCTCAGCTGTGCGAAATCCCCAACACACTGCTCTCTGGTCAGAAGAGGGACCCTGCTGTTGTGTGCCGAGTCACACACACACACAAATAAGTTGGAATGGAACAGAACATCCATTTGAAACCAAATCACCAGACACAGATAATTGAGCTGCTGTCATGAAATGGTTTGGGGTTTTTCCTCCTTTCTCTTTCTGTCTCACTAAATTACTTTAATTCTCCAAATCTGATAGTCTAATAACATTTGTGGCAAGTCCATTACTTAGGGGCAAACAACGGATATTCACACACTAATCACATATTCATCAATGTAACCTAAACACTAAGCCATGTGGTCGCCTGACTTTGCTCCCCCACCCCAACCCCACCCCCAAACTGCATCAACAAAAGTCTTTGTCATTCTGCGAAAACACTTGTAATTTAATATAACGTTATAGAACATCTTATCCCAGAAAACATGGGAATATCTTCATTTAGAAGGTGAACTCCAGTGTTTGATAAGAGATCTGAGATAATAATAATATTAATAATAATAATCTTTATTTATAGAGCGCTTTTCTAAACAGTTACAAAGTGCTTTGATGGAGTGACTATCAGGAGTGGAGGCTAATTAGTGCTCGGTGGCGTGGCAGTTGGTGTCCTGGATTAGCCTTCCTTAGCGGCCGCGCTCATGAGTAGCTAACCTTGCGCAGGACGACTGACGGACACTCAAGCTGATTAACGAGGGGCTTAACAGGGTTGGCGTCCTGAGGGATGAGAGAATGAAACTTAGAACACACACACACTCCTCACAGACCCAGTGGTATAGAGCACACACACACACACACACACACACACTCTTCTTACCTCACCACCTCTCACTGTGTTTCAGTGTTTCGGCTGACTAATTAAAACCATTTGTGAATGGCCAAGTAAGAGCATATGACATTTGCTTCAGCAGCTCAGAGTCAAGGCAGGCCAAGCCAATGGGATTTATACGGATTCCACTTCACCTGATTTAGTGGTCAAAATAAGACGACAGAAAAAAAATCTATCTTTATTGTCTAGGAGAAGAGTTCAGCCCAGGTTTTTTTTAATCAGCTAAGTGGGCACAGAGCGGAGACCGGAGACCCCCCTCAGTTTTCCCTCAGGAGGTCTGGCCTTCTCTCGGGAACAGCAGCATCGAGGTTAGCAACACACACACACACACACACACACACACACACACACACACACACACACACACACACACACACACTTACTGGGCACGGCCCAAAAGGGTACCGTTTCAGAGGTGTGTGTGTGTGTGCCAGACCAGGCTACCTTCAAACATCCGGGCCCAGCTAACAATGGAGCAGAGAAAGAAACAACAGACAAAGAGATAGACAAGGAGCGAGAGAAAGAGAGAGCAGGAGAGAGAGAGAGAGAGAGAGAGAGCAGGAGAGAGAGAAAGAGAGAGCAGGAGAGAGAGAAAGAGAGAGCAGGAGAGAGAGAGAGAGAGAAAGAGAGAGCAGGAGAGAGAGAGAGAAAGAGAGAGCAGGAGAGAGAGAGAGAGATAGAAAGACAACAGACAAAGAGCGAGAGAAAGAGAGAGCAGGAGAGAGAGAAAAAGAGAGATAGAGAAAGAGAAAAGGAGCTGAATCAGAGAAGTGGAATCGGGGAAGGTTGGGGGGCGCGGAGGGAGAGACCTGGCAGAGCCGTGGGGGGGTCGTTAGGGGGGGGGGGGGGGGGGGGGCGGCGTCAATGCCAGCTTTGTGCCACGGCTGAGTAGAGGCAGGAGGGGGAACCCGATCTGCTGGGAGTTGCAGTGGGAATGTCACTCGCTGGCAGTCGCGCCCGCACACCGCTCCTACGACGTTTCGCTCCGCTCGACCACGTGGCATCAGCCGAATGGCTCAGGGGTGTGTGTGTGTGTGTGTGTGAGCATGTATTTGTATGCACTGCTGTACGAGTGTGTGTTTGTGTGTGTATGCACTGCTGTGTGTGTGTGTGTGTGTGCGCTGTAAAATCGTTGTAAAATCATTGCCCTCATTTTTGGTAGTTTAGGCCATGTGCATAAGATGTGTGTACGAGGCCTGCAGATCTGTGGACTGCATAAGAACAAGGCCAAAAAACTGACAAGATATTGCTCTGTATCAGCAGTAATTGGTAGCCTCTACATATGGAGGCGTAGGTGCCACTTTACCCCTAATGTGCATAATGGACTGGGATACTGGCTGCTGTTGTACACCTTTCTGTCAAATTTGGATTATGCCATGATATATGCTTATCTTCTAATCCAAAAAAAGAATTTAAATGTGTGCGCTGCTGTGTATGCTCTGTATGCTCTGTTCATGCCTGTGTGTGAGTGTCTGTTTGTGTGTCTCTGTGTGTATGTATACGTTGCGGTGAATGCCACTGTGGCTTTTGCTGGCTCGCATCCACCCGTGCAGTTCAAAATCAAACACTGTTCACAATGTGTCTGTCATATCAATCACCCGTCCGCTCTGAATGCGAGCGTTGTGCCAACATGGCGTAGTAGGGCATTTCCCAGGTCTCCACTGGGGCTCCTTTTCTTGCTCTCTCTGTGCCGGACGACGCTGAATAGAGTGCCACTCTGCATTCAGCGCGGGCTAATTTCCCTTTTAAATGACCGGCGCACTGTCCCCTCAGACGGTCTGACCTCTCGAGGGCAACGCATGCTGGCTAAGCAAGCCTGTCATTGTCCACGAAGGAGACAGGGGGACATTTATGCCGAGCGAGACACAAGTGAGGGGGAAGGGCGGGGGGGGGGGGATGGGGGCGAGGGGAGGGGGGTGGCGGCTCTGGATGCTCTTGTCCTGAGAACGACCTGTCAGTTACAGGCACTTAGACGCTCAGGTCGGGCCTGAGTTGCTGAAGAGCTGCCAGGCTTTTATTCCCGTTGGAGCGGGTTGTTATGGTGATGGCCATCTCTCATTGCACTAAAAAGCTGCGACAACCCCTAGACCCCCTATCCCCACTACCCCCCCCCCACCACCCAAACCCCCCCATCTTGCCCCTGCCAGCTGATATCCTAGATTTCATGCCTCTGCATCGATAAGGGCTTGAAACATCATTTTGCAGGGATGCAGTGCTGCACCAAGATCCCTATCGACTGTTGTGTCTAAATGGAGGCGCGCTCTGCAAATGTAACAAAATCTGGGGAGGGTGGTGTTTTCTTTCCCTCTCATCCACCTCATCCATCAAAAGCAAACGCACCTCACGTCCCACGCCCTGACCACCTCCTCCCCCTCCACCCACCTCACGTCCCAGCAGTGACACTAATGGTGCTTGCATCGCCGGTCAAGCAGCCACAGACTGGGGGACTTTACAAAGGCGGCCACCCGACTCATCCTGGCTGTGTTTCAGATTGCTCTGGGGCATGCAAGGCTCCAGTGTGTGTGTGTGTGTGTGTGTGTGTGTGTGTGTGTTTTCTAGAGTAGGACTTGGTGCATGGGTGGAGGTGACGCTGCACTGTATGCATCTTAGGGAAAAGATTTCCAACCCCGTCTTGCATTGCACTTTGGGGAATCTGTGGGGGAAACGTCAGGCCATGTACTACTGTATACATCCAAGTGTGTCCAAAACAAACCCAGTCTGTGTTTGATTAGGAAAACCACACACACACACACACACACACACACACACACACACACACACAGAGTACACTGTGCGAAAGGAATTTTCTTGGGGCTGCTGGTCGGGAGGTTTCGTGGCACAGGGCTTATATAGCTGCTGAAAACTTGTACTGTGCTCTCAGCCCACAGTGTCAAATCCAAATGTGTGGCTAATCTCTTGTCCATCTAATGATGATTAACTGCAACAACTGCTCATGGATTCAAATGGTGCTCCGCTCTATACAATAAAAGCATTTCCTTGGAGTTTCATGCGTGTATGTGTGTGTCTGTGTATGCATATGTGTATATGTGGGTGTGCGTGTGTGTGGGTGTGTGTGTGTGTGTACCATTGCTTTATGTTAATTCATCACACCATCAGCCGTGACCACACATCAAAGACTCTAGTTGTGAGACATCTGGAAACTGCAAAATTGTTTTATTCAACCGTGAAGCTGCTTCCATCTTTCTAACTAACCATATGCATCAACGCGACTGAAGTGGCTACTGCAGCAGGAATCTGATATGGTTACAGCCACATTACACATTACACTATCTCAATCACGTTGGTGCATTTCTTGATTCATCAATAACATTTCCACAGCAGTCATTTCTCAACATTTCTCGAAACAATTTGTGCAAACTGCACCACACAGTGGATTGTGTGCTAAATCATGTCGCTTGCTCAAAATGCTACTTTATGTCTCAAAATGCTTACTTTATGTCTCTAAAGCAAAATGCATATGTGCCATCAGAATGAAAAGTTCCTATGTCACTGTTATGAACAAGATTGGTTTACTTTCTAAGCATTTTCATCTTCATATGCATAAGGCTGCAGTTTTTCAGTTTGGCATAAACTGTATCAACAGTTCAATATCAATTTCAACAGTAAAAAAGTAACAATAAAGTAGACTGTAGCACATCAGGCATGGTTCATATTTACTGTTTACAGGCATGATTCATATTTACTGTTTACAGTTCTGTTTATACTGCAGCTTGTTGCCAGACCATGTAATGTATTGTTATACAGGAAAAAAGACCAACATGTTTACATTTTACATATAAAAAAATAGTTCAACACTTTTGCATATAATAGCCTGACTCAAGCAATGACCAAATGCCTAAATGTTTTGGGGGAAGGACTATTCAACAGAGCACCTGTATAATGCATTTTGACCGACATGACACTAGGAAATGATGATGTAAAAAACAGCAGGCAATTGTACACAGGCCACTGCATGGATGTGTGAAAGCATTTGCTGTTTGTTCAAAGTAATGAGAAAATGCTTTAATTACGTGCAGTGATCAGATGAGGCTGAACTTGTACTGTAGTTTTGAGAATTTCAATTCAGAGAAAAACTGTACTATAAAGCAACAGATCAACTAAGTTAACATTATATATATAAGGAAACACTGATGAATACCATGTCAATCATATATAATTGCACTATAAAACCTGTTTTTTAAAAGATGTAAAGGCAACGGAAAGCCTGGTATTGCAATACATGGTGTTATTGGCGGGAGACCCTTGCATTGGTTTAGACATATTGGTTACCCCTTAGCACTAAATCAGTACTCAGTCCATTGGAAATTGACAAGGGGAATTCCGGCATTGCCTTTCTTTAAATCATGAAAGTATTTGTCTGGGTGGGCGATCTGGTGGCATATCCCAGTGAGTGGGACTCCCATCAGGGCCCGTTATGACCGTGACCTCTGGACAGTGCCCGCCCTCCCCTTCTCTGAAACCCAAAATGGTACAGTTGGTTGGACCCTCCCCTTACAAAAATAACTGTAGTTATGGGACAATGCAGAACAATGCAGTTGTGTGTCCAAAATACGGCATTTCTGCAGTAAAGTGCAGTACAGTGTAGTTTCAATACATTTTGTCCTGTCCAAAACACAGATATTTTTGTTAGGGTCTGGTCTCTGGAAATAAGTCACGATAAGGTTGTGACCTTATTGACCTTAAGCCAACTACAGACTGTAGGCACAGACTCCTCTTACAAAAGAAAAAAGGGTCTAGAGTCTAAACCAGGCTGTCAGAAACTGTTATGGATGACAATATCCGTGCTTGTGGGTACTTTTCTGTGCATATGTAGATATAGACTTAAGATACAATAAGAACGTATCATTCCATTCATAAAAAATGAGTGAGCTCATTAAAAACTACTTTTACTGTTGACCTGGGGGAAAAGCTTTTCTTTTGCTCAGAAATAAAGTTGTGCACACACGCTGTGTCAAAGAAGTGTGTGTAGTTTAAAAGGTGGATGATTACTCTGAAGTCATCCAAGTTTGACATTCCACCATTGTCACACTTAGGCAACTGATTAATTGAAACAAGGCCCTTACCTTCCACAGATTTACCGATGCTGTAGCGGTATGTGAAAGCGGGGTAGCTTCTACTCACTTCCCTCAGGTATTTCTCCACCTCGACTGAATTATGATAGCGGAACTCCAGCCCGTAACAAAGGGACAATACGGTCCAAAGGCACCAACTGCATAAGATGGGGAACGTCGTACGCATAGATAACATCATCTTGGTGGCTGGCCGACCGAGGACAAAATAAAATAGCGCCATTAATTGAATGATTTGATATAGGGTACATTGTATTAGCCTACATCTGCATTATCACCGAAAGCGTTAAGGCTACTTGAAATGACTGTAACAAGCCCATATTTAGCCCATCAGTCTGAGTGATGAATTAGGCTACAAATGACTACAGTATTAGAGGGGCTTAATTAAACTTGTTTTGATATCTGGGCTCTGGACATAATTATAGGCTATCAATTAGGTTTTTAAAATATAGCCCTACTTTTATAACCACATCTCACACTGGTGATTCTAATTAACCTGAAATTAATATCCATAAAATATCTGATAAAATTATTTATTTACTGTACTAATATAGGCTAATTATATTGGTCTACTAATAGCCTATACACACTGTATGTTCTGAATGTTATATTACCAGAAAGTAGGCTTGGGCCAATTGAACTCAAATTAGCTGTACTATAATGTACTACTTTGTGTGCCGTACAGGTTGTAAGTTTGCCTACCTTGTTTGGAAAGTGTCAGCTGCGTGTCCCCGTGGAGGTATCCTCGGACGTTGACCACTGTTATTGCTGGAAAGACACAACTGAAACGGTCAAATCTGCGACAGTGAATGACAAGCGAGCTCGCCCGGAGCTTGCCAAGCAGCTGGAAACAAGACTGTCGAGTGTCTGCAAATGATTGGTTCCATGGGTTGTATATAAACTTCTGTTCCTCTCATGCTGTTGTTGCGTCCTGCCTATCTCCTTCAGTTTGTTATCGCGTTAAATGTTCCAGCTCACTCGCGGGCCATCGGCGCTGTCGAGGCGGGGCTTCGACGTAATTTTTTTTTTCCACCACAAATTTACTAGATAATACAGTCTGGATACAATCTGGAGGAGTCCACTTGCGATAGGAACCGCACAAGTTAGGCTACCTCCTGTTCCGTAGAAAGCAACTGTCAACTGATCCGCTCGTCAAATGCGCAGTCCTGAATGAGCTCAGCAGTGTCGTAGGTGCACTTAAGACAGGTTATGTCTTGTTCAAGTTAACATGCTTAGTGTTTGCAACTTAGGTTGTCATCATCAGAATCAAATTCTGAAATTTTAAAGATGCTATTCGCATACCTAGGGCATATCAAAAGGATTTTTTTTTAAAGGACAGGCATATCCGATTTAAAATAAATATTGTGGTGTGGCCCTTTCATGCTGTGGAGCATTTCTCTCTCTCTCTCTTTCTCGGTCTCTCAAACAGCGGTTACATTAAATTCACAATTTAATTCACAAAGGGGTCTTCTCCAGGTTGGAGTGGGGATATCTTGTGAATGTTGTCTAATGAAGGGGTGTACAATCCCTAGTCTCTCACAGTGTGGATAGGTTGCTGATAGAGAGGGCTCTTTGTATGAAGCAAGAGGTATCGCTGCTCTTTCCCGTAAGACCTAGCACTATAAGTAGAACTCATTAAAGAATCATGTGAGCCTCTTTCTCCATGAAAACACTGCAAGTGTGTCAGAGTGCCCCTCAGCTTGGCCACACTCCAAGGACTTCTCTCCTCCCTTTCTCAGAGAGGTTTTCTGTAAACCACAAAACCATATGAGTCAGTCAACCCCTCCTCCTATCCAACTCTGGGACACAGGGGCGAGCTGCTTGAGGGAGATGAGTGATGCTCGCCCCCAGAACACCAGCCTACATGACATAGGTCACACAACACAAAGACCCTGTAGGAGACGGGTGTTGTGTTGCTGTGGTACTATTCATTGTCATCACCTCTCACGGCAACATTCAGGAAACAGAAAATAGTGTTAAAATGTGGTTATAGGTATTACACAGTACATGTTGTTTCCCCATTTGTGGCTGATTTACGCTTGCTTACGCTGTGGTTGTTTAGTCACTCTGTTGCATCTTGCCATCATTTTGGGCTGGAGGAAGTAAAGGAGGTGATCTCTCAACCTGCACCCACACAAGACCTTTAAGACCCTGCTGTAAGGCAACGTAGGACTGTCCTTGACAGAGTGTGTGAGCTGATCCAGTCTGCTGGGACAGGCTCTCCACAGTTAGTTTTTACAGCAATAAAATAACAGGAATATTGTGGTGTGTGTGTGTGTGTGCGTGTGTCAAAGAACCATGTCCTAACCGTAAAACAATAAGTGATTATATGTTTTATATTTTGGTAAGGACCATGTCTAATAATTTTTTAAAGCCTTGCGTAAACATGTATGTTTGTGTGTGTGTGTGTGTGTGTGTGTGTGTGTGTGGTGTCAAAGATGGTGTGAATCATGTCCTAATCCGTAAAACAATAAGTGATTCTATGTTTTATATTTCCCTAACAATCATGTCTAATCATTCTTTAGGGCTTGCGGAAACATGTGTGTGTGTGTGTGTGTCAGTTCTGAACTGATGGGCTTGTGTGAGGTATCAGACTTTCACGGGGGAAGTGAGCAGGGAGTGTCCCCTTTGGCTGATATATGGTCTCACACACACACACACACACACACACACACAAACACACACACACACACACGTAGAGTACCTCTCATTTACTCCTACATGATCACACCCAGGATGAAAAATGTTGCATCCCACTCAAATCAAAAAGACAGAGTGTTTATCTGTCTATGCAATGCCTTCGCCATAGACCCTGCGTTCTCAGCCAAGTTAAAAAAGAGATCTTAGTCTGCTGGATGGCTCATGCTCTCCTGACCTCATGGCCTTTTCTTCCTGTCTTGTAGTTTCCTCCAGAGTCAGTTCTCATGGCCCCTGGCTCTCCAGGGTGAACACCTGGATAACTAGACAGCAGCCAGCTTTCCAACAGACCTGGACCCGATCTGGGGTGAATCGGTCAGCACCAGGCCAGATACAGGTCAGATCTGGGGTGGATCGGTCAGCACCAGGCCAGATACAGACCAGCTCTGGCCCAGATGTGATCCAGTCAGCTGGTTCTATAGGCTCACCGTCCCAGATGTGATCCCATTGACTGTAAAAAAAAAAGTAATGGACGGCGTATGCTCAGTCAAATGTGAAGACACTGAAAGGAACTCAGAAATGGCAAAAAATGTAACCAAATATGGTAAATTCTCAACGGATTTGGCCAATGTTCTCTCTACTATGCATGCTCTGACTAAAATTTAGCCAACATGGCTGACACATTTTGGCTGTGTTTCTTCAGAGCGTTGCACAATCCCATGCTGCATGTTGTTGGTAAAAATATTATATACCAAAGTATAGTGATCCAGTCGCGAAGAAGTACAAATCAAGATGCAAGGCTGTATACAGGAGAGAGGCACACCCGTAGCACAGCGTACTCCAGAATATGCGTCTCTGACTTGACACAGAATTATCAAGGGTTTAAGTACCCAACAGTAAAGAATAGATAATTATACAGTGACTGTGGCAAAGCCAGGAGACATTCAGTCTACCTTAATCAATGACGAAAATGACTCTTGACGCAGAATAGACAACAAGTGATATCCACTCTGGTGCCTTACATTATCATGTTTAAAAGAACAGTATGATATCACACAGAGTCATGATGCAGACGTAGAATCATACTTTTAGTGTCAACGTGACCCACTAGTGAGAAATGCAGAACATTAAACCACATACTGAATATTGGGCCCAATGCTGCACATTAAACCAACATATTAAAGTATTGGACATAATGTTCAATTCCATTTTCTCTCAATGTGTGATCAGACAACTGTTTCAGTTTGCCTCTGGCTCCATGCACTGCTGGGCAAGGGAGGCAGGCACCTCAAGGTGTTGACCTATCACCTCAGGGTGTTGTCAGTGATTTCCTACCCCTGATCTCAAATGATCGTATTGAGCAACCAAATATTCTTGCCCTTTAAACAATGACCCAATCTTATTTCAAGCAGTGCCATGGGGTTGGAATCACCTGTGTCCAGTCGCATGTATTTACACTCAAAATGCACTATTTCCTTAATGATATTAAATAATCTTACCATGTTTCTATATTATTGGTATTCATGTATAATAACATACCCTCATAATTTATGCAAAAACTTTGCCCAGAACGGCCATATTTTTCTAGAGAACTTTTAATAGAGGTTTCCCATAAACACGCAAGTTGTCCCATGACTATGGCAGCCCCTGTGGTGTCAGCTGTGAAGTAAGGTGGCTGATGTCTTGACCAATCAGTGACTTTCTCCTCCTTTGGTCCTTTCTGCTCTTGATAATCTCCAGATAGGCTACAGATGCCTCGGCTCCAGACCTGCCAAGGCTATGGGCTGAGAGGACACTGGCATCGGACCACACATATCTCTAAAGTTCCAGCTGAGGTATTTATCAGACACTTTTGATCAAAAGTGACTCACGTGTTGATTGGAGAAAAACAATGATGAAGTGAAAACAGCCATGACAATACTAGGCGATAAGCACAATATATTAGCAGATCATTGCTTCTGATAACACATTTTTACTCACGCATTTTCACACGTGCTGCACATTTTATTAACAAGGAGGCTACAGAAGAATATTTTCGATTAAGGAATTATATTATTTTTTATTGATATGTTTTACAATATCTTTTCTATGTATATCTATTAATCAAGCTTTATTTGTTCTACAACATTTGATCAGTGAAAGACAAGGTAGTTGGTGCAATCCGTTCTGAGAGGATATAGGTCGCCATCTAGAGGTAAATACATGTATTAAGTGCCTTCACGTGTATTACCTGTCTTGTGTTGTGACACTTAATTTCTCTTGGTATCAATATAGTCTATTTTCTTATTTCCCGGTTTCAAGTACCGAATAAATTCAGGCGTAATAATGCAGTCACTAACCAATTTGTCTGCTGCAGCTTAACCTTGTTGCTGGAAGTTAGCCTAAGGGGACTATTTTTAGGTGCTGCATGATATCATTGTGCTGCTGCGCCATGGTGTTCCTTGATTATTATGCTGGAATGAGAGTATACTGTAGTTCCATATCAAATCAGCCTAGAAAATCGCCACGTTTCATTTTCCTGGTATTATTACACTTTCTAACTCGTAAGGAGGCAAGTTTTAAATAGGACAATTACTGGAAAAGTCACTTTTAAACGTGATGCTAGCAGGCGAGATGCTAATGGTCTAATCCAGTTCAATGATCTATAGCTAAAAGTGGTATCGTCAGACTCAGAGAACAGCTGGATGAACTGGAGAAAGGTAAAAAAAACAATTGTTTAACTCAAGGGGAGGTGGAAAATGAGTGTGTGACTGTGTTTATGTGTTATATAAGTCAAATAAGTTTAAATGGGATTTTATCATATGAGTATCACCAAACAGCATCACAGAGAGACAACATCATAAATCAGCTACAATCCAATCAGATAAATTGATAGATAAAAACAAAGAGAGCAAAAAATATGGAGAGAGAGGAAGAAAACAAGAAAGAGATCATCAGCAGTATCACTGGCTAATTTGTTGATAGTTTGCTGATGTTTGTACCAACTGTGGCATAAAATGGCCTTCTTTTCAACTAACCGTTAAATTATGGCATTAGTGTTACTGTTGGCTTCCACTTCCAGCCTTGGCACTGTCCCCCTATCAGCTCCTCCAAGCCAGTATCACAAGGATTCGTATACTGTCACGTTTGGTTAATCTATTATTCGTGCTGGGGGTCAAGGATTCGTTGTACTGTCACGTTTGGTTAATCTATTATTCGTGCTGGGGTTGGAGGAGCTGGTATAGGGGACAGTTGGTGAGTGTTCTTAACAGTCTTCTGTAATAAACTCCGGGTTCGCTAACTACATTGTTGGTGCTTCGTTTTATGTGTAGGGACCATGAGCAAGATACTGAAGAGGTTTGGTGCTGTTTTGAACAATATTACTGGTTAAAATGCTATTTGGGAAGCGTTTAGCTCACCACCCTTAGCTAATTCACTGTTTGTGATTTGGGGCTATAGCGTATACCTGGAAAAGCTCTATAGTGGCTGATCAACGAAAAATACTGCCTCCACGGCTTATTTGATGTGTTTTAATGCAGAAAAAGACCCTGGGGTCAATTATTTTTACACTAAGATCTGTTGTGGAATTTATGAAGTGGACGAAGAGGTTAGTTTCTATGGTTACAGCCAGTCAGAATGAGAGGGACTTCCCCTTTCTCAGTCTTACAACACCTGTAACAGCACAGAGTGTGAACCCTTGCCTTCATCGATTGACAGTTCCCACAAACTTCACGTAACATCTAACTGTTTCATGTAGAAGCTTAGATTACTTTATTTTTATTTTCTTTGATTTTCCGAGGCAACCTGTCTGACCTGCTGAGAGAGAGAGAGAGGGAGAGAGAGAGAGAGAGAGAGTGTGTGTGTGTGTGTGTGTATGTGTGTGTGCTGAACTTTAACTGAATACATTTCCACCTTTCAATTCACTCTCAAGTACCACAAGCAAGTCAGTCAAGTCAACAATGTCAGTTTATTTAAAATAAATAGAAAAATAAATACTTTCTCTCACATAAAATACATTTTGTATTGTCCATATTTGAAATAATATAAATAAATATAAATAGAGGCACCATGTATACAGTAAACTTAGTTTCAGTAGTATCCGCTCATTGTATCCGCTCTATGCCCTTGGTTTGATTGACCGTCGTCTGAGCTGCTGTCAGCGGAGAGTGGAAGTGGTTTAGTTGTTGGAGGCGTCCCTGAGAGAGGAAGCGTGGTTGTAGACACTTTTCAGCTCATAAATGGCTTTGCGTTGGACTACCTCATCATTTGTCTGGGGAGAGGAATAAGAAACAAACATGCCAATGTCAATCTTATGTGGCAGTTTTGGTACATGTCCCCAAAACCTATTTCCCCCCCCAAAACATCCCTCTTTTTCATGAGCTGAGCTGTAATATTGTAGTAGCTGTGTCGTATTAGTTTTGACCACTAAGTATGAGATGAGTATGTCATGAACTAAACCTCTTAGCACAAGAAGAGTGGCCAGACTCTGAGTATGTGTACAGTAAATGCACTTAAAAGTAGTTCACTTGACGCATGCACAGAGGAAAACTCTAGCAGTAACAGTTTTGCACACTTCTGTTTAAATCAGCTTTTTCTTATGTATGGCTATGTCATATTTGTATGTACTTAATATAACATTTCTACTCAATAAACCTTTTTTCTTTTTCTTTTCGTGAATGCTTCTATGATCATTTTACCCCAGTTGGTATAGATATGGCATAGGTATATTATATCATATACGGCAGTTGTAGGACAATGACAGATTCAATCCTATCATTACACTATCAGCCACAGGTCCAGCATGTTCAAAGTCAAATGTAAAGACAATGCATGCCATGTCTGCAGACTGGTCAAGTCACTGCTTGCATCGTGCTCTCCAGCATACTTAGATCTGCCCCTTGGTACCAATGTTGATGTAAGTGGGACTACGCCTATGGCGGGAGTGTGGTAGATTGAAAACTGATATGTTTTGTCTCTTACATTGATGGCTTGCAGCTCCTTGAGGTTATTGGTGAGGGCTTCCAACTGTTCCTGTGATTCCTTAAAGTACATTGTCTTCAGTTCCTCCACCTTGCTTCTCAGGTAGTCCACGTCATCCCTTGCCTCCATGGCCTGCATCTTGTCCCGCAGATTGGTGAGAATGTTGATGTAGACTTTTAGTGTTTCACCTGCCAGAAGAATCTGCATCGGTTCCTATAAAAGAGAGTGTGTGTGTTTATATCCTCAGTATTATAACATGATGAGTGAGTGAATGAATGAATGGATGAATGAATGAAAAGCTCAGATGAATGGCTTACCTGTAGAGAATTATCCAGCTGTCTGAACAGAGCACCAGCAGGAAGGTGACCTTTGTTGGCCTGTATTGGAAAAGAGTTTAGCGGTTAAAGTCTGATGGCTCAAAGTGTAGAAAAAAACCAAACACTACGATCATTTCCTATTCCTAACCCCAATGGGGTACACTTGCATCAAACTAGAAGGCACCTCAGTGGTAGTCAGTGCAGTCCCACAGACCCCCTAGGGGTCCCTCCCCTAACCGGTAAATGGACACACTCAAACTTCTGAAATCGAGCTCTCTGATTCATGCACGAAGCCATGACATCTTGAGCCCTGTCTCTCATGTACCTCTGTGGGCACAGTGACCGATGATACTTACAAAGAATTTATTCAGGTTGTTCTGTTTTGCTGTCATCACTCTGGAGAAGTATGGGTTGCCCATAACAACCTCTCCTGCCATCAGACAGATCACTGCCCAGATCAATGCCTGCTTTAGGTGATGCGCTACGGTCGTCATTGTATGCCGCTGTCTCACTGGTCTTGTTAAACTCCCTAAAGTCTCTGTGCGTTAATGCTTAATCAACGGCTCAGCTCGACCGACCCAACCTGTGTTCTTAAGAGACTCACTGTCACTGACTGATGTTGTGATCAACAGGTTGTATGTATATGTAGAGGAAATAGAGAGAGAGAGAGAGAGAGAGAAGGGGCGAGGTGTAATAGGTGTGAAGTCTGTGGGTTCCCCGTCTGAGTTTCCTTTAAATCACAATGTGCCATGCTGACGTTCAGAGGTGCCATTGATGCACTCAGTTGAATCACTCCCCTTCCACCACCTCCAGAAATACCTGGGGAAGCCTGACCACAGACTTCAAGTGAAGTCTGTGGTCAGGAGGGGAGATTCTGATGGATGGACACACTGACAGATGTACCACCTACATTTACACACTGTAACGATTCGGGCACACTTGGATTAAGTTACAACACTTTCACTTTTATCATTATTGTTTTTTAAGTTATTATTTACATTTATTCATTTAGCAGACGCTATCAAGCGTTTATTTTAGGGCTGTCAATCGATTAAAAAAAATTATCTAATTAATTACATACTCTGTGATTAATTAATCTAAATTAATCGCATATATAATTTTTGCTGTGAAAGTATTTTAAATATTTAAATTCAAATGAATCATTGAATAATCAGCATTAGTGATATTAAAGTTCAAAAACTCTTATTATTATTTTCACTGTTCAAATAATTGCCATAATAATCTATGATATGACCTAATATGCTGAGGAAATGAATTCAAAGTGCTTCAAATTCAAATAAATTCAAAATAAAGTGCTTCAGGAAGAAGTTTTTTTTTCACATACATGGCATTTCAGGCCAAAGATATAACCTAGGGGACACAATGAAAATAAATTAACACTCCCCTCAATGTCAACACTTATTTCTTTGCATTAATGTGCGACTATAGAGTTGATGTACTCTGGTGATATGCAAATTCCTTGCTGCAGACATTGCAGAGGACTTTATTTTCAACACTTTATTTTTTATCAACACCATCAAGCCATTTTTTAAAAGTAAAAAAATCAATGATCCAGGCAGCACGTTTTCTTCTCTCTCCTTCATTTTACAGTCTAATTTTTACTGACTAGAACGGCTCGGGGGCAAAGGTCATACGGAATCGATTAATCTGCACTCATTTTTTTAATCAGTTATTTTTTCTCAAATTAATTAATCGAAATTAATCAGTTATTTTGACAGCCCTAGTTTATTTATTTATGAATATGAATTAATTCATACATTTTATTATTTATTCATTTAGCAGACACCTTCCACTGACACATACAGACACACACACACACACACACTCCCACCCACTCACACACACACCTGTTGTGTCAGTCTTCCAGCGACAACAGCAGTTTGAGGCCTAGTCACTAAGGTGCCTGATGTTGGCTTGCAGCCAGTGCTGCAAGAGGAAATGGTGGTTATCATCGTTCAGCTTTCTAGTAAAGCTGGGCAACTACTTTTTTCTGCAGTATTGCCTGATCATGCAAAGAAAGTCCCAGGCAAGACTTTTCTTTATGATATTTGAAATTGCTACACATTTCTTTTTTGTCTAGTTGGGATTTTTTTGCTTGTTTTGTCAGTTTCTCTTTTATCATTGCATGTTTTCAGCTGAACTAACAGCTGACAGTGAACACATTTGAAGAAATGAAACAAAATGACACACCACTTCACGGTGCATGCATAGTGCACACTGCATGATTAGTGGGACAGACTCATTGCAAACCTGATATCTAACCTGATATAAAATGTCTACCTCCAACACACTTCTAAATTAAAAACGTTTGTATGGGTGCGTTCTCTAACACACTCTAGCGCTTTGAAACCGTTCAGAGTATTGTTGGAATTGTAACGCCCATATTGTTGGAAGCATCCCATTCTCAGAGCATCTGAGCTGACTGGGCACTCCAGCTGAAGAGACAGAGTGGCAGAGCACGTCAGTCTAACTGAAAACAGTGGCAGAGGGTGTTTTGAGGAAATAGTACAGATACAGACTTTTTAGGAATCATAGACCATAACAGGGATGTAGTGAAGGCTAAATGCAAGTAAAAACAGTTTATCCACCTCTGAAATTTCAGAAATAGAGTTTATCCACCTCTTATTACAGTTTATCCGCCTCTCAAAATAGTTTATTCACCAATTGCAACTATTAGCACTCAAAAATCACACTGTATTATACACATTCACAATATGTACACTCATCAACTCTCTAGGAACCATTTAATACCTCTGGTATGATTATAAACATTGTACAGTAACCTGTACCATCATCAAACATGTTCTGAATGCTTTTTAAAAAAAATCCGACACCTTACTGTGATCACAGAATTCATAGTTTACCCACCTCTTATTTTAGCCTACCACTACACCCCTGATAACTAGTACCGGTAAAAAGTAAGCAAAAAGTAACCATGGATCAATTGTCACTTTCTTTCCGAAGTGGGCCATGGTCTACCGGTGATATCATTCAGTGGTGTCCTGCTGCAGACGTCATCATGCTTCCCTTTTTGTCTCTGGCGATGGAGCGTCACTCAGCCTGGTTTTCCGGGTCTGTGGCTTGTAGTGAAACCCCATCTAGTCAGAGGTTCATCGATGCCACCTCCCTCAACTGACCCTCCCTGTGTCACTCTCGCTGAGTCAGACTCATTTCACTCTATGGCCTGGCCCTTGGAGTTTACTCTCAAAACACCTCATCATCACCTCTGTGGTACTGAAAGCTTCTTAGTAATGGAGAGAGGAAAATCTTCCGTCACTCTATCAGACATTTAGCTACCTGTGCTATGTTGCACTTTGTTTCTTTTGGATCCTTTAGAACAGATCAACTTGATTGGTTATTTTTTTAATACACTGACATAATGTGTCTCTCACTTATGATTCACTTCTCTGCACTTATGATAGATTGTGTCTTTTTTACTGTTATTTGTGGCTTCTATATGTGTTGTTTTATAGGCCTATTTAGTGAAGTCTATTCTGTGAAGTTGTGTTAGTATATGCTCCGTCCAATTTAACCACATAACCTGTCATCTTTTACATACTTCTCTTTAAAGACAAACCTATGTGGAAAAAGGTAATCAAAAATCATGAACATCCAAATGTTCATGTATTCAAATATAATCCAGAGTTATCCTGTTGGTGCCACAGTATCAGCAAAGATCCTTGATTACTAGCTCTGCTTTAACCCTCTCTGGTATCAGCCTTTTCAATGACAAGGGGTGCTAATCACAGATATTAACTCACAGTGTGATGCTGTCACGATACTTTACCCACAACAAAGATAATATCACAATTCTGAGATTCTGGAATACTCAATGCATTGAAAAATATTCATTAAGATACATCACCATATCTGTGTAAATTAAGAGGAAATTGAATTTTTGGAATTCAATGCATTTTACAACGGGTTTGAAACAGTCTAAAAAGTGCATATTTTTAGCTTAGTAAGCAGTATTGGAGCCATTATCTGCATGTTGATATGCACAGGATCTCCTCGCAAGATTTCCGACCAGGAAGTCAGGAGGATAGTCAGAAGAGTAGCCCAAGAGCCAAGGATCACTCGGAGAAAGCTCCAGAAAGACTTGGAGGCAGCAGGTACAATTGTTACTAGGATTTCATCCACCACACCATATTTGGAGGAAAAATTGCACTGTGCATCACCCTAAAAATATCATACCAACAGTGAGGTTTGGAGGTGGAGGCATCATGGTGTGGGGCTGTTTTTCATCTCATGGTACTGCAGACCTCATACAGTTGAAGGAATGATGAATGGAGTAATTTTGTTCCGGGAGAATCTTGCCATCCACCAGGATGATGAGGATGAGACATGGCTAGACCTTCTAGCAGGACAATGATCCAAAGCATTCAGCAAAGGAAACTCAATCGGTTTCAGAGAAAGGAAATCAAGGCCCTGACTTAAATCCAATTGAACAGTTTTGGAAGTTAACTAAAGATTAGGATTCACAAGAGGGACCGCCGTGGCCTACTGGTTAGCGCTTCGGACTTGTAACCGGGGGGTTGCTGGTTCAAACCCCGACCAGTAGACGCGGCTGAAGTGCCCTTGAGCAAGGCACTGCTCCCCGAGCGCCGCTGTTGTTGCAGGCAGCTCACTGCGCCGGGATTAGTGTGTGCTTCACCTCACTGTGTGCTGAGTGTGTTTTACTAATTCACGGATTGGGATAAATGCATAGACCAAATTTCCCTCACGGGATCAAAAGAGTATAGCCTTCTTATACTAATTACTCTAACATTCTTGTGACAGGAATTCAATTACACCTACACAGTAAAAAATCTGCTCACTGCACATTTGTTATATTATAATATAATATTCTGTATTCATTATTGAATGCTGAGCTAGAATGATGTTTTTCCCTATTATCCTATTTGTGATTGGGCTACAGGTTTTCTACAGGAATATCATGTCTGAACAGGCACTGCACTAATTCTCAAAGCTCAGGGGTGTCGAACTGGGAGTAAAACCAGTACTGATTACTAGGGTCCCAAGGGGAGGGAATATATGCATGAGGTGCGGACATGGGGGCCCATCAGGACTGCATATGCATAGGGTCCAGGATCTTGTGCCTGTCAAAAACACAGCATTTCAGGAATAACATTTTACTTTAATATGTCACCAAAATGAAAAACAAAAATAATAATTTTGAATTCAATTTGTTTTCAATGTTAAGATTGCACTTGAAATGCAAATTAGTGCATGTTTCGTTAGATCATGGATTATTTACATAGGCCTATTTATACATAATATTTCAGAAAACTTCTAATACGAGCAATTATTGACATAATGTAAATAATCAGCTGTGGAAGTTTTGTGGGAGATATCTATTAGTTACATATACATACTGCATAAGCGTATAATAAATAGCACACACCTGCTACGCTATCACTTATTTTCTAACTCTATACCTTACCAAAAATCAGTATAAGACGTATTCCTCTCAGATGGTACAGACCAACCCCTCTTGCTCAAAGACTAAAGGTTGTTTTGTTTTGTTATTATAGCCTATTAAAGATCTCAATGAAACCACAGCAAACTGCGAATATTTTTTATTTATTTTTTTTATTGGTAATTCAAGTACAATAAGCATGGGTCAAAACAATCCATAAGGAATCCATCTATGTAGGATCAGGCGTAATTAAAAGGAGGAAGCAAGAGAAAAAAAAAAGTAATAATAAACAAAACAGAAAAAAAAAACATATAACTAGGGCTTAGTCATTAAATCATATTCTGTAACACTGTTCAAAAGTTGTACTGCTTTCTTAGACTTCATAGCTTTAAGGACTTTTGTATAATAAAGGAAATCATTGTAAAACCCACTAAAAGTGGGCTTAACCTTTGAGTATTTACATTTATGTATAAAAAATTTACAGAGAATAACAATCACATTGACTAAGAGATCATCGTTATCATTCACAGTAAAGAGTCCATATATAATGTCCTTCAAGTCAAAGTTATCTAACATAAAACATTTAGGACTGAGCCAGTTATGAAGGTCAAGCCACAAGGTTTTAACATAAACACATTCGACAAACAGATGCTCAGCGGTTTCCAGCCCATTACAAAATACACAATTATCAGTTTCAATCCCAAAGCGCCTTTTGATTAAATCGTTGCAGGGGTATATTCCATTCAAGCAAACTGCGAATAAAGAAAATCACAGAATAAGAATCTTGCTCACCTCAGTCCAGAAGATGGCGGTAATGCACGTCGTTTGCAAACTGCCAGGATAAAAACAGAAGAAGAAGATTCCTGCTAGAACTTTCCGAGCGTAGGCAACGAAAACTGAACGTAACCAGCGATTTTATTCAAGGGTTCTCTGTTTTAAGGGCCATAGTCTTTGCATGTGAGGGGCTCACAAATCACAGTCCTATGGACAATTTAAAGAAAACATGGAGCATTTTGATAACACTTTAGTTACTATGGCGAGATGATGGATCGCTGGCCGTATACAGTATAAATTGTTGTTGACGCGACCTATCGTCGTTTATTTAACTTGGCTTACAACAGCACATCTTGGCACTGAGTTAACTTACCCCCCTTGCAGATAGAATGTTTGGATGTCTCGTCGCAGGCAGGCTGGTAAGTGCTCAAAGACATATGTTGGTCTGTTGTGGCAATCATATGTCTATGGTGGCAATGACAGCGCGACGTTTAGCATGCCTAGGCTAACGTAAACAGCATTGGGCAAGTTCACACTTCATCAGAGCTAGCTCAAAGGTACATGTCATACCGGTCAAAAGTTTGGGATCACTTAGAAATTGTCTTTCCACACCATTATAGACAGAATACCAGCTGAGATCAGTTGCATTTTCTTTTTTTTTGTTTTGTTTATCAGGGCAGCAGTTTTCAGATTAGATTATGTGCTTACATAAAAAGGGTTCTCCAATGTTTTCTCATCCTTTTAAAATGATATCAGATTAAACAGAATGTGCCTTTGGAACATTGGATGAATGGTTGCTGATAATGGGCAATGCAGATTTTGCATTACATGATTTCTTTCTACAACAGTCGAGAACCCTTTTGCAATTATGTAAGCACATAATATAATCTGAAAACTGCTGCCCTAATTAAAGAAAACAATGCAACTGATCTCATGGTATTCTGTCTAATGTATAATGGAGAGGAATGTAAATTAATGAAAATAAAGCAACTCTGAGATTATATTTTTTCAGTACAATCCATCCTCCCAATCACTTAGTTACTGCATTTCCAACTGGTCATGGATAGCCTTACATATTCTGGATTAGGCTATGTAAAACGAAATAAAGTGAAAAATTCAAAACACAAAGTTGTTTCTCATCTGCATGCATGTGTATTAGATAGATTAGCCTACTGACTAATAAATATTGTAAGGAAATGTGTTTTGGGGCACCCTTGGACAGTCCAAGGGTGCCCCAAAACACGTTTCCTTACAATACGATATTATTACGTTACAGCTATAAGAATTCGGTCACTTCAAAGGGATGAGAAAATATTTACAGTTAAGTAGCCTGTTGTGGATTTATGGGAGACATTGCATGAACATGCTGGTCACGGACATGTCCCCAATGTAGTGGCTGGCTGCTTTAGCTTCAGCTGAATTGCGCAGGTTCAACACAACACAAGTTACATTGGCGCCATGACCCGGATCGAGAGTGAGGTTTAGGGGGGTTAGTGTAACAGATGGCAGATAGCATAGCTGTGCGTGTGGAACGTTAGTAGGGTAGGGTGGGGGAAAACGCCCCCCTTAAGGAATATGTGATATTACTGTGTAACAAAAAGCTAAATATGTGTAGATTTGCTATCCTAGTTTTGAGTGACAATGTCATGAATTATAAACCAAATATGAAAATTGTCCAGAGTTAACAGTTAATTAGTATTTTAACAACAAAAAAAAAAATTGTGCAAAAGGGGCGTTTTGTGGGGTAAAACGCCCCCCAAGGCACCAAGGCCACCCTGTCAAAGCAATGCCCCTCATGCATTAATAGAAAAAACAAAAGTAAACAACTAAAGTAAACAAAATCTATTGTGGAGCAATAAAATATAATCAATAAATTGATTGCAAGCTACTATATTTCATCAATATATTGACAATAGCCAATTTTGTTTTAGTGACTGCTGAAAATTAGAACACTTGCCTAAAAATCCATTTTTCTTTTGTTTTCTTGAAGTACAGAGCATGTATCCATTTTATGGTGGGTACTTGTACATCACCATTGTCAACATAGTGCATAGAAATTATAACAACAACATTTTACTTCATTTAGTGATTAGTTTGTGAAATATAGGAGGGGGGGCGTTTTACCCCAAGGGGCGTTTTCCCCCACTCTACCCTAAACCTCACACCCCTAGCGCTGGCATGAAAGCTAGCAACCTGGGCTTTTAGCTCAATTGTCAGCACGCTCGACTCCCGATCCGAGGTACTGTTCGCGGGTTCAAGTCCGGGTGTGTGCAGGGCTGAATCGCGCAGGTTACACAAGATTAAAAAATCATCCGCTCATCCATCCCCAATACTCCACTACAGTTTGCTTATCAACTGTCCTAATATGTCTACTGAGGATGCCATCTTTCATATCCTGCGTACCACGCATACTGACAGTGGAAAAACACCATTGTGGTGGCCTGTAGAGTGTCCAAAGGATCTTGGACCTCACACCAAACATTTTCAGGCGTCTGAAGTGGAAGAGACGTTGTTTTCGTTTTTACTCGCGTGATCACACAAATTCATTGTTTGTGAATTAATGTTGCCGCTCTGGCTTGCTTGTAATCTTTCTGACTGTTTAACCGTTTCATCCCTTAGGTCCAAACAGATGCCCAACAAGTGGCCAATGACAAGTTTATTTTCAACTTACCTGATTATGAAAACGTCAACCATGTCGTAGTCTTCATGCTGGGTACAGTGCCTTTTCCCACCGGCATGGGTGGTGCCGTGTACTTCTCTTTCCCTGACCCAAACTGCGGGCAGGTGTGGCAGCTGCTAGGTTTTATAACAAACGAGAAGCCCAGTGCCATATTCAAAATATCAGGTCTTAAAGCGGGTGAGTCCAGCCATGGAGATTTGGTGTCTGTCAAAATTGGAACATTTTAAATATTAGGTGATTTGTAAAAAAAAAAAAAATGGTGATATTCATTGTGGTCAAGCTTAACTTTGCCCTCTAGGCGAAGGTGGAGTCCATCCTTTCGGGGTGATGCCAGCGCAGGCTCCTTCAGTAGCGCAGGTTGGGGTGTCAGTAGAGACATTGGATCAGCTCGCCCAACAAACTCCAGCAGCCGCTTCAGCAGTGTCAACCCTGGACACATTCACCCAGGTCCGTATCGGATGCACATTCATCAGCATGAGTAAAATCAAAGTCCTTTTAGGCAAGTCCCTCCACTCGGCGGCCATATACCAACGTTTTATGGCCACTCATCGGGCACAGTCTTTGGGTCGAACTGCGCGTGCGCAAGGCTTCACTACACCAATCTTGCTCCAGCGGCGAGATCACAACACATGATTGGCACGATGTCTTCACAACACACTATATGATTGGCTCAATGTATTCACATCACACCACATGATTGGCTCAATGTATTCACATGTCGACGTTTTGCCGAGGAAGGGGTGGGATATGTGTAGACAACGGCCATATTGGCGTGACAAACTAGCCCCATTCATTTCTATGGAGTATTTTTTGAGTGCTGTGTCTTCACATTAGAAAGTCTCTGGTAAAATGTAGTTCTTTTAAAATTCCGAATGAATCATTTTGTTTCTCTTTTTTTATAGTTCACCCAGAAGATGCTGGAAAGCTTATACAATTTTACTTCATCCTTTGCCATGACTCAAGCTCAGATGACACCAAACCCATCAGAGATGTTTATTCCTGCAAGTTCTATTCTGAAATGGTAAATTCAGTGACATACACATGCCAATTTAGACCCATTACATCTCGTATCTAAATAGCCTACATGCACTGCAACTGTGATGAGGTAGATACATAACTTTTTGGGCTTTTTACCTTTATTCAGATAGGACAGTGAAGAGATAGGTTCTTGTTTCAGTCCTGTAGAAGTTCTCGAAAATTCTTTACGGGGCTGTTCCAGTAATGAAAACTCACGCCGAGACCCTGTAATGGAAACACCCAACCTTGAAGGGAAGCAAATTTACTCTGGGGAAAAAAACCAATGTATTATAAATAAACATTTCTAACAAAAAAAGGCAAACATTTGCAACAAATAGGGAAAAACATGAGTTTGCCCCTCATGCTGTCTTGGGATGGTAAGAGAGAAATCTTACACTTGCCAGATGTCTACATGGTGGCACAGCATTGCCACAAATATAAAAAATATACTATCAAGGCATTTCTATATCTCCTGAATAAATATTTCACCCCACAGTTGAATTTTGTTGACGTAGCTCCATGTCACACTTGAGAGTCTGTGAATATTTATTCATACCAGTCTTTACTCTTGTCACAGGTATGAAAATTTTCAGAGACGATTGCAGCAGAACCCCTACTTCTGGAAGACATGAAATATTTGCAAAAAACACTACAATCCGCATCATGATTTTCCATGTGCCGAGAGGCAGCACATTTATGTTACATGAGTACTAATGTGTGATTGCAAATTGATCCTTTTCTATTGATGGTTTCATTAAACAGAAGCACTCTTCTTGTCTTGGTTGAATGTTTATTGAATAGCAGAGGGTCTTTTTAGGGGTCCAAGTAGTGAAACTACTGGAATACTAGGACCATATTTTACCAAGAAATATATTTCCTGTGCAGATTACATGATTTCAAGAAAAGTCGGAAACGGTGCTGAAGGAGGCATCTTGTAATGTGCCATTTTGAACGACCTGCGATTTATTGTCTGCGACATTCCACGACTCCATGTCCTTAAGTCTAGTACAGTGGTTCTTAACTGGTGGGTCGGGACCCAAAAGTGGGTCGCGGAACCATTCTGGGTGGGTCGTGGAGCTTGTGGTTAAAAAAAAAAGAAGAAATCGCCCATTTCAAATAGACTTAAAGGAACACGCCACCCAATGTCAGTAGTAATATATGTTCTTACCTTAACTTTCACGAGTTGAGTCATAGCTCTCCCGTGTCCGTACGTGCACTCAAACGCTCTGGTGCGCGACTGGACTGTGTTAGCATGTTGCTATGCTAGCGGGCTTTGACGGCAACTAAGCGTAGAAGTAATCAAAAACATCCACGTTTTACCGACTTAAAGTACAGTTGCACGAGTAGTTGATAGAAATGCTACGGCCACGCAACATGAAACGTGGCGATTTTCCAAGCGAATAAACCGGAGAACTACAATGTGTGGCGCAATAGCACTTGGGAGTACTTCGACCTAGCATAGTAGTATTGTTAACACCTAATTGTAGATCCTATCTACCACAGAGTTTAGAATCCATGCTGGATCGACCCTCAGCCTCTCCCTCCCCTCTGAGCGAGAGAGAGGCACACACACTAGAGATGCGCTGATGGGCTATTATTTCAACCATAACTGCATAGCAAAACTTATCATCCATCAGCCATCCATCAACACCAAAGTTTTTTGACCAATCTTTGAAACGGCACCCGCCCACCATCCGCTGGTTGTTTTAATGTAGGCTATATGGGTGATGCAGCGCTGCTGACGTGAGGCTAGAAAGCCCTTGCCTGTTCTAGGAAGACTGATCCAATGCAGCAAATATATTAAAAGGCTAAAGTCGTACATTGGCTATGTTGTAGCCTATCCCCAGAATATCAGCAGCAAACTCAGTCTCTGTCTCGCAAAACAGTCTCCAAATAAAACGCACATCGGCCTGTTGCCTATACTGCCAGCTTGTGACAATATATCGTCCAAAATGCTTGATTGCATTGCATTCTCCACATTTTTAGCTACATTTTCATGTACCACATCAGCATTTTTGTTCAGTGAATCTTTTGTAAATTGCTTTGAAATGAATTGCGCTGTCTGTCTGAAAAAGACGCGCTCGTGCAGTCAAAATGAATGGGAGTCTTCAGAACAGGCTTTCAGTCACCCTGACATAACAGTGTGTAAAGTAGCCTATAATGTGAATGACTTGTTATTTTATCAAGGATTTCTTTCTTTTTGCAAAAAATAAAGTACAATAGGCATTAATTAGTAGGCCAGGAGCATGTTGAAATTATGTGGCAAATTGCGTTTTTTATTACAATGATAAAATTGTAAAAGGACGTGACCGAAGCTGAGGCAAGCCAGGTAATAGGCCTATAGGCCCGACGGTAATTGTAAAGCAATTTACAAAAGATTCACTGAACAAAAATGCTGATGTGGTACATGAATATGTAGCTAAAAATTCTGAGAGACTGAGTTTGCTGCTGATATTCTGGGGATAGGCTACAACATAGCCAATGTACGACTTTAGCCTTTTAATATATTTGCTGCATTGGATCAGTCTTCCTAGAACAGGCAAGGGCTTTCTAGCCTCACGTCAGCAGCGCTGCATCACCCATATAGCCTAGCCAACAACCAGCGGATGGTGGGCGGGTGCCGTTTCGAAAATTGGTCAAAAAACTTTGGTGTTGATGGATGGCTGATGGATGATAAGTTTTGCTATGCAGTTATGGTTGAAATAATAGCCCATCAGCGCATCTCTAGTGTGTGTGCCTCTCTCTCGCTCAGAGGGGAGGGAGAGGTTGAGGGTCGATACAGCATGGATTCTAAACTCTGTGGTGGATAGGATCTACAATTAGGTGTTAACAATACTACTACGCTAGGTCGAAGTACTCCCAAGTGCTATTGCGCCACACATTGTAGTTCTCCGGTTTATTCGCTTGGAAAATCGCCACGTTTCATGTTGCGTGGCCGTAGCATTTCTATCAACTACTCGTGCAACTGTATTTAAGTCGGTAAAACGTGGATGTTTTTGATTACTTCTACGCTTAGTTGCCGTCAAAGCCCGCTAGCATAGCAACATGCTAACACAGTCCAGCCGCGCACCAGAGCGTTTGAGTGCACGTACGGACACGGGAGAGGTATGACTCAACTCGTGAAAGTTAAGGTAAGAACATATTACTACTGACATTGGGTGGCGTGTTCCTTTAAATTGAGACGAAATGGTGCAGAATCCACAGTGTGCAATGTTCACAATTGCTGGAACATGAGTGAAAATGCCTCATAATAAAGTACACCTGTCAAAGACAGACCTGTCAAGTACTTTAAGGTGACATCAGGAGTTGGAGACTTCACAAATGTAATGCCAAACAGCATGTTCCAAACAAATAGGCCTACAGGCACTTCGCCTTTCTTAGCATGTAGCTCACCAAATCTGTTGTCTTGAAGGCTATAAAATATATATGGGTCGTGACTTCATGAACATGGGAAATTGTGGGTCCCAAAGCCAGACCAGTTAAGAACCACTGGTCTAGTATGTTAACATTTTTGAGGAATCTCCTACGACTCCCGTATTGACACTGACAGTATGACGAAACTCCACGAGTAGGCTACAATAGGCTACAAGATCTTGGAATGTGGCCAATCTCCCGACCAAGATGCTGTTTCTATGATCGCCTAGTCCAGTAGCTCTCAAACTTTCCCCATTTTGGAGGTGGAGGAATTTTCAAGCTCCACCTGACCTCATCAACCCGGCAAAATGGTAATGTTACAATTTATTTCCTTATTTTGGTTCCACGTTGAATTTCCCGTCTCGGTCTGCTGGATCCATAGACTGTATAGAACAGTCTATGCTGGATCAGATGTTATTTTAGTACATATGTCGGTCTGTTTATGACTTCTATGTTTGTGTGTGGCTATTTTGTTTTGAATCTATGATCTTCCTTGTCAAAAAAGAAAGGTATTATTAAAAAATAAGCACCAAAAAAAAATAAAAATACTCCTGTCCATTACGCCCCACCTGACATGACTATTCTCCACAATGGCCTAGTCTGACATGGTTAATTGTAAAAGCTATTCCATATCAATTGAACATAAAAATATTTGACACCATGGTCATGTCCAAACAGTCTCCTGCATCCTGTTATTGGTAGACTTTGAAGTCATGACTTAATGTGGCAGGTTTTGGCTGTGTGAGCTCCTTTACCTCTTTACACTTCACCGAGCAGATCAGACTTCCAAGTCAATTGTTGTGATTTAGTTTCACTTTCACTACTGCTGCCATATGGCATTCAAGCTTGCCCTCTAGTGTTCAAAGCAGGAAATGCATTTCTTCACAGGCAGTCTCACCCAAAAACAGTCCCTAATATGCCTTTTGAGGTGATGTGCATCTTACAATTATTTTTGGACGGCACCTAAAAGCTGGCCTAGCTAACGCCAGACCTCATCTCATTGAATAAAATCGCACCGGTAAGGCAGCATGGGGAAACCCAGGCCACCTAAAAGCCAGTTACACACTGATCTTGAGTTTGACTTGCATAGACCCAAGTTATTGGTTTGTGGTCTACTTGTGCTCTACTAGACTCTTTAAAAATGTTTATGCTATTTTGATTTTTTTAATTTGAATGATAATGTAATGTTTAAGTGATTGACAACCAGTTTTTTTGTCATATCGACCAATATAAATTCATGACATTCTGTTTATGTGGAGGGATTTTCAATACATTGCAGTATATGAGAAAGTCCTTCTGACCCCTAATAATCAATCAGTTATCATTCTTACAAAACCTCCAGTGGACAAGGGAAGACCCCAATCATCAAGGTTCTTCAACTTAGTGCAAACCAAGACAAATTATTTAATTTAACGTGAAATATTAAATCTGCTTTGGCAGAATTGTTTCAGCCATCACCCAATACAAAAATATTCTTAATACACTACTGTTTAAATGTTTGGAGTAACTTAGAAATATCCTTGTTTTAATCATTAATTTTGTAAATGACTGTTGTAGAAAGAAATGGCTGATTTCCAAAGGCACGCTCTGTTTACTAATCTGGTATTATTTTAAAAGGCTAACTGAGAAAACAGAACCTTTTTGCAATTATGTAAGCACATAATGTAATCTAAAAACTGCTGCCTTGATTAAAAAAAACAATGCAACTGATCTCTGCTGCTATTCTGTCTATAATGGAATGGAATGGAAATTTTCTAAGTGACCCCAAACTCTTGAATGGCAGTGTACATTTTCATAGAACCATACCAAATTCACAAAGTGCACAAAGATTTACTAAATAAACATGTTTATTGTCGCTCATAAAATGAACTCATGGAAAAACCAGCAAGTTGTGTATCAGTGTTTGGTGAGGGTGGGTGGTGGTGATGGGAGTAAGAGATGGGATAATTCATCAGACTGTTCATCGCTGCCTGTCCCATCGCCAGATGGAAGCATCATCACAAACAGCAATCAGGATGCTGCTGTCACGACTGAAACTGGTCTGTCGAATAGCAGATGTGCACTTGGGCAGCGTTAGAGTGGTACACCTGAAAACGAGGCAGAAACAAAATCTTATGAGTGAAGTTTGAAGTACTTTGATTACAGATTACTTAATTACGTTGTTTAATCTCAGACATATATACCACCCAGGTATATTGACAACTGCCAAAGTATTTTTGATAATCTATGTTCTATGTTTTTTTATGCCATCCACAATTGATATGGTCAAAAACCACCTGACTTGCGTAAGCAGAATTCTGCTTTGAAAACACAGTTCTCAAAGTACCTTTTATAGAGTGAGCCCTCCTGCAGAAATTTTTATGCCTACATTGTTTATGTTTACTTGTTATGTTTTATATAAAAGGGGAAGTGTACATGGACATGCTCATTTAAATAACTCGTGTAGATGTTCCAAATTTAGCCATACAAGCTAGTTTTCTTTTGCAACTAGTCTCCTCTTAACCTGAAAAGGAAAGCATGATTTGTTTCTAAAATAAAAATGTCATTTCCATTGAAATTCTCACTGTTTGATATATGTGAGGTTTAAAAGACAAATCATCTAGTACAATTCCAAGAAATTCGTAATTCGTAATCATGAATCTCAGAGCCCTGAAAGGTGGTTGCAAACTCAGTGGGTTTGGTTTTGCATTTGAAAAAAACAAAATAAAAACAAAAACACAAAAAGAAAACATGAAATTTTGAATAAAAATCAGCATTTAAAACTCACACAGGTTACGCTTCACAGCATTAAAACAAGTTGCAACTGACATAGAGCCTGTTGTTGAGAGGATGCAGAGCAACATATTACAGCGTCATCAGCATACAGCGCAGGAATATGGTCGGAAAAGACATTGCCGTCTTACTTGGCTTTGTGCGGATCCTCCACCTCTAGATCCCAGACGTAAAGCTTTCCAACTTGGTTCCCCAGAGCAAGCATCTGTACACACATAGCGTTCATAAATAAATACCACAAACAATCTTGCTACACACTCAGTAAGCCATAACTTACATTTCCTGAGCCTTCTGGATCATTGACCAGAGATGGAGATGTAATTTAGCCTAATTTAACAATGCAGCCTAATTTAACAATGCAGCAAACGGCAATATTCATGTTTAAAATTTTACATGGGTAAAAGTATAGATAGATAGATACTTTATTGATCCCCAAGGGGAAATTCAGGATGATCAATGGAATGGATCAAATAAAAATAGACTTCATTTCCACATGGAAAATGCAACGTGTGCTTGTTCAGCAGTAGTAGAGAGTCACCAACAGTAACTGAATCAGACATGGGAATGAAGACAGTGAGCGTTAAAGGTCTTCCAAGTCTCAACATCAGTAATATGGTTCAGTCTAAAATCCAATTGTATGTAAAAGTCTGTGATTGAGCTATATTGTACGATAACAGGCATACAGGGAAAAATAATGGTAAAAACAGCTACCATAACATATAAACTCATTCTGTTTTTGCTGCAAGAACAATGGACAGAATGGACAAGCTTTCCTGATAAACTGATTGGTGTTCAGATGGTGAAAATATGAGGAAAACAAAACAAAGGAATCCTAACCTTGTTTACATTTAACACCGTTAATACTGCTATTGTGCTTTTTAAAGGCCAATATCTGTTGATTGCAGTGGAGAGTCCAAGCAAGTCTTGAGCATGCACACAGATATATAATGCTTACAAAGCTCTTCGCAAACAAACAAAGCACTTTGTTTTTTCACTAGAGCATACATACCTTCTGCCAAAAGTCCATTGAGAAGCGCATGTACCAGATGTCACACTGACCGTACTCAAAACGGCCGAGAACGGTCACATTTGACTCATTGGGTTTGATGTGGTCGATGTCGTCCTCCATCTTACCCGGTTTCCAGCACACAATGGCATTCTCACAAGACTGAAGAGCAAGAACAAGAGTTGGGTTTTTAGATTTTAATTGGGACACATAAAGGTTCATTGAAAAATAGAATATCATGGAAAAGTAATTTTTTCCCCCATCATTTATTTTAAATAGTGAAACTTTAATATATTCTAGATTCATTACACATAAAGTGAAATTTTTCAAGCCAAGAACTTTTCCACGATATTCAACTTTTTTAAGGGAAGCACCTGTACATGACACATATTTGATTATAAGTCAAATAGCTAATATTTGAGCCATTGTGCCTTATTTAACGCCAGAAACACAGATCTTTCCATATTTATAAGTCAAATAGCTAATATTTGAGCCATTGAGCCTTATTTAACGCCAGAATCACAGATCTTTCCATATTACAAATTACCATCTTAAAGCTTCAAATTTAAAAGCTTGGTTTAACAAATGCCTAGCCAGGGCAACACCAGACTGATTCTTAATTGAGATTTGTGTGTGTGTGTGTGTGTGTGTGTGTAAGTTCGACTGAAATTGCATTTATTCAAATGTTTTAGACAGTAAATAAAACATTCTACCTTCGAAAGGATCAAGTCTCCCAACCAACGAACACAATCTACATAGTTCCTATGGATGTCTCGCGTAGAGAAGTCTGGGAAGTGAATCTTCTGTGAAACAAATGGTCTAGAAAAAGAATAACAAACAGCAATAAGTACTGCTCACATAGAGTTGAATGACAGTTCCAGCAAAGTTAAGTTTGTAAAATATGTTTCAAAGTCATTTAAAAGCAGTAGGCTACGCATGGAACTTGGCTAAACACCTCGCAGACATATCCCAAAAGAGTTCAAAGAACGACAGGTTAACGAATATGCTATAGAAAACACGACTACATGGTTAGTGCGAAGTTCTTCTCTTGTGAAACGAGTATGGTTCTCTGGAATAAAGCAAACCTTCCCACATCAATGAATTTTGACGAGACATAACGAGCTGTAATCATTTTGACAAGACATAACGAGCTGTAATCATAGGGTGCTAACGTGATGAAAGCGCAATGTTCACGCCAGAATAACATTACCATAACTTGTAAACGATGTATTTCATGTTCGGTCAGTACTACTGGTAATATTTGTCATGGCATGTAGACTGCTAATTAAAGCCCACAGCGTAGCGGCTTATTGTTACAGTACGTGGTAGCAAATCATGTTATCAAAGAAATAGACGTAATGTAGGAATACACACAGATATATTGCAACAGGTAATGGTGTAGGCCTATCTGACGAAGACCTGAGTGGTTGGAACGTCGTACTTGTACACTGGGCGCAAAGAAGACTATCCTCACATTTTCCCCTTTGCAACTGTCAAAGAAATCCCATGAACACGGGAAGGCCTAGGGTAGCCTATACTGTACATCAGATGGCCTAAAGATTAGGCCTCTCTGCATAGCATTCAGTGATTTGCATGCAGTAATTTTAACACTGACCTTGATCTAGCCTAGTTTGGCTATTTAAAGCTACTTTATTGCCAAAACACAACACAATGTAAATGAACTATAACAAACAATAAAGGACTTAAACACACAAAGTAGGCCTACTATTTTACTGACTATAAAAAAATAATAATTATGTAGGAAGTTTAGAAGTTTAGAACCCAGAATTGACCTGCACACTACAAAAGTGCACCGAATTCAACACAAATGACTCCATACACTTGGAGGAGGTATGAGTCCTTTCTTCTCCAGATATCTTAGGATTTCGCCGTAGTATCGTTTTAGTATCGAGCATCGTGATATTTATGGCAGGCATCGTATCGAAGTCATAATTTTGGTAACGTGACAACACTACACTAGCTTTAAGGTAAGTGTAGTATTTTTACAGTGGAGGCACCGCGCTATTGAATTTATTGTCTTTTAATACTCCTAATTGTTAACCTACTGGTATTCAGGAATTTTATAGCCAATTCGCCATTCAACCACTGAGACCTGAGGATCCTGTTGCGCCACTGTTTTAGTCTATGTTTATTGTAACTTGAGCCTGTTACATGCACAGCTGTTAAGAAGGGGTTACATATATTGCTTGTAAATCATGCTCCTTCTAACCCAATGTTATTGGGATGGTCCCATTCAAACCTTGATAATTAAGCCTATTTCCTAGAGGTGGTGGCAATCGCACCTGTTGGTCTTACTGGGGTTGTATTCATAGGACCCTCTGATGGCTTTCTGCATCCTCTCTGAGTTGATTCTCCATAGCTTCAGAGAGTGGTCCATACCGCATGACATGATCTTCTCCCCCAGCAAATCAAAATCCTGTAAACAACAGATTCTTAATGACACATTGCTTGATGCACCTGAACACATCATCAGTGGTGTATCCTGGGGTCATAGGGTGTTTTGAGTCTTTCCACATGACCCTAATCCAGGCAACCCAGTTGCAGTTGATCAGGCATCGACGTGTGTTCAAGTGGCACTTACTTGTCCCCAAGCCATTTCGAGGCTTTCTTAGCTGCTTCAGTGAAAATGCATTGGCTTAGCCCCTACCCCAGATTCATAAATGCCCTCTGAAGTTTGTCAACAAAAAGGACCCAAAGCGGCCATCTTGATCAAGATGATACCCAGATCTCCTTATATGGGAAAAATGGCAGCTTTTGGTCCTTTTCGCAGGTAAACTTCAAAGGTGTAAGTAAAGCAAGTAATACTCACAGGGGACAGAACTTACTGCACTCAGCAAAGGGACTTACTGCACTCAGCACTTCATCTCTGTGGCCCTCTACTCCACCGAAGATAGCAACCAGTGTGTCCGTCTGGATGTTCCATAGTCGCAGAGCATGATCTGATGGGACAGCACAGGGAAGACATAGGTTTGTTGACATAATAACTTATTTTTCAGAGCGCAGACGCTTAAGAGTGCCGTTTTCTACTTTAGTTTCATTGTATTTTCCCAACTCGCTCTCAAAGAGCGATTTATTTTTGGAGTTGAGCATGCCTGTTCTTGTGTTTAAAGCACAGGTAAGCAACATTTCAACAGTAGTATGATATAGCAATGTAGCTACTTCTGTAACCTACAGCCCTACGTGCCATATTGCTTAAATAAACGGTGCAAGTTCATTTAGAACTCATAATACTGTTCATGTAAGGGTAATGGAGAAAGAACAAGCATTAGAATCCACGGCATAGCCCCTCCAAGCCCCCTGCGTCGGCACGGGGTTACCCCTCGAGGGGACGAAGATCGTAATTGCTGTGATTGCTCAACTCGCTCTGTGTATTTATAATTGGTGTGCTCCAGCAGTCTACTATGGGTAGTAGGAACACGCTAGCTCGCTGACAGAAGCTTTGCAAATAAACATATTTTTGGTTACAATGACGGGGTTATCTGATTGTACAGTGTCCATTTGGCAGTAACATTTTGAAGTCAGCACTTCGCCAGCAAACAGTACTTTGTGGGCAGCTGTGGGAAGTTTGCTTTCTAACATAACATAAACTGGCTGGCACACACCTTGCAAATAACCTCAGACATATTTTCTGATTACAATAACTAGGCCATTGGAATATACTGTGTCTATTTCTCGATAACTTTCACCAAATCTAAGCAAGAAAAGGCCAAACAAATAACATTAATATTTCAACACGGCAGTCTATGGAGTATCTCATTCTGACTACAGTTTCAGTGGTGAGCTACGGAGACGCAGAGCTGAAAAAGGTTCACAAGGGCGTAGAGGCAACGGCGTAGCCACTACAGCGAGTCGACGCAGAAGCATAAAACAAGCCTTACTGTGATGGTATTCACATTAGTTGTGTTCACATAAGTTGACTAAGTCTTCCTTTTGCATCTACCTACCTTTACTAACAGAGAGGAGAAGATTGGGGTCCCTCGGATGAAACTTGAGCTCATTGATAGCATTACCATGTCCAACGTAGTGCTGTGATTGAAAAAGAGTAGCATCAGAAGACTGACATCTTTTTATTTTTATCTAAAAAGTTCAAACAGTCAGATGGATGCATTCATAACTCTGCACAGGCCAAGGACGTCATACAATTCTACATTTAAATGAATGATCAACATCAGACAGTACATCAACAATACAGAAGAAATTCCCAGAAGTCTTTTTACTCCCTTCTATTTGTATTTTAAAGGTATGGGTTTTTGAACATTCTACCATAAGATTCTGTTCCACAACAATTGAGTACCGAAGTCTGACGTAGCGTTTCCATGACGGCAGAATCACTGGATCTAAACAAACTTTCGAAGTGGCTTAAATAGCATTGAATGTAGACATGTGGCATCATTTCTAGCTAATAAATTGTTTTAAATGTAGGCTATAGCCATTTAAACATGCTTTACCTGCTAGGCAGCAGCTTACCCACATAACACGGATTCCCTGGCAGGTGTAATATAAAGAAACAAAATTCCAGTGGATATTTCACGTCTTCTCAAAGACTGGCGGCTGTTAAGAGTGATGTTTTTTGCTTAAAAAATAAAGCCAAAATACGTCCGTGAATTTAAGGGTTTTAACCGCATGCTGTGAAGTTACATGCAGATCTCTTTTACAGAGGAAACCCATGCTAAAATAAAACTCTGTAGTCACGAATTTGATCGTGTTGGTATGAATATATGTTGTAGTATGTGATTCCTACAGTGTAAAAAAATATACTAACATCTTAGAAACATTGTAAAATTATTGAAATAGATTAAGAAAGCCATCGCTAATGGTGATTTCAATGGTTAGATTTATTTGTTTAGATCCAGTGAAATTGCTGCCTTGGCAACGCTACGTCATGGCTTCGGGACTCTATTGAATGTTGAATTCAGTGGCCGGTTGCACAAAGCACCTTAAGTTTTTTCCCTTAAGTATGACCCTTAAGGCTTAATTTCTCCTTAGGTAAGGGATGTCCCTTAGGTTTTTCCCCTTAGTTAGACTACTAAGGTCGTTTGAGCAACAGTTTAAGGGATTTCTTACAAGATAAGGACAAACCCTTAAATACTTAAGGGAAAATGTTAAGGAAATCTTAAATCATATTTTAAGGGAAAAACTTAACTTAATGTGCTTTGTGCAACCGGCCACAGAGCCTTATAGATAGATCTATCTATATGGTTCTGGTTGAATTCAATGAACCCAGATATTCTTTAGAATGTTCATTTTCCAACATTCCCTTCACACCAGTGAGACGGTAGGGTTAAGATTCAGATTGGACTGCAGAGGGTGAGGGTGACCACCTACCTTAATGCACTGCATGGTAATGTGGTTAATGACCCGGATGATGCCGCGTGACCCTGCAACGGCCAGCAAGGGATGACTGGTGCTATTGTCAAACGTCCAGGCGCAGGTGTAGAAGTTCTCATCTGCCTGCTCAAAGTCAAGGATTTCTGTGCATTCTATTCTCAATACAGAGCTTCATCTGTCTGCTTAAAGTTAGGTGTTTCTGTACATTTTACTTTCTTTACATAGCTTCAAAATTAGTTGTATTTCAGAAAGTGACTGATGTGTGCTTTAGAATTCCAATTAAATCTGGATATACAGTGCATACACATATTCTTTACCATGTCAATTAATTCTTGACATTTACACATGTATGAAGCAATTCCAGTGAACTCCAATAGAACTGACACCTGACTATAAAAACAGCAGTCACTGATGCATTAACTTGCTCTTATTGTTCTCTACCTTTTAAATTGCTTAAAATTGCTCTAGAATTGTTTTTAAAAAGCTTTAAACTGTTTACCATGTTGTAAGTCGCTCTGGTTAAAAATGTGTCAGCCAAATGTAATGTAATGTAATATGTAGTAAAACAGTTTTTAACCATATTACATCTACACACCAATTCACCAAATTCAACTTTGTCACAAATGACAGTTTGCTCAACCATGCTAATGAACAGGTGAGTTTACATCACAGACAAAAAGATACATCTGCATCCACATAGGACTGCAGGAGGCGGATCTCTCCTTGGGAATGGCATTCATAGAGCGTCACCTGCAGGTAAAGCATGCAACAATCACTGTTTGAGTTTGAAAGACAGAGAGATGCATCATGGGAGGGCAAAAACAGACATTGCTACTCACTCTGTTGCTACCCACAGTGGCAAACACCAGTGGGTCACCCTCTTTACTGTGCCAGTTGAATTGCACTCCAAACAAGGGCTGACCATGGTCCTCCTGCCGAAAGGAAACAATAAGTATGGTTATAGTTCTTCCAGATGCATTTGTCCCCAATGAAATACAAAAATGAATATCATCAAAAATGAACAGTTCAAAGTCATAAAACCTACATGAAAAAGACTAATACACTAAGTCATTTAAACAGAATAACAACAATGACACATCGTCACATCAACAACCATTTCATACATTTTATTTATACAATAATACATTTTATTTATAGCGTAAATGGGAATAAACTGAATTGAAGAGAGGCTAGACATACCCTCAAGCTGTTGACACACTTAAATGAGTATTTGCACTTCTTGGACTTCCATTTGCCTTTTCCCCAGCTCTTCCTTCCTGGGGCATTGGCTGTGTTAGTGGGTGTATCCGGCCGCTCAATGTTTGGCCCACTCTCAATACTCACTGCATCGTCCTGGAAACACAGACAAGCATTAAAACCGGATAAGGCAGTTATGAAATGCAATAAAGTGCAATCTTTATAAATAAAAAGGAATAAATAAGAAATGTTATATAGATTGATGCATATCTGAAGCATTTCATCTGCTAAATAAGTTCAACCATAATACATCAATGATAACTCTGTGCTTTCTTGGACATTACAATTGAACATACTACAGAATGTCCTAATGTGGTTCAGTTTTTTGCCCACAGTAAAATGTCAATGTGTTAAGTGGTGTGGTTTTAAAATGAAACGTCCATTGGAGGATGCACAATGCACACGACTGAAAGGTGTGTTTTGTGCCAACAACAGGTATTTTTGCAACTCTTTTTTACAACTGTCTGTGTGTTGTGAAGTCCAGTCAACTGACCAGTGCAGTGCAGGCGGAAAAAACAGCGTAACAAGGCGGAGTTGTTTGGGAACAAAGAAGCCGTCACAGCTAATTGATTCACAAATCAGCAAGTTAGCCTCCATTACTAAGGCAAAATTCGTTTTGCTCACTGAAAGTTAATCACTTTGAGCTATGGTGACAGATGCTAGCTCTCTTCCGTAGGATACCAAAAGCGGAGTAGTGGAGAGAGGATGTTTCTCACACACGGGGGCGTGAGTAACGTTAACGTAAAACAATAGCGGCATTAGCCAACGTTTATTTTCTACACCGTCGATAATCAGCTGCTTGTACGTGATAATAAATAAACTTAAGACATTTAACACTCGCAGAACGTTACACGAGACCAACTGAAGACGACCTAACATTAACTAACGACATTAATGTTTAACGTTAGATGAGACAGGTCTTCCTGTGATGTTTCAGCTCGGAGGATCAAAACTAACAGCACATCAATATTATGTTAACCTCAGCTGGGACAATTCGCTCATTGTTCCACGTGACTGTCAAGCATGGTGGCGGACTCACATTTTCGTCTCCTGAAAGATCAGGGTTGCTGTTCTCGTCGCTGCTTAATTTTTGCTTTTTGGTCGGCATCTCGTTTCCCGCCTCCAAATAAACTTCTGACATGTTTCTTCCACCACTCCGGCTGTGAGAGTTTTCCGGAAGTAGGTCTTCTTCGGTCATTAGCGGTTCACATACCATATCGGTACATTACCGCCACCCTATGGCTGTGAAGTGTCGATGCAGATACAATAGCTTATAAAAAACAAAAACAAAACAAGAAAAATGAGAAACTTAACATCCTTCAAAGAAGCTATTGATTTTAAATAAACAATTTACGCCTCCTGCACAACTTTGAAAGGAAGTGCTCCTGAAGACCCAGCTCTTTAGAGAACATCTCCTCTCTTAGCAACACTTACAACAAGTCTTGCTAATCCTAGCACTCACCAGCTGTCTTAAACTGACACGTAACTGTTAAAAATAGCACTCACTGATGCACTTATTCTTACTGTACTCTAATGTTTTTTAAATTGTCATAAAATTGTTGAGAATTGCTCTAAAACTTAAACTGTTTACCATGTTGTTAGTCGCTTTGGCTAAAAATGCGTCAGCCAAATGTAATGTAATGTAATGTAATGTAAAAGTGCAAACCAGTCACCTATTGTTTTACATACATTTTGTAAGTTTTCTAAGATTTGATTAAAATAACCTAATGCAAAATAAGATCATGCAATTTGGCATTGTTTTTCTTGATGGTATTTTAGTGGTTCTTAACCCTTTTGTCTGGCAACCCCCAAAAAACACTGACCAAATCTCGTGCCTCCCCTGTCTCCAACTGGCGAAATGTGTTTTACTTAGGAAAATGTTGTAGAGGCAGAAATTGTCTTCTCTTAGGGTATGTCAACACCAAGGCATTAATGTCAATAGAACCCTTTGACAATCTGATTTATTAACTATCTAACTAGCCCTCTTCCAATGCATAGGCTAATAATAATAATAATAATACCTTCGACTTATATAGCGGCTTTCATGGTACCCAAGGTCGCTTTACAACACATGGATGGGGGGACCTCACTAGTAACCACCACCAATGTGTAGCACCCACCTGGGTGATGCACGGCAGCCATTATGCGCCAGAACGCAATGGCGCTCCTGCGGCAACAAAAGGCTGCATGGTGTTCAGTCACTGGTTAGGTTACAGCATCAAGTTCATCATTGCAAGAGGAGTAGGTTTGAGTTTGCGTAAACAGGTACATTATGGAAACACTGTGAATTGGAAGCCTTCATACTAGGGCTACTGAATATCTCAGTTTTCAAACATGTTTAAACACCTTTAAAAAATTGTATTTCATTCAGACCGCAAATCATTTTCCCACCCTCTAAACATTTGGCAAGACCCTGGGGGTCCCGACCCCCCAGTTTAAGAACCAGTGGCCTATTTGAACAAGATGTAAATCATGGACACAGCCTGGATTCAGAGCTTCCCATGGAACAGACCGCAGAGGGTGAAAGTTAATAACCTAACCTAACACGGCTCAACCCCCAGCACAGGAGCTCCACTGGGTTGCCTTCACTCCCCATGCTTTTGCTCATAACCTACCACCCACTTTACATCAATAGCCAATGCTGTGAAAAGAGTGAACCATACCTGTCTGTGTGTTGTGAAGTTGGCCTCATACCCAACAACTGTGAATCCCATGCAGTAAGGCACTGAGGTGGACCAAGCTGTCACCTGGTAGGCTACACAAACAGGCAAACAGTCTCACTCAATATAGCCAGGCACAAACAGGCAAACAGTCTCACTCAATATAGCCAGGCTGGTAAGGAAGGCTGGCTCTGTAGTGGGAGCTGAACTTGAGTGCATCACTTCAATATCTGACAAAAGGACCCTAAACAAACTGATCAACATCTTGGACAATGAATGTCATCCGCTCTACAGCACTATCAAAAACTAAAAGAGCTTGATCAGCTGGAGACTTCGCTCACTGCCATGCACAACTGAAAGGCTGAGGAAGTCATTTGTTCCTAGGGCCATTGAACTGTTCAATGCCTCACTAAAGGGAAGAGGAGAGATAGACTTCTCTGCTTAGTCTGTCTGCCTCTCCACCCTCTCCATGTCCATGTTTTTTGAGTACTGACTGCCCACTACTGCTTACTACTGTTTTACTACTGTTTTACTATTGTACACAGCCTAATGTTTTCACTACTGTTTTACTGCTACACTGTTTTTCATGCTATATTAGCACACATGATCAATGATCAATGGCTGCGGTCAGGCTTCTGATACAATACTGAATGAATGAATGGCTATAACCCTATTACCTCAACCTGTTCTTGCACTGAAATAGTTTTTTATTTTACCTTGTCTACATTACTCTCCTAGTTGTCTATGTTATTTATGCTGGTCTCTAGACCTTACTCTTGCACTGTTGCACTGTTGGACTAATGTTGGACTACTTTTTGCACCTTCACCATGACACTCACTCTCTTGAGCACCTTGCCAGGCACACATAACTAAGGACTATGGTTGGACTACTGTTTGCACCTTCACCATGACACTCACTCCCTTTAGCACCTCACCAGTCCTGGCCCTGTCACTACAAGCGTCTTATGCTTGATCACCCTCAAGCACATTGGACTTTCTTAATTTAACTTATATAGTGTATTTAGTATTTAGTTTTGTTAGTTTTCTTATCTGTCTTATCTTCTACTGTCTTTATTGTACAGTGGAGTTTAGTTATATGTTTATACTTATGTTTACCATTTCTGCTAGTGCATGTTGTGTGTTATGTCTGTATGCTACTGAGACCCTTGAATTTCCCCTTGAGGATCAATAAAGTATCTATCTATCTATCTATCTAGCCAAAACCCAGTTCAGAAAGTTTAATCTGGATCAGAATGATTTAGATTGGAAAACCCCCTTGTTTTACTATCCAGGATTATGTAATTCATTTGACGAGGCCTATATACAGTATATTTTCATGATTACGAAATCCGGATTAAATGGTTAATGGACTGCATTCATTGCTTTTTCTATCTAAAGAGACAGAAAACAGTAATATAGAAACATCCTCTTCCATGGTCAGTCTATAATTCCAAGTTGTGGCAACACTAAGATAACCCAGAGGAAGTTGTAAACCTGATAGAACAGCCCCAGGGATATCAAAATGACCATCAGTGACTCACCTGCATGTTTTCCCGTGGACCCCCTCTGACACACACACCTGTATAGGATTCATCTCCCTCCTCCCTCATCCACCTATCTGTCCAGCCATCCAGCTTCAGAGCTCTTCACCCCAGAGGTGAAGCATATCTTTTAAGGAGTCGGGCACATCCCTCAGAGTGCTGTACTTTCAAGAGAACTCCAGAGCTGTCTGGGGTGTCTCAGCCGACCACCCTTACAAAGACTAGGCATGGAGAAATCTGTCTCCCTGTGTCTATGAACCTGATTTGTCTATTTAGCCTTTAGGTATTTCTCTTATCTTCTCTTTCCACTTTTCTATGTGAGGAACAGAACCATTTTTAGTCTACTACAGTCATGGGTTATTTTAACTGTATATTATAACAATATTTTAGGATAAATGAAGAGGAAATTGGACTACTTCAGGCTGTTTAACTGGGATACTGTTGTTCATGTTCATTAAACACTGTTAAATTGGTGAAGAGAGTCTCCTTGTTGAAGAGAGTTTCCTCATTCCTTTTTGTGGAGGTCGGAAATATCTAATGATAAGTTAGCAGGTCATGCATTCTGCTGTTTGCTGCGCAGAGGCGGAACCTTCAATTTCTCTACTTTCATTTGAGACACATGGAATCTGTAGATATGTAGAACTGTAGCTATATTGCTATCCTGGAATTCCATTAATTTCTGCCAGTAAAATGCCCATCTTGTCTTTTTTTCTTGTAACAACCTTTTTTGTTGACAATATTATTTATATATAACCAGTTACACTCATAATGTCCTCAAGCAAATATTTTTTTGTCCACCTGAGCTTTCCACTATTAGACAACATAGTAAGAACCTTGAATTTCCCCTTGGGGATCAATAAAGTATCTATCTATCTATCTATCTATCTATCTATCTATCTATCTATCTATCTATCTAAAACTATCACCCATACAGACTCCATACTTACTACAGCACAATTTGATTACAATTGCTCTGTGTTTTTTTTAATCAATGGCTATAAATAATATAGAGAAGCTGAGTGCTTGATGAAACGCTTTATTGATTAGCTGATAAAAGTTAAAATTGTGGGGAAAATAGGTAAGGTAGGTGGTATTAGACCAGACAGGTGGTAGGTGGTAATAGCCAGACAGGTGGTAGGTGGTAATAGACCAGACAGGTGGTAGGTGGTAATAGACCAGACAGGTGGTAGGTGGTAATAGACCAGCCACAGAGCCTGCTCCCTGCAGTGATGTGTGGTTCTGCTCCCGGGAGTGCCGTAGGTCCCATGAGAGTGTGTGTCATTCTGATGATGAGTAGATGGGGGTCTGTTGGTGACTGCAGAAAGACAGGTCCCAAATTAAACTCCACAAGCAAACAAACTTAACAGTCACTATAACTCGGCCAACGTGACGAGACTCACCTGTCCCTCTCCAGACCCCCTCAGACACACACCTCTCTCCATTAACCTCTTCAGTCGGCTTCACAGAGTCCAATAGGGACAGGGAGTCTGTGCTGGAGGGGAACACAACCACACACAGACTGAAAAATGACAGCATGACAGGTAATACCTAGGACAGGCCACACAATATAATCAAATATTATACTGAAACCTGAAGAGGGCAATGCCTAATTGTTCAGCACCCTACCTCTTGCTGCATCCCCTCTGATGGGAGAATCCTTCACACATAAAGGTGAGAGGTCACTCTCCAATAGAGGGGTGCGCTGGACCAACTGAAGGAGGGTGTAGGGGGTGTGGGGTGGGGTGGGGTGGGATGGGGCTGGGGGGGGGGGGGTGTGGAGTCCCTGGAGTCCCTGGAGATCACCGCTTGATGAAGCGGCGACCTCGAACGGGGAGTCCGGTTTCCATGTAGGGGGTGTAGGGGGTGTTAGGCCGGGGGGTACTGGGGGCAGTCGGAGTACAGATGGGAATCTTGGGGAACTCTTGTGGCTGGAGATCTTCAGCACCCACTAGCCTGGCACGCCGACGCCTCCGCCTCCGGGCAGTTCCGGGGTGTTGAGAGGGAGGAGCGGGTGCACAGACTCGCTCTACGTCTGCATGGCGCTGCATCTCTGCGCGTCGCTGCATCTCTGCGCATCGCTGCATTTCTGCGCGCTGCATCTCTGCTCCGGAGTGGTGCTGAGAGGGGGGAGCGGGTGCACATGGCGCTGCATGGCGCTGCATCTCTACGTCTGCATGGCGCTGCATCTCTGCGCGTCGCTGCATCTCTGCGCGCTGCATCTCTGCTCCGGAGTGGTGCTGAGAGGGGGGAGCGGGTGCACAGACTCGCTCTACGTCTGCATGTCGCTGCATCTCTGCGCGTCGCTGCATTTCTGCGCGCTGCATCTCTGCTCCGGAGTGGTGCTGAGAGGGGGGAGCGGGTGCACAGACTCGCTCTACGTCTGCATGGCGCTGCATCTCTGCGCGTCGCTGCATCTCTGCGCGTCGCTGCATCTCTGCGCGCTGCATCTCTGCTCCGGAGTGGTGCTGAGAGGGGGGAGCCGGTGCACAGACTCGCTCTACATCTGCATGGCGCTGCATCTCTGCGCGTCGCTGCATCTCTGCGCGTCGCTCCAGCAGGGGTGGCTGTTGAGAAGGTGTGGAGACACTGGACACCTTTGGTGGCGGCTGGGGCCACCTGGTCCTGGTCTTTGCTGACCGCTTGAAGAAGTCAGGGTTGGGGAGGACAGGAGGCTGCAGGCCTCTGGTTCTCCTCACAGCTCCTGATGCTACAATCTCCTCAGGCTGATCAATGCTTGCGCTGTTAGCTGGCAGTGATTGTTTTAAAAGAGGGTCATCACTTTCCATCTCAAGTGGAGCCTGGCCTTGCTCATCATTCTTCAGCTCAGGTGCCAGCCAAGTGTCCCAGGTTTGCCCATATATAGGGGGGAAGACAATGGGCTCTGGGCTTGGAGAATTCAAATGCAGTCGAAGAACATCAGCTGGGCGTCCTTTAAATTCAATTATGTTATTTTTCCGTGCATTTTTCTTGTCAGCTGAGGATATCCGTGGGAAGCGTGATTTCCATACGTGCTTTTTAAGGCTAAAATCCTCCGTGCTGAAGACTTCCATATATTGCACTGGGCGTGGGTCCTTTCTGGGAGGGAGTGAACCCCTCTTCTGAGGCGGTCCGCTATCTCCCATAAGTTCTCCAGTAGCCTAGGCCTACTACATAAGCAAGATAACTGATTGCTGTTCTGTAGGCTTAAAAGTGATTTAAGTAGACTATTCGCGTCCGTTAAATGATGAGCAAACGATTATGACGTAAAATGATATTTTATTTGTGACGTTTTTGCAGCACGACAGAGCGCTCTGTCGGTGGACAGTCCGTTGACTCGAGAGGATTAGGCTATGACATTGTCAAATAACATTCTTTGATTACAGTTTTAGCAGATTCTATAGTTTTAGTCTACATTATTTCTAATATTAGGCTAAGTCAACTGTCAAACAACCGGCTACCATTTTATTCTCTAATGTCACCAGGCATTGCACCTACTTAGAATAAGCAGCGGCACAATTGTATCACTTTTTTATTTTTCCAAAATAAAACTCGATTTACACAAAGACGATAGACTTGAGAGATGTGAAATTTGACCACAACAGAGTAGTACATGTCTACTCCATGAAAGTTGAAACAGAATGAAAAAAATATGTTATAGTTTGTCAATAATTTAACTTAACAGCAATGAACCTTTGTTACAACCTTGACGCAGCCATAAAAAAGTGCGGTACAGTTGTAACAGTATAGCGTAATGAATCTAACAGTGCTAAAATCGTGAATCCTATAACATATTTTAACACAAAACACTGTTGGGTTAAACAAAGAGCATCTGTTTTCATATCAAATCAACAAAAAAAGGTCTAAATGTATGACTGTTACAGCTAATTTATTGCATTATTGATTAGCCATTGCAGACAATATGTCACGGTGCTAGCTCACAATAACCTTTAAATATGCTTATTTTGACCATATCCACTTGATAAAACCAGTAAACATAGTTGATAAACTGCTTATTTCTTACATGTCTGAAGCATTAGGTCCAACAGTGATATTTCAAGTTGCTGTGTTCACGAAGCAAACTTAAACAAACAGTTGCGGTTAAAAAATAAATACAAAATCGCGATGCTTAAATGTTGCACCTTTTTGCTTAATATCTCTGGTCGTATTTATAGTAGACCATTCATATTTGAATGGCTGTAAGATACATAATTACATGATATGTGTCTGCAGGCCCGTCGCTAGAAGGCAAGCAAACCAAGCAATTGCTTGGGGCCCCGAGCTGGCCAGGGGCCCCAAGACAACGACTGGTTAGGAATAAAATGCACCGACAAACTGTGAGCGCCCCTTTGATAGTCAATGCAGTAAAGTGCAACGACACTGTTACCGGCAATACCGGGATCCCCCTCAAGGGGCCCCCTCTCAGTAGTCGCTGATAGCAGCCAGCCAGCCAGGTTTGTGGTCTCTGTTGCTACCGCGAAAATATAAAACCTCAGCAGTCATAATGAAGCGGAGTTATGCGTCTGGAAGCCAGCAGAGAAATTAAGAGGATGACAACCATTATTAGACATTCTCTGATGACAAGAAAAAACAAGATAGTGGTAAGTGATAAATTACACTGGATAAAATAGCTCTACTTGTCTTGTACAAATGGTGTAATGTAGCAGCAGGAAGGCTAGCCTAGCAAACATTTTTTATGTTAACTACCTGCCTGACTGCCCATGCTGCTTGTAACAAACTAGAACAGTTAGCGCAACTTTTTCCCCCGAACGGATGGAATATGGTTACTGTAATAAGTTTATTAACGGGATAAGGAAGACGCAGATCTGTTCCAGAATCACTGTTTATCGTATTTAATGACATAACATTGCTATAGCTTTGTAATAGGTTTTGATGAAAGTGGCATAACTTCTCTGCTATAGGCCTACTAACTATTCCACCTGATAATCTATTTACCAAATGGTGGTTAGGAAAACCACACGATAAATTCCGTGCATCAAAGCAGACTGGAACTTTCATGTCTAGTATTCATGCAAGCCAGCTGTTTACTGTCTTTAAAGCACCAGGTGCGTCTGTCTAATTCTCAAACAGCAGAATGCTTAAATGCTAAGCTACAAGTAGGCCTAGGTCAATGTATAACATTAGCTTGGGATGTTTTTACAGTAAGAATTGGTAGTTGTGAAAGCAGCTGCATCCCTTCTAAATATCAAAATATGGAAATGCTAACATATCTTTTCTTTCTCCCTCAAGGTGCTTTGCTTAAATTTCTCAGCCCTCAGGCTCTTCCTAAGGATACCTCCACTGATGAAGATGGCCTGAAAGGTTAATATGTGTGTGCGTGTGTGTGTACTTGTATTTATGTTGGATTTTTAAATTGCTATACAACCTGCACTCTTTATAGTTTGAACAATGCATCCTTTTTCTGCATAAGATGGCAGTGTTTTATTTTCTCACTTTGTGAGAAATGAAAAATGTTAATGTGAGTGTGTGTGTGTGTGTGTGTTTAAGTATGTTGGATTTAGTTATTGTGCACTTTTTTACATTTATATTGGATTTTATGGTACGGTGGTGTTTTTGCAAATGTTCAAATGTTCAAAATGTTCAAAACTAATGCACAGTATATATATGCAACTGCAGTATTTGCACTGTCAAATTTTTGTTTTTATATAAACTGTGGGTGAACTTAAACTGTATGGCTATGCGGTGGTTCCTGTAGGCTTTGCGTGCGGTGGGGGGGGGGGCTCCATGTCCATATTGCTTGGGGCCCCCAAATTCCTTGAAACGGCCCTGCCAGTTCTCCCCTACACTCGTTTATTATAAACAGCCAGACCCCCCTCATCTATTCCACAACAAATAAACAACCGTGATCCACTTTTAAAAACACTAATTTGACTTCAACCCTTCCTCGCTGTGCAAAGTAGGCCTAGAGAAGACAATGCTACAAGTCATTAGAGTTATGTGTGTCTCCAGAGCCCGTCTCCTATTAGACATTCTCAGGGTGTCTCCGAAGTTATTGTTAGGCACGTGAATCATACGTCATCATAACAGAGCAAGGAACAACAAGCGAGCGACATGGCGGCGGCGGCAGCGGCTCCTGTGGGTTCTACGGTAAAGAAAGGATGCAAAACAAATCGTTTTTTCGAAACCGATCGTTTTTTGTATATTGTGTAAAGTACCACAATGTCCAGAATTGTGCTTTCCTCTTGGGGAAAAACCAAGACGTTTAAATCGGGCATGCAGTCTGTGGTGGTGAACAAGCTTGTCCAAGTTGGCTCGTTCCTTTCGTTAGCTAATAACAAGCTAGCAGGCTAGATGCTGGGTTACAAATAGTATTCTGATTAATTAGTGTGCTTGTTATATTTCTTAAAGTTCTTTTGGGTAAGTGAAAGAATGATATAAACACAGGTAACTCGGACAGGTAGTGTTATCTTACGTCGCACAACATAGCTATATAAATACGTAATACTTAGGCTATTTGCTAACTGAATTTTCACTAACTTCATTTCAGTTCCACTAGTCTGGAGTTGATGGTGGTAGTCATAAAGTTAACTAGATCTACACGGTGTAGCAACAGTTATACTGTAACAGGAGTGTGGAATGGTAGACAGTTCTGTGAATTTAGGAGAGGGGAGAGGGCACATTTTACGACCTTTCACTTGCTGAACTCTTGCATTCTTGCTCCACTCAAGCAGTGGCTACGCTGTTTCGTCATGTGATTCATCATAGAATTAGTTAGGAAGTAGATCAGCTCTGTGATTTCAGTATTTGTTAATCGTATATAATCTTAGATCGGTCTACTGTAGTGTTACCGTCGAGAATTACCTATCGTGACCTTATTTAACGGAACAACATGTGTTTGTTCCTAGGTTGTGTTTGAGCATGATGGGGTGTATATTCACACAAATCCGGACAGACAAGACGATCAAGATTCACTCATTTCAGGATGTCTGCGTGTGATTGAGAAGGTGAGATGTTGGACTGGAGGAGTGTTAATACAGGGGTCTCAAACTCAAATGTGCTGGGGGCCACTTCTGCCAACGTCATCTGATTGGTGGGCCGCGTTGGTGTTAAAGAATAATACAAAAAAGAATGGCTATTTCCTAAAATGCAATGTTTTTTTCCCCAATACTGTATTTTCAAATACAAAACTGCAAACAGAAAGTGCAAGTCTTTTTTTAATCTATTTTTAGACACCTTTGCTATAAAATAATGATAAAATAAATATTAAAACAAATTATGAAACGAAACAAAAAAGCATAAAAACAGGTATGTGTGTGTTTCACACCAAATAAAAATATTTTCCTCTCATAACTTATTTAAACCTGGCATATCAAAATTTCAAAAGGCCATGGCTTGAAAGTGGTCAGAGTTAAAGTCCTACTGTAAATGTAAAAATCTTTGAGTTTAAACAAAAGTTTATGAAGGTGGTAAATTTACCTATCTTTGCCACTGGATGGTAAGCACCTCAAATTATGCACCTTTCAGTAAATACTGGATGTTGAACATATTTGAGCAGGTTTACTTTCTTTTTGTCATATTACCAAAATAACAAAATAACAGGAAAACAGTAGGCCTAAGATGTAACAATAGTAAACTATTTCTAGCCTGTTCCACAAACCGTTATTATAGGCCTACAATAAAGTAGCCTGGTCAAATCAGTTCCTATCGCGGGTGACTTTGTAGTTCTTCAGAGCTGTCTGTACCACGTCCATTACGGACATTATCATCACGATTACCACTGCCACCTCGAGCTATTTTGGGCAAAGGGTCGAAATAAGCATGGTATGCTTAGTGGACACCGTCATACGCAAAGACGCACCTCCATTCACAGACGCTCCGTGACTATCACTGTCAATAGACAATCGATCATAATCTCCAAAAGGCAGATATTCTCCTTCAGAATAGGTGAATAGCATAGCCTACCCAAGACTTCATCACACGTGAATGTTTTTTCAACATTTGGTGTAGGCCTATTTCTGCTTCAATTTGTGCAAAACTATGGCCTGCATCGCTTCCGCCTCATTACAAACAAATGCACGTCTTCATGTTTCTCGCGTGTAGGCTAATACACTGTATTTCCTGAAAACTGTGTGCAGCGATTTTGGGCTTGAATCAAGCTCTGGATGTACAGTGCAGCAATGCAACTAGTGGAGGAGAGTACAAATGAGATTTGTCACCGTACTTGGATCTATCGTCTATTTTAATCAGTGTCGTTGTTTGTCGCAATTGAAAATACCCTCAAGGGCCGAATTACATTATTATTTTGAAATAGACCGCGGGCCGGAATTGGGCTGGACGCGGGCTGGGAGTTTGAGACCCCTGTGTTAATACCTATCTATAGATCTTGACTTTGTAGGAGGATTAAGTATGCCCCACCCCAGGATTATGTGACTGACAATTTTAGTATTCTATTATGTTGTCAGGATGGGAATGCCGTGCTTGAGTTTAAACAGTTTGAGGATGCTGCTGACCCCTCCAACATGCTCTGTCCTAACAAGGTCAGTACATCATTTACTTCATCAAACCTCAGTATTTTAGTTTGCCTGAAATTAATGTAAAGAAAGAAACTGATACCAGATTACAGTGGGCAAGTGGCTGTGGAATACTTCACCTTGTTTATTAGTGATTAGAAGAATAGTATTCTATATTGATGTATGCAGTTCTACAGATACATTAGACATGGTCTCTAAAGACACAAAGAATGTACTGTACAATTTCTAATTGAATGTCCAAGTCATCCACAGCCAAGGAATCTAGGAATTGTTCCCTGTTCCCTGCCCCTTGCACCGCAGTACAGAATGCTGGTTGATGCCATCCAATTTTTTTTTCTCTTACCCCAGACTATTCTGGATCTATACTAGATCAATTGCCAAGTGGAATCTGAGTGACAGAACACACACACACACACACACACACACACACACACACACACACACACATACGAACTCTGAGGTTATTGTGTATGCACAGGACTCCAGCTCGGTGGTGGAGTGGAATCAGAGCACTAGGCCTCCCAGGCCACTGGAGCCCCAGCTCAGCTGTGAGACTGAGTGGGACATGATCAACGCCGTCCACTTCCGCAGAAAGGCCTCCAGCAATGGCGAAGGTTGGCCATCTCTACTCTTTCTGCCCTGTCTGTTTGCAGTTCTGAAATGTGGTTAAGTGCATGTGTGTGTGGGCTAGAGGGAGGGGATACATGTGATGTGCTGTGTTCATCCTGTGGCTATATGTCTGTGTGTAATGGAATGAATGTGTCTACTCTATGTTTCCTATGTGTTTTATACTATTCCTATCAGTGAGACCAAAGACAATTTTCATGCAGGCATGACAATAAAGTATATTCTATTCTATTCTATTCTATTCTATTAAGACTATGAAAGTGGTGTTCACGGTAAATAACAAAATAGAGGACGGCATTGAATGAAGTATCTTTTCACAAATAATTGTATCAGACCAATACTTTTGGATCTCATTAATATACAATACCTTTGTGGTTTATATTTAGTTTTTTGTTCTTGCATTTATTTTTGTAACTTAGGGCAGTAGTTGGAGTAGATATACTTTCTCACATACATCTAATTTTACAAGTAGAAACAAGTCGGATACTGGGAATAATTCTTCACTGCAGAGCATTAAGTGATGACTCCATTATGTGTAGCCACAGCATGAAAGGATGTGGCCAGGGGTCCTTAGAGAGCATTAAGTGTACACGTGTTGTGCTGATTTGCCCTTTAATTAGGCAAGTGGTTGCTGATTCTGACAATGCACTGCTACTGTCCTTGTCTCACACATTCTCTCCTAATTGCCATTCAGAGCCACACCGACATAGCCATAATTAAATCTCTCTGCCTCACTTCCACAAAAAAGAAAGGGACAAAAAAGTTTTGGAATTCCAGGCTGGATGGAGCGAAGGAACCAAGGTCTCTCAGGCATATATTAAGGCACCTGTGTCCTCTGCAGGAGTTATTCAAGAGAGAGACGGAGACAGAGAGGGTGTGTGTGTGTGTGTGTGTGTGGGGGGGGGGGGGGGGGGGGAAGAGAGATGTGGTGGCATGAAATGAATTCCGGAAAGACTAATTGCTTCAATTTCCACCCCTCCCCAATTCTCACCCCAAACCCAAATCAGCCTGCAATCAATCTCAGCGGATCCCTCTGAGAATTAATCAGCACCTCACCACCACGTATCCTCCAGGCATTTAAATGCCAGGCAAATCGTATTAAGTGGAATTACTGGCCGAGCTGAAACATCGAGGGTGACTTATTACATGACTGGGAGGGTGGGGAGGGGGCGACCACACCGCTTGCGGTCACACCAGTCCGGCTGAATGTGCACCTTATCCACTGTTTGTCTTAACACACAGCAGTATGATGGCACTGCGAGCAGTTCAGAGACAATTCATGGAACCCAAGGTTATAATGTAACCAAAAGGCTATTTCCCATCTCCTCAAAACAAAAATATTTTAGACCAGCAAATTCTTTTATGCTATCATTAACTTTTAATTTTAGGTGATGTCGGTGAATGTCAGTTAATGGTGGTTGGGGTTTGACATTTCCTGTCGTAGGATGAGCCTATTTGATCACAACACACACTTGAATTACTTAAAGTAAGTGTTCATCCACACATACGGCACACGGAAACATTTCTTCCTTCCTTTAAAAAAACAAAAACAAAAAAAACTGCTGCATATAACTAAGTTAATACGCTTCATGATGATGTTCATTTATCTTTGATTGATCATGATCTTTGAGAACAGGTTTGCCAGTCAAATGCCACAGATCAGCTGTCAGTAAGGCTTGAAGAAATGTCTTCAGTTGGAGTTGCTCTTCAGAACACAATTGATGGGCCTGTGAATCAATCAATTTGTGAATTGTGTAGTGGAAAATTGATTGAAGAAGACCTCAGCAGCTCTTTAACCAGCAGTCTGAATTCTTATTGAAATCCTCATCGATAAGATAGGGGGCAAAGTCAGTCTGAATTCTTATTGAAATCCTCATCGATAAGATAGGGGGCAAAGTCAGTCTGAATTCTTATTGAAAAGATAGGGGGCTGATGCCTTTAGACAAGGTCAGTCTTGAACCTTGGACAAAGCCAGGTGGTGCTGCTCAGAAATAATTCTGAAAAATAGTTATTCTTGTGCGTGTCATTTGACGTCATGACTCCTCAGGCTTATGTGTTATTTCCGATTGTGAGTGGTTCAGACATTTAATAGCTCCTCTCTGTACCTAACTTGCCTTTTTTTTTACTGTACTTCCTCTTTTCAATTTATCTGTTCTCAACTCTCTCAAACATACCATTCTTAAACTCAACTTCAACTCAGTTCCACATCTTAAAAAAATATTAAAAAACATTTTTTTTTTTCAGCTGACCCACTTTTTTAAGAATGACAATTTATTGCAACCCAATTCACCATAGGCATATTTTAGGCATATTCAAGACTGAATCAGTGCATAAATGAATGTTCCTCCTGATCATTTTGAAGGTTGTGTGGAGCTCCAGTTTTCAATAAATAGCCTAAAAAAACAAAACCAACTGTCCATTGGTGTTAGCAGGCCTTGTGAAATGGAGGCTAGCCTTTCATAAGGCAAGAGCTTCAGGCTATGGTTTAAACAAGGTTTAAAATGTGATTTTCACCGGAGGTGGTCTTTAACACTGAGCTATTTCAGTGTGTGAAGGTCAGTGAGCTGATGTTGGATCTTCACCTTTATAGCCCCTGCAGATGCGTCCCCCCCCCCCGTGGCCGAAAGGAGCCGCGGATGCCTGACCTTCAGCGCGGGCGACCTGATCTCCATCAAGGTGCGCCAGGCGGGATGGACCTACCTGGAGTTCAGCATGAAGGAAGACACACCAATACCTGTGCTCCACTTCCACCAGGGTGGCGCCGAAACACTGCTGGACTGCCTACGCCGATACATAGTCCTGACTGAGTGAGTTGAAATACCGCCATACACACACACACACACACACACTCACCTCACTCACCTCACTCAACTCACTCAGCTCACTCAGCTAAAGAAAAACAAACACACTTTGAGGAATTACACACCCTAGAGTGTGTTTAATTGAGTTGCTGGCCACCTTGTGAATGAGCTCAGAAATCACCGGGCCTCGTGTATCGGCAGCATTGTATATACTCCCATGCAGAACCTTATAGGATGAGACAGTTCATCGCCACTAAAGTTTTATGTGTTCCACTGCCTGGACGACTCAATTGGGAAGCAAGTAAATTTAAGGGTGGATGGAGGTGTTTTATTAAATATCTTGATCCGTGCATAACCTACAAAGTCAGGTTTATTACATGCGGTCCAGTTTTATGATATCTTTTGTCCTCTAGGGTTGTTCCTCTCCATTTAATTCATATCTTGCACCAATTCCTTGCCATTGATCTTTGTTGGCTTTGTAATAGCCTGCAAATCTGGTCGGAATGGATAATAGGACACTCAGAAAAATGCAGAGCGCAAGGGCTCATTCATGCTCAGCTCAAAGGTAAAGATGGATATGGACAGTGCATTTATACAGTCACAGAGACGCAAAATGCACTGTCCAAGGCACCGGTCGTGGCGTGACTGACTGGGGCACCTGCACCGTACACCGGCGACCTGGGTTCGATTCCCGCCCCGTGGTCCTTTCCGGATCCCACCCCGACTCTCTCTTCCACTCGCTTCCTGTCTTTCTCCACTATTCTCTCACTAGGCATCCTCTAGGGAGTCGCTCTGTTCCCTATTTTAGTTTTCGAAACTTGTGTTGGTTGGTCCAATCGATTGTGCAATCGATTTTCGAATGTAAAGTGACAGCCCTAGTGTGTGTGTGTGGAAAACGTTGCCTAGCCAATGAGGCGCTCTGATGGGTGTGTGTGTGTGTACGAAGCGTTGCCTAGCCAATGAGGCGCTCTTATGGGTGTTTGTGTGTGTGTGTGGAAAGCGTGGCCTAGCCAATGAGGCGCTCTGATGTGTGTGTGTGTGTGTGTGTGTGTGTGTGTGTGTGTGTGTGTGTGTGGAAAGCGTGGCCTAGCCCAGGGCTTAAATTTCACTGCGGGATTGCGGGTATTGCGCATAATTTGTTCAAGTCCCGCAACTCTAGCCATCATAATGAGAGAAATTCCCGCATACACTTTTACAGCCAGTCTGATGACGTTAATATAATCATGAAGTGGCGTGAATGCGGTGCTATTGACCGGACGGATCAACTACCGAGTTGAATTGAACGTAGCCTCATGCAGACGCAGACGCACACACACACGGAGAGAGAGAGAGAGAGAGAGAGAACCACTTTGCGCTTACGCAAATAGGCTACGCAACCATGGCAAACTTTTACATCTGGAAAGAACTCCTTGGTAACTATCCTGCTAGCTCAGGTCACGTCAACACTTGATCCCAGAAAGATTGTCTTCGACATGTTAGTTTTTTGAACATTTATTGTATCTAATGACATAGAAAACATAATGATTTGCATCCACATACCGCACTATGCACAACTTTTATTCACTAGCGACTAGCCTAAAACCGTCAGGCTGAAGGGAGGCTAATTACTCTCATGTATTTTCTTAAAGTGACAGGCACTCAATTACACCTACTCATCACCAATGTGCACTCAATTACACTACACACCACATTAAAGATATGCCTAAGTGTAATAGGTAAACGTCAATATGAGGCATTCAAATTACTAAATATGTTTAGCTACTAGTAATTACTAGTAAAATGCTATACTTTAAAAAATGCATTATTAAATAAATACACTCTATATGAATTTAAAAATATATGAAATAGAAACATATCACATAAGCCATCATTTTCAGTGTGTGTTTGTGTGTGTGTGGAGAGAGTCAAGCAGAATCTAGGATGTCCACTGTTGTGAATGATCCCACTACAGTATATATTACTGATGATGTCAGGATGGTGGGGGCCCCAAAATCAAGCACTTTTTAAAAAAAGTATCGAAATCGCAATTGTTGACTTCTTGAGGATCAGAATCGACCCCCCACCCCTCTCCCCCTAAATTGTGTAAATCCCCCCTACATGAATAACCTAAGGGGGGAATTCGCCCCCATTTTGAAAAATGAATTTTAAGCCCTGGCCTAGCCAATGAGGCGCTCTGATGGGGGTTTGTGTGTGTGTGAGTAAAGCGTGGCAGGCCCCCTGTGGAGGGCACACACAGGTTAACCAGCTTCTCGCAGTTTCACAGCCAGAGACGGTGGGATCACAGGAAGGCTATCTCTCTCTCTCTCTCTCTCTCTCTCTCTCCCTCTCTCTCCCTCCCTCTCTCTCTCTCTCTCTCTCTCTCTCCCTCTCTCTCTCTCTCTCCCTCTCCCTCTCTCCCTCCCTCTTCCTCTCTCCCTCTCTCCCTCTCTCCCTCTCTCCCTCTCCAACTCTGACTCTTATCAGTGTCTCTCTATCTCTCCTCCCCTGTTTTTGCAGTCTTTGTGTCTTTCATTCTCTCCCTTCCTGTCTTTCTCTCTCTCTCTCTCTCTCTCTCTCTCATATATATATATATATATATATATATATCCTGCCCTCTTTTGCTCTCTGTCTTTCTCTCTCTAGGGCATGTTGTTAGATCTCTGGCAGCTTCTACAGATGGTCCTACATGGCGTGACAGGTATGGGGGGGGGAACACACCAAAAGCAGAATGGGGGCCCAGGGTTGCTGTTTCAGCCCCCTCCTCCTCACCCCCAACCCCACCATCAGTCCTCTCTGATTGTCTCTGACTTTTTTTCTCCCCTCTGCTTCTCAACACATGCAAGAGTAGCAGGAAGTGAACGCCTGGCACCGCTGTTGTTTCTGCTCATGCATAGACAGACCGCTAGCAGGAGTCCAAGTCTATGTCCCTAAAGTTACAGCCTTACTGCTAAGGACTGCTTTTGGATTGGAAAAACTCCAAATTACAAATAAAAATACATTTTGAATTATAGCTATGAAACCCCAACCCACCCCACCCACATAAGCAAACACGCATACATACACACACACACACACACACACACACACACACACACACACACCCACCCGCATGGCCTTATGAATAAATAGTGCTTGTGGTGAGGTCAATACACAATGACTTTAGCCAACAGCACATCCACAAACAAATGAGACGCTTGCAAAATGGATGTTGGAGGGGGTGGAAGGGATTTGAGTGAGGCGGGAGTAATCCCTTTACCATGCCTGTGCTTGACTCATTGTCTCCGCTGGTTTGCCTTCGCCACGCAACGCTGTCACCACAGTCTGATTTGATGTGGATTCCGTCTGATTCGTATGCTGCCCACAGATTCTGCCACTGGGGCGCAGTTCCTCTCTTCAGCCAGTAGAGGACAGTCAGCGTCTTCACAAGAGCTGGAACCTGAAGGCATCAGTTAGTTTGACAGTGACAGTTTTCTTTTATTCACATTCATGCCTGTCGTTAACACTGAAAAGTTGAAGATAACCAGCATTTATTTTAAATGCCGCATGTAGAGAGGTCCAGAAGGGAAATGGAGTGCTTAACTATTCCATGCCTGTCCCCATGGCAGAACTCCTCACTCACCACAATTGTAAGTGCTGTCTGAAATTTGCGTGGTACGCATGGTTTATATTGCAGTGTGTGTCTTACAGAATGATCTCACACTAGGACAAATTGGTCAAATTGGTCTATCATTACTAATCATGACTCATAAAACCAAATTGCACTTCATTTGAACTGCACTTGATTTCTCTCTACTTGGAGAATCTGTATCTGTATCTGAAAATTATGCACTACAATAGGAAATGCATTGTTCTTGAAAGCTTAGCAAAAAACAATACGTTGTAAGTAAATGCTTGCGGTGACGCATAAGACCCCTAATAGCCTTGAACAGCGACCTGGTGTCACTCAATACAGAGGAGGGGCTCGGTGTCAGGGCTGGAGACCGTAATCCATGCTGAGATGGGCATTGATTGGAAGACAAGATTGCAACCGAAGTCAGAGTACCATATTCGGTCATCGTGATGACCACCAACAGGGGTAAACAGGAATTAAATAAGTGTTTGTGTGTGTGTGTGTGTGTGTGTGTGTGATGGTATCGGATGCCTTATTTAGAAGCTAACAACGCTGCAGTGGAGCCTCACGGAAGGCCTCCTGACCCTGGGGCAGGTCACCTGTCAGTGCATCTGGAGCTGGTTAGCATACAGGTCATTATGCCTCGACTCTGGACAGGAATACAAATGGTGAGGATGACTGATCCAGCCAATATTGCAATGCCACTGACCTCTCCTTCTTATGAAATTGGTAGTGGAAAAACTCATCGCTATTGCAGGCCACAGGTGCATGCATAGTACATTTAAAATTGTAGGAGATGTAGATGCTGTTATCTAGTCATAAATGAGAAGAGCATACACGTTTTCATTGCTTATTATATAGTATACTATAATTAATAACTATTACATTTGGTTTTCTACAATGCATAAATCAGTCAACATGACCAAAAAAAAACACGAATGAGTAGCCTTGCCCAAACTTTTGACTGGCACTACATGTAATCATTTAGAAGATGGTGATATCTATAGTGTGTGTTACTGTGCCCTGCAGACGATTTCATCAGTATGTTTCATACCCCTGCTGTTTCAGCACGTTACACTACCAGTCCAGCTGTAAGAACCCAAATGCATTTCGTCAGCACGAGGGTCAGAAAATGCTTGTTGTTTCTCCTGGCAAGTGGCCGGAACCGTGGCGAACTCCAAACGAGCCGTCGGCGGGCGCTTGGGCTTTATTCATGCCTCGCGCTTATGTTGTTGTTGTGTTCTGTGCCCCGTAGCCATCGTTTCCAAACTGTCAGTCAGCATCGCCCAACCGTATGAATATTCATAAATATTTCACCATGTGCCACTAATCCTGCAAGTTGCCAGCCAAGAGCGGGCGCAAGTCTCGCGTTCCATTGGTTCCTGTGCTTGGCTATGCTGTGGCGTGCTACATCGCTCTTATTTGGCAGTGGGTTTGGGGGGTGTCATTTTAACTCATTGAGTGCCAAAAACGTAATATTACGTTTTTCCTTCCCATGCATTGAGTGCCAAAAACGTAATATTAAGTTTTTAGCTTTTTTTTTAAATTACGAAACTAGACACTCTAACACACCTTATATGTGATTTTGGGAACTCTGTGATGAATGGAAATGAAATATATGACGATCGTGAAACTCATGAAAACGCACAATCTGGACATTATCTGGACATTTTATCATAACTCGGTTGCCGCTTTGGGTCGAATCAGTGACGCATGCACGTCAGGTCAAAACCAGACCATTTTCGTGGGTCTATCACTTGGTGGCAGTCTCGCCAGGTCTCGCTGATCACTTCCCGGAAAGTTTACACAAGTAAGTAACAGGCAACACTTCATATTTCATGAAAGACGTTATATCTCCATTTCTAGAAAAAAACAGCGAGTTTGATGAAAACTAGCCACTGTTTAGCTTGGGATTTCTCAGGAACAGAGGCGTGTAGAAATACACGGTTTGCACCCACCGAGAGCTTAAAGTCTCACCTTTTAATCGAGCTATTGTATGTGTTCATAGCTATAACACAGAATATGCTGTGGCTGTACAAAAATCATCAACAATGGTCTAGATTGCTGGCACTCTAGGACAAAGCTCCCAAAAACAGCTTGGCATTCAATGAGTTAAGGTGAAAATAGACCTTCCCAGAACAGAGCTCATGCTAACCTCCAACCTTATGAAAGAAAAGAGTGTGAGATTATGAGAGAGAGAGAGAATGAGAGAGAGAGAGAGAGAGAGAGAGAAACGAGAACAGGAAAGCATGTTTGTTGGAGAGAGAGGGTAGGTGTGTGGGAGATTGAGAAAGAGGAAGACATGCCTCTGCTTACCTTACCACACTTCAGAGGGAACACCTCATCTCTTATTCCCAGTGCTGATTTATGATGCTGCTGCCACCGTGTGCGGAGTTAACCCGCAAGGCTAGCAGCCTCATTACGCTCCCATTTATTTGTTTAATCCCTTTCCTTTTTAATGAGAGAGAGAGAGAGAGAGAAAGACTGTATTTCAGTATCAAAAATGCGTTTGCGCACACAAATACGATCCTGACGGCAGCTATGATCATGAGCTTCACTACCATGTGCTTGCCTGTGTATGAAAAACAGTCATGAATTTGCTGTCATGAGGTTGTCATGCTGGTGTGTGTGTGTGGTCTGTGTATAGAGGATGTGCATACATGTTGCCTGTGCGTGTGTCTTTGTGTCTGTGTGTGTGTATGATGTGCCTGTGCATACAAACCTGTGTGTGTGTGTGTGTGTGTATTGTCATTGTGTGTTTATGTGCATGCATGTGTGAAAATACTTAAGTAAAGGGCCATTTACGTCAGGAACGATAACTATAAAGATAACTAACTATAAGGATATGAGCGTCCACACTAACCAACGATAAGGAAAGGCTCTCATGTTGTTGAAGGTGATAATATCTAGAATATGATGAATTCTGAGTGGCTGTCAGCTTTTTATCGTTATGAAAATCACTTCAAAAAATGATCTCGTTCTTCATGTCGTTATAGCTCTGAAAGTGATCCCCGATGATATTGTTCATGTCGTTATCGTTATAGTTTGTGTGGACGTTGTCATTCATATTAGCTAGAGCGATATTTAGTTGCCACAGCTGTGTCTGCTCTCTGGTAATGGCCGAAGCAGCCACACAATCAGCAACAGGGGGTGTCAGCAGCCAGGCCGGAGGCTCCGTTGGCATTCGGTGGGGGGCCTGTTTCTCTGTCATTTTTATCACCGCCATACATCCCGCCCCATGCACCACGCCCCACACACCACCGCACACCGGCTATCACACTGCCGTTAATGAATTCTCTGCCAGACCACTTCCGCTTTGATTGAGTGCTATTTGTATGCTAATACCAGGACCCCTCTGTGTGAGATGTCTGTCTTTCTCTCTCTCTTTCTCTTTTCTCTCTCTCTTTCTCTTTTCTCTCTCTCAATCTCTTCCACTCTCTTCCCACTGAAGAGGACTGTGCCCCTGCGGTCTGCCTCTGTTCCACACACACACACACACACACACACACACACACACATACACACACACATACACACACACATACACACACACAGACAACATACATATCCTAACAAACACTATGTTGCACATACTCATATGCCCCTTGACCCTAATGACAGCTAGCTGAAGAGCACAGTTAGCAAAGGGGTGTTTTAGGACTACTGTAGACACACCAACCTCAATTTGAGATACAGAGAGAGAGAGAAAACAGATTAGTGGTGCCCTTTGTTTGCAAGCCTTTCCCTGGGCCCCTGAGTCTTCAAGTGAAGCATTTTGAAATGTGTGTGTGCGTGTGTTTGTATGCGCATGTGTGTGTTGTGTGTGCCTGTGTGTGTTTGTGCTAGTGAGTGGTGGGGTGGGGGTTCTACAGTTAAGCTCTCATTTCCCCTATCTCGCTGGCTATAATGAGCTAGCGCTAACGGCGAAGCCCGCTAACCCACTAAACTCATTTGCAGTTTGCCCCCTCATCATAGACGCCTCATTCTGTCAATTAACCTTGCCTTGGCACCGGCGACTGCGGCACCACAAAAGTGGAGGATAAATTAAGGGACAGTTTTTTTGGTTTTGTTTTGATTTGTTTTTTTTTTGGCTGTGACTGTCTCCTCTTGTCTTTATAGTCTGGCTGAGTGAGGAGCTCGTGTGAGTCTGTGTGGTGAAAAGAAATGTGAAGAATGTCATGGGAATAAACCCTGCAATTTCCACGTTGCGGAGGACTGTGACCGTCCTCTTTAGGGGAACAGTGAGGGCTCCTAGCTCCTGGAACATGATTTTTATGATCACAACTAAACACACGTTTGTAATTTGGCTATTATACTATAATAATTTACAATTTACTACCCAAATTGTTGCCTCAACAATATAGACACGAGAATGTCATGTTCATGTAAAATTCAATGTAAGATTTGAAGAGTCTGTGATAGTTATTTAAATCATATAGCTAATTTAATTTGAATCCTACAACAATATGAGATTTTCTTCATCAGTGAACTAGATCTGAAATACATAGTTTTAGAGAGTACTATCAGCCCAAATGCTACCTATGTTTGTGCAGTTGTTACAATTTTGGGGTTTAAATAAAAAGAATAGGAAGGATTGTTCTAGAAGGCAATCAGTGCACATGCCATTAACAAGCTGTGTGTATTACTGCCCGAGTGTGGTCACTCACCCCCCTCTGTGATGCAGACGGCCGAAGTCATTGCCTTATTAACAACCTTAAGTGTGCGTGTGTGTGTGTGTGTATGTGTGTGAGAAAGAGAGCGGGAGCTGTCCATTCTCATCCAGTCAGATGGTGTGTGTGTGTGTGTGTGTGTGTTATGCAGCTGTCACCACTCAAAGCTGGAGGGTGTCTGCTTGCTCTGCCAATGAAAAAAGAGGACATCCCACAACGATGCTGCAGATGTCCGCAGACGCCCTGTTGGGAGAGAAATAAAGAAAGAAATTAAACGTCAAACAAAGCCTGTTTTGCCAAGGTGGAGGTTTTTTAAGAACGCAATCTGTCACACTGACATTTATCAAGTTAGGAAGTGAGTCTACTAGATCATATTTTCGTTTCCTCAGACAATGCTTCTTATTCTTAAGATATGGTCTTCTGCTGAGACACGTTTATTTGGCAGGCTCATCACTTACTCCTTCAGCTCTGATGAAATCAAGCCAAACAACCCTCACTCACTGTACTGCCTGTCTGCCATTCAAGACATGTGATGGATGGCAGATCTGCCCTGCTCAATACCCGGGAAATGCATCCGTAACGTGTGTGGGTGTGTGCGGTTTTGCTTCCTGGGATGTTCCTAGTGTAGGTAAAGGTGTCTATAGACGTAAATGTGTTAACTTTCGCCACAGTGGCGTGAGTACACAGAAACCGTTAATAAGGAGCGATCATCATCAGGCATCAGGCACCAGGGCAGCCGTGGCCTACTGGTTAGCGCTTTCGGACTTGTAACCGGATGGTTGCCGGTTCGAACCCTGACCAGTAGGCACGGCTGAAGTGCCCTTGAGCAAGGCACTTAACCCCTCACTGCTCCCTGAGCGCCGATCTTGTTGCAGGAAGCTCACTGCGCCGGGATTAGTGTGTGCTTCACCTCACGGTATGTTCACTGTGTGCTGAGTGTGTTTCACTAATTCACGGATTGGGATAAATGCAGAGACCAAATTTCCCTCACGGGATCGAAAGAGTATATATACTTAATACTTATCAGGTGGTCACTTGCATTATGTATCATGTGGTGGAGTGAAGTTGTGTATTTGAAGTATAAATGTAGTTCACAATAAGGTTTTTCCTGCTGTTAGGTCATAGCAAGTATAGACCTAGTCAACAGACATGTATTGATGTTTTAATGCGGCATGGTATTTTTTGGTAAAGATATAAAGTTTAGATTTGAAAAAGTTGCTAAAGTTGTTATTTCCAGTTATGTCACTTACCTCGGAGTATTTCTTCAAGGTGGTAACAAGGTGATTCTCAGGTACCACACCACCAAAAAAATATCTGTCCCGCTTGTCAATCATGTGACGTCGTACAGCTGAATCTGTTGAATGAATAATTTCATGGGTGGAGAATAGTGAACAGCAGTGCCCTTGATGATGGGGATGGTTTGAACTCATATCTCCGCTACCTGTGTCCTTCCCCAGGTCACCCTTTGATTCGTCTGTTCTGAACGTGGGCCACTACAGCAAGGCACTCTCGCAGTCCTTTGAGAACCTGCTGGACGACACCACCTTCGGACTCATACAGGTGAGGAGACTCCAGGTCGTCTGTGATGTCAGACCAGTATTAGAGATATTAACTGTCATTTACAGCAGTGGTTCTTAAACTTTTTGTCTGGCGACCCCACAAAAAAGTATGGCGAGGTCTGGCGACCCCACTTTCCCCAAACCCATTCGGTTGAGTCCTTACTCAAATACCCCCCTCAAACGTTAACAACTAAATCAAGCAAAATCTAGAAAGCAAAGTAATTCTTTTTATTTACTCCATATGAACAAGAACCGAGAAAACCAAACAATCACGATTAAACAAGTGTAGGCTGCCGCCATATCAGATCAGAACGCTATGTGTGTGGCGCACACACACACACACACACACACATACACATGCAGCATTAGGCCTACAACGTTACATTAATTATATTTATGGCGATAACCATGCTAAACGGGGGAGTAGGGTGAAGGGGTGGTACTGAGATTGGGCCCAAATGCTAAACGGGGGAGTAAGGTGAAGGGGTGGTATTGGGATTGGACCCAAATGCTAAACGGGGGAGTAGGGTGAAGGGGTGGTACTGAGATTGGGCCCAAATGCTAAACGGGGGAGTAGGGTGAAGGGGTGGTATTGGGATTGGACCCAAATGCTAAACGGGGGAGTAGGGTGAAGGGGTGGTATTGGGATTGGACCCAAATGCTAAACGGGGGAGTAGGGTGAAGGGGTGGTATTGGGATTGGACCCAAATGCTGGATGAGCACATTGCAAGAGCATATGAACCCAAATCAGATAATGAAACTTGATAGGCTAATAAACATAAGGAATTAGATAAAAGGACAGTTTAGTGTGATCATGAACTACAAGGCTATGTGGCGTCGTAGCTATTGCACTTCACAATAGCTTTGCATTGTGCCTAACAACAACCCTTAGCTGTTCTCAAAACTATAAACTATAGCCTCTTGGGGTTTATTGCTTAAAGTAGAGCTCTTCTTCACAGTACCGCCCAACAGCCTTGAATTGGAATAAGTGCTATAAAAGATAAGAACAAGGTGATGAAGTGGTGTTTGGAGCTGAATAAAGCTGACTCTCACTGGCAGGGTATTATGGTTGAGATCAGAAGATGTGAGCTACCCACGCAGTCATGTTCGACAGCCAGTTTGCAGCCTACAGCCATGGGAGATACCGGGTGCCAGTGGTTTGATATCAAGCCAGAGAGTTTCACCTCTCTACACCTTTAAGACTGCTGCTTGGGCTTGAGCGTGTGGATAAAAGGCATCCATGAAGTGAGATTGTCTTCAGACATTTAAAGGAACGCTGAAGTGCGCAGCATCTTCTTTTATGGCTAATGGTAGACCAGACATAGATATTGAATAGTCCTCTTCTTTAATGCATGTAACATCTACAGTAAAGATCTCACTCCCCTTCATTCGATTTCATCTCATCATCCTTCAGTGTTATTATTTTGAAACTGAGAAATCCGTTCTTTACAGGGACATTCAGGAGCTTGGGTGCCCAGACTGAAAAATGACTGTCCCCAGCTAAGTTTAACCCCAGGCCGTTAAGAAATTATATCACAGGAGGTGTTATTAACACCACTGCCGTTCTTGTCTCCGTCAACACCTAGGAAAAGGCCACGCTTTGTTGTCCCGTTTTTTTACACACACACACACACACACACACACACACACACACACACACACACACACACACACACAGAAACATTAAAAAATACTGGCTCATAATTTTCTTTTCAGAACTTTCTTCTCCACCCTAACCTTCATAATTTCCCTCACAAAGGGAAATGACACCTTTTTAATGGCAGCGATGCCATCCTTTTAGTTTGGAGGGATAATGACTAAAACAGACGAGTGCAGTGCACTGAGGTGGGGTTGGAATATGGAGGGAGAGGGGAGGGGAGCAGAGCGGAGGGGGTGAAGGGAGAATCGAATGACACCGATAGCGGAGGTATTAGCCACGTCTGCGCGCGCGCGCCTAGTCCCTCATTATCGCCAAAGCGGTGGGCCTCTGCCACGGGGGCCCTGTCGTATTACAGGAATCATTTAGTAACGCTGGGGGATGAGGGTAATGATCCTTGACTCGCTAATAACATTGGGTGGCCTTCTTCAGGACGGGGTCAGTGGCGCAGGAATATTGTTTTCTAATGTGCCTCGGAAAAAAATCCAATCGCAAAGATGAATGACCACGTCGCTTGCTCCTGTTATCCCCCGAAAGAAAAAGGGGGCGGGTGCAGAGGAGAAATGAGAGGAGGAACAGGAAGGAATCTAGCTGCAATGAAAAGAAATCAATTCTCCCGCAGATTTGCTCTTTTGATTTTGTGGGTCTATTGAAGTGAATTCGGAGAGTTTTGAGGCGTGGAGGAAATGCGTTCTGAGAGCTTGTTTAGAGGGGTCACGGATGCGTTCTGAGAGCTTGTTTAGAGGGGTCAGGGGTCAGGGCAGCATCCTTGCTAGTTTGCCACAGTTTGTCATTGACGCACCGCTGTAATTACGCTGTCCATAATTACTTGTTGCAAGAGCATGACTGAACAGAGCACTTCGCCAGTGAAAAAAGACCAAAGTTGCCCAACCTGAACCCATTGGACAAGATTAGTCTTTCGTCTGTTTTGCATCATGAAAGCCAAGTGGCAACAGTGGAATAAGCGGGATAATGGACTCCACGGTGGTCTGTTCACAGAAGTTAATGCACTACGAGGTTTAAACGGCCCTCCGCTTCGCGTCGGGGCCGTTTTACAACCTCGACCGTGCATTAACTTCTGTGAACAGACCACCGTGTCGTCCATTATCCCTTACATAAACTCTAGCAAGGAGCCCTGTATCAGAAATATCAGACCTCAGAACTTTGGGAAGGTCCATTTATGGTAATGCCACTCTCTGCAGCATTCTGAAGAGCCATACAGTAAATATAAGAAACCGAAACGAAACAATAAATGACTGACAGAAGTGATCTGAAAAGGAATGTTTTGGTGGACACGGACCCACAGACTTGTCATTATGCCTGTCTTCCCCGGCAGAAGTTTAAAAAAGACCCATACACCACCACGCTGGGGGGCTTCTCCAAGGTGACCAACTACCTGTTTGACGCGTTCCGCGGTGGGGATTCTGAGCCTCAGCAGCGCCCCCCGGAGGAGATGGTTGACCTGCTGAGCGAGGTCATCCCCGGCCTGGACATCAACCAGCAAGACGAGCCGGGCTTTGAAGTCATCACCAGGGTGAGGTTGAGAGACAGGAGTCGCTTTTCACACACACACACACACACACACACACACACACACACACACACAGACACACAGACAGACACACACACACACACACACACACACACACACACATATACACACACACACACACACACACAATATAGATGACGAAAGCAAGTTTGAGTGAAATCAAATGTGATTTCAAACACGACCCACCTCAAAGAGCAGATAAAAAGATTTGTGTGTGTGTGTGTTGATTAAATCTTGAGTTAAATCTCTCACATAAAGAAGAAAGAACTGGAGGAATGTGATTAAAATATTGATTATGCTGTGTGTAGATCATGGTCTCTGTGAAGGTGATATTGCACTTTAGATACATATTGGACTGTGGTGTCAATAGTGAGAGGAATGCAGTGCCTATGACCACATGTCAGGATGGAATCAGAAGGGTGTAAGTAACGTTATGGGTGGTATAGCTAATGCATATCACTTTTTTTTTTTCACCATCATGATTCACATTCTTATCAAGATTTCAGGCATGCACACACACACACACACACACACACACAAGCATAGCCATCTGATTCTATCTGTCTCTGTACTGAAATTCACAAGTCTAGGAAAGCTTGGCACCTAGTACTTAGTCTCCTAGGATTCCGTAATTATGCACCAAGTTTAATTAGACCGGACCCACTCTTCTGTGCGTTGCTCTGGTAACAAATTGACCCAGCGGCCGGGCATTCTCTTTCTTTTCTCTACCATTCAGTTGTTCTCTCTTTGTCCTTTTCTTTTTTCCTTTCTTTCTCTTTCACCCCCTCTCTCTCTCTGTACAGTGTTAATTTGATGCGTACACATACATTAGGAGCACAAGGCAGATTTTAGATCGATAGATAGATACATATACATACATACATACATACATACTGACCGACCGACCGACTGACTGACTTACCTACTTACTTGATCGATCGATCCCCAAGGGGAACTTCAAGATGATGACTCATGACATGACTCATGCCTGCAAACTCTATTCTAGCTATTGGTAGGAACAGGGAACGCACCCAGGGAACGGACCAAAGGTGGTGGATTTATCAGAATGCACTGCAGGATGACGCACACACACACACACACACACACACACACACACACACACACACACACACACTCAAACTCTCTCTTTGACTCTCTTTCTCAGAGTGCACTATTCTCTCTGCCAGTGTGCATGGAGACAGATTCTTGTCAGATGTTTTTCTCTTCCGCTCTTATCTCCCTATCTCCTGACCATAGTGTGGTACACACACACACACACACACACACACACACACACACACACACACACACACACACTCTTCTCTCAGTATCTCCTGACTATAGTGTAGTAGGGGCCAGAGTGGAATATTTTTGCCATGTAGTTTGCATGAGGGGGAAGTGAATTGAAACCTGTTTGAAGGCACCATGAGGTGTGACTTTACTTTCAATGTGATTGCGCTTGGGCACACACACACACACGTACACACGTGTATGTGCGTATACCTACATTGACTAGATGGTGCTGAATGCCTGAGGGCTCCTTGTGTTTCCATACTGTGAAATGTGTGTAAGGCGTAATCTATTCACACACACACACACACACACACACATGCACACACATGGATAGTTAGTGCTGAATGTCAGTGGGTGCAGAGCATTGTTTCCTGATGCTGCATGTGGAGCGTATGTGTGTATGCCAAGACTGCAAACATCTGGCACATCACACACTAGTGGATTCAAAAAATCCACACACACACACCTGCTGAAGAACACAGATAGAGATGCACACACGCACATAGAGCTCAAGTGTGCTAGTGCATTTATGGCTTATTTTGACACTCTTGTTTTGAAATGCACACACACAGTGATACACACACACACACACACACACACACACACACACACACACACACACACACTCCAGAATCGGTCTGTGATCTCTCAGACTGTCCAGATCATTGGAGTTGACAGAGCAGCAAGGGGTGTGGTCTCACACATCAGTAAGCCACAGAACACACACACACACACACACACAGACTCTTACTGGTTATTACTGGTCTGGTGATGAGCCTCCACAACATCTGCTCTGTGTCACTTGACATTCTCTTTCTCTCTTTCTCATGACTCTCACTTCCCTGCTTGTCATCTCTTTCACACACCGGTCACACACATGCTAACAATAGAGCATAAATGCACACACACACACACACATACACACACACACACACTTTGTCTCTTCCTCCTCTACAGTAGTCTGATGTACAAGGGCTGTGTAGTCACTGCAGTGGTGTTTTAAAATTTTCATTTGGCTGTCATTAACCTCCCTGCACGCACGCACACACACACACACACACACACATTAACCTCCCTGCCTGCAGGCCTCACACACACGCACACACACACACACCCATTAACACACACACGCCTCACGTCCGGGTTGAAATCAAGGCTGAGTCCGAGACAAAGACAAGGAAAAGAAGAAGTAATCAATAACACACACACACACACACACACACACACACACACACACACACACACCACACACACCACACACACACACACCACACACACACACACACACACACACACACACACACACACACACCACACACACACACCACACACACCACACACACCACACACACACACACCACACACACCACACACACACCACACACACCACACACACACACACCACACACACCACACACACACACACCACACACACCACACACCACACACACCACACACACACACACCACACACCACACACACCACACACACACACCACACACACACACCACACACACACACACCACACACACACACACCACACACACCACACACACACCACACACACACACACACCACACACACACACCACACACCACACACACACACACACACACACACACACACCACACACCACACACACACACACTTCTGTCTGTATTTAAAGTCTGCTTTTGTGTAGTTTGTGTGTGTGTGTGTATGTGTGTGTAGACCACTCGCCCAGTATTTATATTAAGTTCAGTCTAGCACCTCAGAAAAAAAGGCTCATTAAATCCCTTCAGTCTTCATCTCTGAGAATGGGAACGCAAGATGACTGCTATCTACTCTTTGCTGTGTGTGTGTGTGTGTGTGTGTGTGTGTGTGTGTGTGTGTGTGTGTGTGTGTGTGTGTGTGTGTGTGTGTGTGTGTGTGTGTGTGTGTGTGTGTGTTGGAGGGAGAGGGGGTAGTTATTTACACTCTGCTGTGTGTGTGTGTGTGTGTGTGTGTGTGTGTTGGAGGGAGAGGGGGTAGTTATTTACACTTTGCTGTGTGTGTGTGCGTTTGTGTGCACATATATATCTGTATGTGTGTGTTTTGGAGGGAGATGGGGTGGTTGGGGTTGAATTAGGCTCTTATCAGTTCCCTCATGAATTATTGACTCAAATTTGGTGCTGCTCTCCCCATCACACTCACACACACTCTCTCTCACACACACACACACACACACACACACACACACACACACACACACACACACACTTTATCAGACTTCTGTCCCCATGGAAACGGCTTGTACTCTTCATAGGAAGGCAGAGGGGTGATGCAAATGTACTCAATTCAGGATCGCAGGCTAAACCAGTGGCTTTGGCCAATAACTAACTTTGTCACGTACACACACACACACACACACACACACACACACACACACACACACACACACACACACACACACAGAACTCTGAAGAGTTAATCACTAAAAAACATTGCCCTGGGGTAATTACCCAATACCCATAGAAGGAGAATGCTGTAAAAGTGCTTAAGATTCGGAGTGTCTCCTTCTGCTTTTCCTCCTAGGCTTACTATCTTACTCTCACACACACACACACACACACACACACACACACACACACACACACACACACACACACACACACACACACACCTGTTAACGAGCACAGTGGGACATGCACAACTTTAATTCAGTCTGATAAAAAAGCAGCATTGCTAAGATATCAGTGCAAGCCAGCTGAAGCCTCTGTGCTCTGCATGTATTCCACTTTCTATCGGTGTGGTTGTTGCTCTCCATCACTCCAGTATGCAGAGACACACACACACACACACACGCATGCGCACAAGCGCACAAGCGCACACACACAAGCACAGACAGACAGTCCCTCACATGGACAGCTTGTACAAATGATATTATATTCTGGTATATATTATGTGCTAATGTATGTTTGTGTGTCTGTTCGTGTGTGAGCATGGGTGTGTACCTACAGGAGGATCTGGGCAAGAGGCACTCATAGTGTTTCTGTGTGCATTTACCTCTGTGGCTTTGTGTGTATGCTTATGTCTCTATCTCTCTCTCTCTCTCTCTCTCTCTCTCTGTCTCTCTCTCTCTCTCTCTCTCTCTCTCTCTCTCTCTCTCTCTCTCTCTCGCAATTCAATTCAATTGAGCTTTATTGGCATGACAAAAAAATACAATTTG
>NW_027468689.1:13036281-13101281 GCF_046254945.1 Alosa pseudoharengus | reverse complement strand
TTAGGCTACATTATATGAGTGAAATCAATAAGCTTGTCTTCCTGCTCAGACACCATTCAATTCCTGCCATGCAGCCTCAATGCTTTAGTCTCTTTCGTAATGATAGATAATGGATCATTTTCTTTAGGGCTAATCAGAATTATTTTCTCTTATTACACGGCTCTTTACAAGGCAAGTAGAACGCTCCATTGGCTTGAATGGGATTTCCCAAAGTTCTACGGTAAAATATTTTCATGTAGTTACCGCTGCAAACATATAATAATGTCTAGTCTCTAGGCTATTGATATAAGTGCTGTTGCAGTCTCCACTGTAACTGCATATCGTCTGTGATGAGTAACTGATGTTCCGCTCTGTGGCACTCTGATGAAACCGACGAGTCTCGTTCTCGGGACTCTCTAGTGGACAGGCGTGTCGGGCCATGTGTTACTAGTCAAGCCCCAGTTCACTCAGTGGTGCAGGCAGGGAGGGAGGGAGGCATACCGACCGGCTGCTTCTGGTGTGTGTGTGTGTGTGTGTGTGTGTGTGTGTGTGTGTCTGTCCTGGAGTGTGTTCTGGCCCACCCACGCAAGGCCGCAGCTCACCCCTGGGTCCTGTTTGTCCTCCAGCGGGTCCTGTCAGTCACGGGCCCCCGCGGCCCCAGAGCCTCATCCATAATGCAGGACCCCCCACAGCAGCAGCACCACCCAGCACTCAGGCTGGCACACACTGATGATTAGCCTCAGCCCTGTTCACACCCCCTCTGTCTCTCTCTCTCTCTCTCTCGTTCTCTCTTTCACTCTTACTCTCTCTCTCCCCCTCTCTTTCTCTTTTTCTTGGCCTCTTGCCATCCTTTCCTCTCGGTCACTGTCTCTCCATTTCTTCTGTTTTTTTCCTTCCCTCCTGCTGTATTCTCTCTTTAATTTCTCTCTGTTGTTTCCCTCTTTCTTATTCTCTCTCTCTCACCATCTCTGTCCTTTTCTCTCTCTCTTTCTTTTTTCTGTATCTTGCCTGATGAAGGGATGAATACTTCCGTATGAAGCTGCAGTGGAAGTCTGTCAGTGAGGAGCAGGAGAAGAGGAACACTAAACTGAGGGACCACAGGAGTCTCATTGGTCAGTGTACACACACACACACACACACATACACACACACATACTGCCTAACTGTACATACTGTATGTTCTGCACATATGGTCACATGCCACAATCTACATATGGTTGCCACACATGCATGACCTCCCCTTCACATACCCACCCATACATACATACATGGACATCGCACACATTCCTGACATGTAGCACACAGCACATATGTTTTACTCTCTCTCTCTCACACACACACACACACACACACACACACACACTCACACTTACTCTGTTTACTCTAAACACCACACACCTTAATGCAACCACACACATTGTCTTTGCACTTAGTCACAGAAATCCAGTTCAGTCACTTTAAAAACAACTCTTTTGCTCTCTGTCATTGAGGATTGAAGAGGTTAGGGCAACATGGCTGCCTTTCAAACCCAGCCCACTAATCCCAACCTCAGCTGTTCTCTCAGTGGACTGGTACCTGTTGTTAGTATGCAGTGGCGTTAGGCTTATTGTCTGAATTAGTCACAAGTCGTGTTGTTTTTTATCAGCAGTGTGTAGTGGGAGCGGCTTTGATCCCGGTAGCAGTGGGAATGCTAATGTGACTAGCGCTAGCGTAGCGGCTGATTTGGCTGCCTGTCCTCTGTCCCGTGCGGACACACCTGTCCTCGCGTTGGCTTCCCCTCACTCTCTGGCCTGATTGTGTTCAGCTGTTTCCCAAATCAGCCTTAGTGGTAGCACACACACACACACGCACACACATACACACACACACACACACACACTTATTCACATAGACACTCACACACACACACACACACACATAAACACTTATTCACATAGACACACACACACTTATTCACATAGAGACTCACACACACACACACACACACACACACACACACACACACACTTATTCACATAGAGAAACACACACACACACACACACAAACACAAACACTCATGCCCTAGCTCCCACCGCTCTTGGCCAGGAAATCAATCCGCCGGCTGATTGCTGCCATGTTTTATTTATCGGCCTTCACACGCCCTTCACCGGCCGCTGCGGCCGTGCCGGCATCGATAGAGGCCCACCACCCGCCTACAGTCTCAGACTGAGCCTCCGCCAAGGACCGAGAACCGGCCTGGAACCGACCCGCCTCGTCAAACGACCAACCTCAGCACTTTCCTCCTCCCCTTCCTCCTGCAAGTCTCCTTGTTTTTTGGGGGCGGGTGTGGTGAAGGTGTTTGGCTGGGAAGTGTTGCAGGGAGTTGGAGTGGTGTGTTTGATTGCCGCGAAAACCTTAGTCAGAGAGGTGAGGGAGCAAGAGTGTTGGCATGTGTCGAGCAAATGAATATGGAAATAGCCCTGCGGTGCCCGGCGACAGGGAATTGGTTATGCGCTTTTCTATGTCAAGTTGCACTTTTTAAAAAGTTCTAGTTTCAGGACTTTTAATATATATTTATTTTTTCTCTAATCCAAAAATGTCCGATGGAGAACAATGAGTCAGACTCTGCACGTAGACTTTAAAAGCAGGATTTGGGTGATTGATCGGCAGTCGAGATCCATCCATCTTATCATGGATTGAGCCTAACAATCGTCCTTGGCTCTCTCTCTCTATCACTCTCTCCCTTTCTTAATGATTTTGACTTCTTTTCTCTTTTTCTCCCGTTTCCACTATCTTTGCACTCTCATCTTCCTCATCTTCCTTTGTTTCTGTCTGTCTCTTTCAGAAAAGGACGTGAACAGGACAGACCGGACCAATCCTTTCTTCGAGGGTGACGACAACCCCGGCCTGATCCTCCTACACGACGTCCTTATGACCTACTGCATGTACGACTTCGACCTGGGTAAGCTCACGGCCTTGGTTGCGGCCTTCCTCCAAAGTCACTGTAAAGCCTCTCAAGCTAAACATCACCTGAGCCTACACTTCCTATTCTCTCCCTCTCACTGCAGGCACTACAGTCCTTTCACTACCAAAGCCTTTCAGCTAAAACTTGGGCCTGCACACACTAATGGTTCTTCCTCTTCCTCTTCCTTTTACCCCCCGAGCAGGGTATGTCCAGGGGATGAGTGACCTGCTCTCGCCTGTCCTCTTCGTGATGGAGAATGAAGTGGACGCCTTCTGGTGTTTTGTGTCCTTCATGGATCAGATGGTAAGAGACGCCACCTCTTTCTCTGACATCTTCTCATCCTCTCTCTCTTTCTTTCTCTCTCTCTCTCTCTCTCTCTCTCCCAGCCTCTCTCGTCCATCTGTTGTTTGTGCTGATTCTCTATCCGTCTATCTGTCGTGTCAAAGGAGGGAGGAAAAAAGGCTGAGTTAGCTGTTGATGTGCTGTGGCCTCTATCTAGAGTAGTGCAGAGGCATACTGAGAGAAAGAGATGACTGTCCTTAAGGTGCATGGAAAGCTTGACCTGTGATCTTGGTCTGTGGGTATTTCTGCAATGTGTACAACTGCATTCTTATAATGTGTAGTGTCGTGGGAGTCTCTAACGGGGAAAGTGTGTGTTTGTGTTTGTGTTATGCATTAGTGTTCTTCCAGCGTTTGTTTTTTTTACAGTTCTTGGCACCATGGAGAAAAGCTATCTTCACAATATTCAAGAATTGAATGTTGATTTGGCCACTGGCAAAGGCCCAGCAGTTACACCAATAACTGCTCACAGAAGTGTTAACCATAATGTTGCCCAGTGCGTATCCATCCAAAGTTTTCCTCTAAAGTTTCCTGTGGCCCAGTCTTGGCAGACCGATCTCTTTTGAGTGGATTTGGCATTCATTAAGCATTCATTGCTTTCCGAACGGAGCGGCACCCGGCAGATTTACTGTAGTAAACAGCCATCATTGCATAATTTCCCATCTGAACGCGCCCGCACCTGGCACCACTCTTGTTTTCCCAGACTATGCAACACAACAAATCAACACAGGGGTTTCCAGTCTCTCAGCCATCAACACACTGATCTATAAAGCATCCACACATCAACACCCTTTTATTTAATCTGGAAACTTGACTCAGTATTGACTTAGCGATCGCAGGTGAAGGCAAGCCTAATTGCCAGGTGCAGCATTCTACACTCCAGAATGGACATTCTCTAATTCTGTTATGGCCTGTATTGTTCTTGCTGCTGCACTCAAGGCTATTGTTATTGTTTTTGTTTGCTTATTAATTATGTATTTATTTGTTGTCCCCTCAAAGCACAGGAACTTTGAGGAGAATATGTAGATCATGAAAACCCCGCTATTAACATTAAAATGTGGTTATTTCATTTGTTTGCTTTGTTTGTTTTATCTCTTCTAAACCCAAACACTTTTAGGCACAGATGCAGGGTATAAAGACCAATTTGTAAATGTAACTAATGCTGTTATTTCATGTTTGTTTATTTTGTTTGTGTTTTCCCAGCACAACAACTTTGAGGAGCAGATGCAGGGCATGAAGACCCAGCTGATCCAACTCAGCACTCTGCTCCGCCTGCTTGACCTCGCCTTCTGGAACTACCTCGGTAACTAACTCTTTATTACCTCGCCTTCTCGAACTACCTCGGTAGCTAACTCTTTATTACCTCGCCTTCTGGAACTACCTTGGTAACTAGCGCTTTATTACCTCGCCTTCTGGAGCTACCTCGGTAACCAACGCTTTATTACTTCGCCCTTTGGCACTACCTCGGTAACTAACACTTTATTACTTTGCCCTTCTGGAACTACCTCACTAACTAACACTTTATTACCTCACCTTCTGGATCGCTTCTCGGCCTTTTGGCTAAGATCAAGTGTAGTATCTGTTCTTATCAGTTTAATATCTGATACGTCCTCTACCCGAGGACCATATATTAATCTGATTTTTGGAACAGGGAGACTGAAGAGGGGCTTGCTCCGTACGCTCCACGCATTGACCCGGTATTGCCGTGACTCCAGGAACGGTGCACATCCCTTATTAGGGGCAGCCGTGGCCTACTGGTTAGCGCTTCGGAATTGTAACCGGAGGGTTGCCTGTTCGAACCCCGACCAGTAGGCACGGCTGAAGTGCCCTTGAGCAAGGTATCTAACCCCTCACTGCTCCTCGAGCGCCGCTGTTGTTGCAGGCAGCTCACTGCGCCAGGATTGTGTGTGCTTCACCTCACTGTGTGTTCACGGGATCAAAAGAGTATATATACTTATACATACTTATACTACCTCGGTAACTAACGCTTTATTACCTCGCCTTCTGGAACTACCTCGGTAACTAACGCTTTATTACCTCGCCTTCTGGAACTACCTCGGTAACTTACGCTTTATTTCCTAAAGAAAGCTTTATTACCTCGCCTTCTGGAACTACCCCGGTAACTAATGGTTTATTTCCTCACTTTCTGGAACTACATCTGACAGCTTGATGACTACTACATAATTGCACTCAGTATATTACCATTTAGTATTGAATAACAGTGTGTATTTTTAATAATAATAATGTCCTGCACTTCTCCTGTTTGTTAAATAGAGTAGTGGTAGGCTACAATTTTTTACAGTGCAAATACATAACATTAGCAATATGCACATCAAATTGTATTATGTGTTATTGCATTTCTTTTTTTATCCTAACAACAGTAATAACTTCCATATTAAAGGGACACCAGACAACGTTTTCGTGTTAATTAATCATCTTCGTAAGTCGGTATATGGTTAAATGACTCATTATGGGGCTCTCTCGCCCGCCCCTACTGCCTGTAGGAAGAATATCCCACTTGCAAATTCGGTGTATCCTACCCGCCGACCGAAGCAGGGTCAGTTAACAGCACAGAGGCAGGCTAACGAAACGCTAGAGATTGTTGCAAACGTGTGTATAATGGCAGAGCCGGCGAAGAAGCAGCGAAAACCCTTGATGGAAGACGCAAAGAAAAGGAAAAGAGCTTCAGACCGAGCGAGGGGGAGTTTCGTAGAGAAAAAGCATCAGGCTTGCCTGGTGTCCCTTTAACTTATAACAATATTACCTGTACAATGTAATTAAATCAGTATTTGAGTGCTTTGTACTCAGTTGATGAAGTGATAAGTACACATTACTTTGTAGCACACACATAGGCAACATAACGGTCTGTCGGCCCGACCTGGCCTGCAAACTGCTTTAATATCCCACAGCACCTTCTGGACAATAAACTAAACAAAAACAAAACAAGGAAATAAAAAGAAATAGCTGTGATATATGCTGCATAAATAAGACAAATGACACGCTGCAAGGTAAATAGGCTAAAAGTTGCAGCTGTATTTAGGTTGATTGCAATATGAAGGTAACATTTCTTTTGTTCTAATCTATGACAAAGCTTGTAAAGACGTTTAGGCCTTTGAATGGGCTTGCATTAGGTTAGGCAGAGGCCTGCTGTAATCATTTAGCATCATTTAACAGTACAATGCGTTTAGCCTTTCAATCAGTCGTCAAATGTGTGGCCCACGGCTCACTTTATAGAAGTCTATATGACCCCCTGGAGAGAGAGGTTGCCCACTACTATTTTAGCACATATTATAAAATGGCGCCCTTCAGCGTGACACTTCTGGAGCTCAGAAAGCCCTTTGGGGTTGTGGGTTTGCCATGTGCTGCCATTGGCAAGAAAGTGCTAAACAAATGCCAGGAGTTTGCTAATGAACCCTCGACACGCGCGCGGCCATCGCCACTTACTTAAGCCCTTTACAGCGGAGTAGCCCGTGCCAGCCTCTCCACTCGCAGCCGGGGAGAAGGAGCCAACTTCAGCCAGGCAGAAACTGGGACAGTGGTCGTGGCCCAGAAACAAGAGAAGGGATGAATGTGTGCTATATTCATCTTTCTACATTCAACGTGCAGAGATATTTCGTCTCGTCCTATTGTCCGGAGGCCGTGCTGCATATGTCTTGTATCTGATTGGCCCGTCCCCACTGCTGTGAAGGACTTATCAGGATGCAGTGTGGTGATTACCATAGCAGAGCTGTATACAGCCTATGACAGAACTTGCAACCTACACACACACACACACGCGCGCACACATATTCAAATACTCATCCTGATTTCACACATACATACACTGCATCAGTCACACACACACACACTCTCTCTCCCTCTCTCTCTCTCTCTATCTCTCTCTGTCTCACATGCACACCCAGACATTCCTGCATGCTCACGCTCACACTTACAGACTCAGCAAAAGATAGAAGGTGAAGAGAGTTTGAGAACACTTTATCAGAAGTCAAGTCATCGTGTAGGAAGTAGGACCGGACAGGAACTGAAGCGTGTGCTGGCGTCATTCGCCGGACACAGGCCAGTGGACCAGCAGCGCTCCACAACGGCCTCGCACAAGACTCCTCCCCTCCCAGCGTGACGACAGCAGACTCGGGGACAGTGATGTATCGCTTCCTAGTTTATAGTCATTATTTCTCCTGATTAATTTCCCCCTTTAATCCTCCTCTGTGCGCGCACACACACACACACACACACACACACACACACACACACACACACACACACACACACACACACACACATAGACACACACACACACACACACACACACACACACACACACACACACACACACACACTCTCAGGCTCACACATGAAGAGATGTGAAAAACGTATCGGCGTCTAAGCCACAAACAGAAGGCCCTGCAATTTAGAGCCCTCCCAAAAACAATAAACAAGCAAAGTCCAATAATATGCAAATGAATGTGCGGTTATTTATGGCTTTAATTTGAGCAGGAAAGGTTAGATGTAGGGGAATTTGGGCAAGTGGAGAAGATGGAGAGCATCATTGTTTTTTTGGATTTTTCCCCGCAGGTTTTTGGCTTCTCTTGAGACGCCCTGTCAGCATTTGTCCAGCTGTCTCTCTTTCCAGGGACTGGCTACTTAAAGGATAAATCTGGAGTTTTTTCCACATAGATTCTAATTTCTCTGTAGTGCAGCTAGAGCGCTACACTGTGGGGGCATGTCTGTGAGCCCCCATGCTCATGCCCCCAGAGTATAGCGGTCCAGCTGCCTGACTGCTTTAGCTGTCGTACCGACAGTATTTAGTGACCTCGAGAAGCGGAGATCTATGTGAAAAATCTCCGGATTTCTCCTTTAGCGTATGACAGCGCTGGGTTTATTGACCTTCACGAACGTCCTGGTGATGCAGAGTTACATAAACCCGGGAGACCTTTCTGGCAGGGTCTCAGGGTCTCAGCCGAAATAGATACATCAACGGCAGTGCTATACATGTTTTTTATCCGATGTGTTGCTGTTGAGATGATGAATAATCTTCACCTCTCTCTTGTCTTGTCTGTCTGTCTTTACCCTCTTTCTTTATCTGTCTTTCTCACTTTGTCTGTATTCTCTCTTTCTCTGTCTTTCTCACTTTGTCTTTGTATTCTTTCTTTCTCTCTCTCTCTCAGAATCGCAGGACTCTGGCTACCTGTACTTCTGTTTCCGCTGGTTGTTGATTCGCTTCAAGCGGGAGTTCAGCTTCCATGATGTACAGCGCCTGTGGGAGGTTAGTGGTGCAAAAAACACACACATGCACACACATCCAGACACACATTCCCACTCATATACACTCACACTATGCAAACCCAGACAGACACACGCACACACATCCAGACACACATTCCCACTCATATACACTCACACTAGGCAAACTCACCCACACACTCACCCTGAAATACTGTTATACCATCATGCATACATGAGTGCATGTATGTTGACACTTGACATTTGTTAGACAATTAATAGCATCCACTGCAGTTGAATCTGATGTCACACACGCACACATCTAGACACACACACAAACACACAGACACATGCACAGCTCTCTATATTTTGACTGGAGGGTACACGCTGTTCCCTGGGACAAACTCTCTCCTGTTCTCCCTTGTTATTGGATCTGGTTGATTAGTGATCCTCACGTGTTTTATGATGTGTTTGTGTTTGCTGCCTTTCCCAAGGCAACACTGCAGACACATCACACTCCTTTTTTTTAAATTGTGTGTGTGTGTGTGTGGCGGGTGTTGACCAGAGGCACCCAACAGCAGATTGACCGCCAGCTTTTGAAGGAGGAAGGGAGAAAATCAATTAAAAATCCATTTAATTACGCTCTCAGTAATTTGTTCCCACTCTGCCAAACATAAATAAATAAGTTGCAGACCTGCAACTGGCACGATCATCTCGCTCTCTTAGTCAGTGATCAATCTCTCCTTCCTTCTTTCTTTCTCTTTCTCTCTTTACCCTCCTGCTTTCTTTGTCCTTCACCTCCATTCTCTTTGTCCATCCTTCTCTCCCTTTCTTCCTTTCCCCTCATCCCCTCTCATTTTGCATCTCTCTATCTGCCTTTCTCTCCACATCACTATGTTTTTTTACACCATCTCTCTCTCTACCTCTCTGCCCCCTCTCTCTTGGTTTACAATACCCTTTCTCTCTTATTATAAATTGATTCATGTTTTTTTTCCAAAGTAAGGGATGTTGTTGATGTGTGAAGTTACTGATGAGTTGTGGGTGTAATACTGAAGGGTAAGGTATGACAGTGGTTTAATAAAGGAATGTTAAATCTCTCTCTCTCTCCCTCTCTCGCTCTGTCCTTTCCTCTCTCTCCTCCCTCCCTCTCTTCTCCTCTCCTTGTTGTGGTCAGGTGATGTGGACGGGTCTGCCCTGCCAGAACTTCCATCTGCTGGTGTGCTGCGCCATCTTGGACGCCGAGAAGCAGAAGATTATGGAGGAGCGCTACGGCTTCAACGAGATCCTCAAGGTCTGCCCACCCTGCCTCGACTGCCGGCTTACACCCGTTCTGCGCACACACACGTCCTGCACACGCCCGTCCTGCACACGCCCGTCCTGCACACACCCGTCCTGCACACACACGCGCACACTCACATAGACATGCAGGTGCACACACCTAGCTTAAGGGCTGTTTCGTAGTGGCACAGAAAACAACATTGAGCTGATGATGATTATAATTTGGTGACAAACAAAAAAATTAAAAAACAAGTTTTAAAGTCGACATTTGTAGAGCATTACGCTAAAGTCCAATTCATTTTCATTTCAAAGTATCTGCGTTAGTTTTGAAAGTTTCAACTGGAAACCCTTTAGGAACTGATTGAAAGGGTCTATACTAGGAGATCTAGATGTAGCATAATTTGTAATGCAATGTAAGTGCATTTCCGATGGGGGCTCCGTGTAGCCTAAATTATGATTGGGTCTCTTCATATGTGTTAACTGTGTCAGGGTAGCTAACAGTGACTGAATCGGGCCTTAAACATGGATACACAGTCAAAACTGTACATTTATGTATCAGAAAGTGTCAAAACTATACAACAAGAAAACACACAAACCAGTGTATGTGCATCCACTGATATTTAAACCAGAGACTTTTTAATGAGGAGACACAGCACTCAGTTGTCTCACCCCTTCCGCGGCAAAACGTTGACATGTGAATACATTGAGCCAAGCATGTGTTGTGTTGTGAATACATTATGCCAATCATGTGGTGTGTTGTGAAGACATCGTGCCAATCATGTGTTGTGATCTTGCCACTGGAGCAAGATTGGTGTCGTGAAGCCTTACGCACGCGCATTTCTGCCGAAATAGATGCCCGATAAGTGCCCAAAAAGTGCCAAATGGAGGGACTTGCCTAAAAGGACTTTGTTTAAACACCACACACACATATGAACACACTATGCATATGCATGCATAACTATTAGCACATCATGTGTACACATTATGCATGGCAAATAGATATTTATTTTCACAAATACGCTCGCACATGCTCAGTCATTCCTTTCATGACATGCACTTTTTCTAAAGGCCACCGGAGGAAACAGCAATTTTGCACAGCATCATACTAAAGTGAAAAAAGGCCCTTGGAAGACCACAGCAGTCTCTCTCTCTGTGCATGGCCAGTTTGAGAGCTTTCAGCGGTATTTAAAAAACCCCCTTAAAATAGGACACCCCATCCTAACCCCTCCACACGAGGCACCCGATATGCCAACATCACAAAGGTGGCTGCCCGCTCCATTCCCGGGCCCTCAATTATGGGGAGTGCCAAGCCCTTTGCCCGTGATGCCAACCTCCCAGGCTGGCAGGCAATAAGGTGGCAAGCATGTGATGAGAGGCGGCTGGCTCTCCTCAGTCTTTATTAAAAACACAGGGCATCATTACGTCCCCGCAGAGCACTTCTGTTTTGTGCCCACATAGTACCCTGCGCCAAGCCATAATTACAACCGCAATGGCATGGTCGGAGTCATGAATGTGCATGTACACACACACCCACACACACACCGCACACCACACACAAGTATACACACACACCACACACACAAGTGCCAATACACACACACAAACACAAGTGTACACAGGCACTCGCACACAAACAGCTCATACACACAAACATCTATACACACTTTGTTACACTCTCACACTCAACAACAACAACAACAACAACAACAACCCCCAGCCCGCTAAATGCCCCTTTGTCTCTGCTCTTTGGGGAGTTGTTTCTGCTCTTTTAATGTGCATAATGGGGTGGCAGTGCTGGCACTTAAGGCCCAGCAGGGGGAGGAGCCCCAAGGAAGGGCCTGGACGGGTGTGAGCGGCCCAGGCAGAGGTGTGGGAATGCCCTCCTGTAGGAGCAGGACACGGGGATGCTTTAGGAGCTGTAGCCATGGGCATTTCCTCTGTTTCCTCGGTACTTCTCCATTCTTAGGCACTATTCATGAACATCATATGTATGCTTATACACATTTCAACTTGTAATGTGTCATGATGGGATCATTTCTAGTAGTTTTTAAGCCTATGGGGGGAGGCTTCAGCCTGAGCTCTTGTTCCCAGAGCCTAAGAGCCGGAACTGTAGCCATAGACATTTCCTCAATTTGATAAATGTTATCTGTGAATAGGTTGTATATTATTGAGCTGTGTGTGTGTGTGTACTGGTTATTATAATGTTGTTTTCACATTCATTTGTACTGGTAGAGTTTTCTATCTGAGCCCTCATTCCCTCCACTGTATGATAAGGCGTGTGTGTCCCTGTCCCTGTGAGCGTTGACTGAGGGTGAGGGCCGCCGTGACTAGCTGCCTCGGGGCACCTGCCTGTCTGCCTGCCGCGTGCTCTAATCCCCCGACTCCCACCTCCTCTTCCTCCCCTGCAGCACATAAACGAGCTCGCCATGAAGCTGAACATCGAGGAAATCCTCTGCAAAGCTGAAGCCATCTGCCTCCAGCTGAAAAACTGCAAGGTCAGTCGCCATACACACACACACACACACACACACACAAACACACACACACACACACAGATACAGTAAGCACATGCACACAAGCAGGCACATTATTGTATTACTACAGATGTAATAACGATTCCCATCACTGCTGTATGGATTCTTCGTTTTCCATTTAGAGGCAAACAAAATGCACTGGGCCTGCTGGGCCCTGATAAGACTTTTGGCTAAATTGGTGGAGTCACAATCATTGATTAAGATTGGAATTCCATATATGTGTGTGTGTGTACGTGTGTGTTTAAGGGTGTATATATAAGGGTTTAGTGTGTTTTAGAGTGTGTGTGTGTGTGAGTTTGTACGTGTGTGTTTAAGAGTGTGTATATATAAGGGATTAGTGTGTTTTAGAGCATAGAGGTGTGTGTGTGTGTGTGTGTGTGTGTGTGTGTGAGAGAGAGAGAGACGAAGCGAGAAAAATATTGTATTAAAGTTGTGTTGTGTCCACCCTTACAATGCCATTTCTTTCCTCTCTTGTCCAGGACCTGCCCAGCTCTGTGGCCGAGATTCTGGGCTTCAGCGGCGGGGAGCCGGACTCAGATGACCCAGCTGGAGGAGCGGCAGCGTCCGGCAGCTCCAGAGCCTGTCCTGATGCAGAACCTGGACCTGGACCGGCATCTGCCGCCGGACCGGCAGCGGAGGGGTCAGCGGCTTCGGCGGAGCCGGGCGAGGAGGACAGCTCGGGCCGGGAGACCCCCGAGACCCCCTTCAGCCCGTCGCAGGTGCTGATGTCCGAGCCCAGCTTCAGCCCGTCACGCAACGGACACATCGGGCAGGCCGCGCAGGACGCTTACAAGCTGGCCTACATCTCATAGCCTCAGTGCCCTTCACTGTCTGAAACAGACACACTTATTCTGTCAAACATACTGCTCGTCTCTCACACACTCTATTGATCTACATCTCTATATTTCTCTCCCTCCCTCTCTCTCTCTCTCTCCCTCTCTCCCTCCTTCACGTAGCCTATGACCCACCAGTGTCATTGACATTTTCTCTGCAGTACCAGTCCTCTGAGCTGAAGAAAGAGGCTTATTTTTCTATTGCATGTGTATTTCTGCCTGTTTGTATGACTAGAAATGTAACTGGAAAAAATGAAGCAAATCACTTTTTTTTTTTTTTTTAAGATTTTCTTCTTTTCCAAGCAGGAGAATCATTCCAACTCTCTGAGATTTTAAAGATGTCCCTCAGGAACTTGGACTGCACTTTGGAGAAGATATCATATTGATAATTTTTCTGATTAACATTGATTTTTTTTGTGTGGTGATGGATCATGTATAAAAAAGAATAGATAGTAATATCATGAGGAAAGGCACATTTTGTGAGAAACATTTTCACCATCAACCATGTTTTTTTTTAACATTACATGCAGTCGGGGTTTAATCTCATGGAAAGTGAACTTGATCTTGCCTTGTACATGATTACCTCTAAGCGAAAGCACAGCTATAGAGTTGACCTGCTCATACCACTCATGCCTTTTTTAGGAACAGTGGTCACAGAATTGTAGTGTTTTTATTATCAGTCTGTTTGAAGTGAGATCGTAGTCTGTGCATTCACACTCCTGTCCAGCCAAAGAGCATTGGCTCCTAGTCCAAGGGAAACCGATGTGATGGAACTTCTGACATGTGGCCTTAACATTGTTTATGTGGCCTACCATTCATACCAGCGGCTTTTGAAGAATAAGGACATACAGTGTTTTATATATATATATATATATATATATATGATAGGGAAGTGTTAACTATTTTGTACCACTGCAGTAGTTGTTTCTATTAAGGACAGTTCTAAGAAGAATTACATGACGCTCACCACGATGAAATGAAGCTGAACAATTTTTTTTCCCCCAGCATGTATTTATTTATCTGTATCAAGTCTTTTGTATGTGGACTTTGTTTGTATGTTTGCAAAGTTTGTACAGCTTAGATGCATTTCCCCTTCTTCTTTTCATCTGAGCCTGATGATGCTGGAGAGACTTCTAACCTTGGACATTTTAGGGGTTTTTTTCTCTCACCATTCCTCACGTCTCCAACTCTCCCGTGTGTGGTCTCCGAGACGTTGCGTAAAGTGTGACTCATTTCTTGTCTTCCCGCACAACAACGAGAGTCTCCTTGAGTTACGAGCACCGCTGATGCCACCCTTTGACCCTGTACTCTTTGTGCTTTTTATATAAATAGACAAGTGTATGCCTTCATCTCTGCTGTGAACGCTCCATTTGTTTCTCTTTTCTCTCCTTTAACACACCAGTGATGTCTTTAAGTTGGTGTGTCCTTGTCCGTGTGTGTGTGTTCTTGACTAATAGCATACATTATCACAATGACATACTGCATATCTATTTATAGTGTTTGTTTATTTTTTATTTTTATTTTTTTACTTGTGGTAAGTAACATCTCAAAGGCTTTTAAAGCAACACCAAAGAACTTTCTCTCTGTCGCGCGCACGCTATTTGTTTATCCAGCACCGGCTTTGCAAATAACGATGTCCACAGACAAGGTAGAATATTTTGCATGACTTAAAAAAGTATGATGTATTGCAACATCAGATGCAAGTCAAATTTGTAGTTTCTTATGTCTCATTCCATCGAACTACAGATCCGCTACCCGATCTGGCAAACTTACATAGTGCGGTTATAGCCGATAGAGGGCCGCGAAGCAAATGCAGAATTGACGTTCACCCTGTTACGAGTTGATGAACCACTGAAACGATTTTGGAAACATTATTTTAAGGTATAAAAAACTCTTTGGTGTTGCTTTAAAAGCCACAATTAGAGAAGAACTGGTTTATTTTAGAGTTGCCATTTGTCCTTGGTTTAGAGCATGGGTGTCCAAACTACGGCCCGCGGGCCAACTGCGGGCCCGCCGAGCATTTATTAGTTTATCATAGATCCGGCCCGCCAGGCACTTTAATCCGGCTTGCCGTGCATTTAATTAATTAGGTTATCTTAGGCCGCTCGCAAATTTTTTCCAGCATAGACGAAGACGTGATTAACTTTAGGCCACTGCAAACTGCTTTACACTCTTCTTAAAGAGCGTTTACCATGTCAATGTCAAAACAGCTTGTTACATCGAGATACATAGTATCTCCATTGCAGCAGATCTAACTATGTTATGCTACTCCATTTAATTGGGAACGCATTTGAGCGTGCACGAGAGGGAGAGAGTGCGACAGGTTCCAGCTGGCTTGTTATTGTTGATAATTGATATCTCCTTTTTATAAGAAACTTTAAAAAGGAAATCACGATGGCAACAGTAGTTCCCACTGACCATTTATAAACTGTGAGCCATAGGCACAGCACTAGTCATAGCTCATAGGCTAGTGGAGCTGGCAAAAGAGTCTTAAAGTGACAGTGCACCATTTATAAATGAATTAAACAACATACAAAACATTATATGTATATACACATTATTTTTTTGTTGTGTGGCCCGCCGGCCAATTTTCAAAACCCAATGTGGCTCTTGAGTCAAAAGGTTTGGACACCCCTGGTTTAGAGTATAATTCACATTGAAGATGAAGGATTTTGAAATGAGTATAAATCTTAAATATCTTACATTGTGAGAGAAGTGAGCTCAACATCACCGCTGATGTTTCCTCCAGTCTCAAAGACACATAATCTCTGTTTAAATGACATGCTGTCTCTCATGTATCCCTCCCACAAAACAGTGTCATCTCACAGCAGACAGTTGGTGTCTTCTTGGATTTCACCCCCCTCTGGAGGTCATTTGGAATGTGTGTGTACATGATCTTTGGCACTTCTACAGCACTGCCATAATGGGGTGGAGCACATATAAGGTGCAAATGACATGGAAAGTTGCATCCATCTTAAGACATTTGTGCTCATTTAGAGGACAGACCTGTGTCTGTGTGTGTGCGCGTGCTCTCTGGCATTTCAACTGAGTCATCATAGCCAGGTTGGACCGGCAGGACAAAAAGAGTGCAGCTTTTACAGGCTTTTTCATTTCCTGCCTCACCCCCAGCACTCCACCCCATCCCACCTCACCATCGGGCCTCGGGACAAATCTCACCACCCCCCGCCATCCCACCTCACCCTCAGGATAAATCTCACCACTCCCACCATCCCATTTTTAGAGGCGTTTTGAGTGGCCTCTCCAATCAGACCCTCATTTATCCGGCCATCTGACCTCTTCATTACAGAAGGGCACCACTCTCATCTGCAACCCCCTCCCTAATCCTGGTTCTTGGCACCGGCTCGGGCATAATTCCCCCTCCCCAGTCCTGGGTAATTATTGGATCACTCAGACCTTTAGTGCGTATATGATTGCCATCATGAATGCAGCATTAATACCCCCCCTCCTCCCCCATACACACACACACAAACCTAAAAATAGATCTGAGATGCCAAAGCCTGGTGAGGACCAATAGATCACCCAGGCTTGGCAGGAATGGCGTGTTATTGCAATATGGAAGGTTTGTTAAAATCTTGGAAGGTTTGCTAACAATTGTGTTTGTGTGCTGATGGTTAACATTGTGATTGCGCCATTAAATGTAGTGTCAGGCGACGGGTCACACTGCCCAGCAATACATTATCAGCAGAAGAGGAAGTGAGGTTATTTATTGTTCTCAATGCTCCATCAACAGAACCATTGAAACTGTTGGGGTGAGACTAGTGCCAGTGGAGTGTTTATTCAACATCCGGAGCATAATGCAGTGCCTAATATCAAAGCTGTGAGATTCTTAACAGGCCAGGATGTCGGCAACTACAAAAAGCAGACAGGGCGGGTTTATCAGCAGGTTTACGACCTCGCTGAGCTGAAGCATCTCTTATCGGTGGCCCTCCAGGAGACTCCAGAGAGCTGCCTGGGCAGTGGGCAGCCCTTCTGACAGCAGACCCAGCACAAGGCACTCTGGCTGGGGCAGCAGCCCCCTCCTACCCCCACCCCCTGCATACTGTGGTGGAGCAGCAGACTGCAAAGGCAGGACCTCCATTGAAATAGCCTGTGGGGAGGTTAGTGCCAGATGCCTACCGCCCCAGCTATGCCAGGCTTGCTGTTCTCCCTCTGACTGCTGGATGTGGGAAAAGAGACGTGACATGAGTGAGCAACAGCCAGAGTGCTGTGGATACACTACCCCTTATGTAATAGGTTTATTAATGCCCTCTAAATAATAAATTATACATTCATTACAGTTCCATGATGAAGTAGCATTAACCAAGCACAATTTTTTATTGACTGAGTCGTTTGTAATACCCACCGACCTAATAAACCACCAATGTAATAGAAACTGGCACAAAATCAGCATGTTTTAAACGTAATAATCCTACCAACGTAATAATTTCCTACCAACGTAATAAGTGTTGTCTACTGCCAACGTAATAACCCAATTTCCCAACAACGTAATAATTATTAAGTTTGCAGGAAGTTATTACGTTGGTAGGAAGGTTAAAACGTATTACATTAACTTCCCACCAATGTAATAAATCACTGATTATATCTGTTTTATCAGTTGTAAGGGTATAGTTGTCAATATTTGTCACCATCTAAACCATCTCATGACCATAAAACTTTACACCCCCCCATCCTTTACTTATACCTCAACTTATTATTCATCACCTTTACTAGGACCCAAGCAAAGCTACATGGACACCCCTTGTGACCTTTTTTTTTATTATTTCATTTAAATAAATGTAATAATTGCAGTCTGTGGCAGACCTAGAACCATATAGTAAATTATTTTTAAATGTAGTATATTTATAGGGACAGGTCCCAGACTCTTCATGCAAAGTTGATTTGTTTTTGCCTTACACAACACCTTTAGTGGGGGCCAAGCAGATTACTGCATAAGATATCATTGTCTCTCTACCTTTAGTTATTTTCATCATCTTTTTTACTGGGGGCCAAGCAGATGTGAATGCACCCATTGTGTTTCTGTCTTCTGGGGGCCAAGCAGTAAAGCTATACAGTGTTTCTACTCTTCTGACTTATGTTTTGTTAATAAATCGAGGTGTCCCAATATACAGACTTAATGGACAAGGCAGAGGCAGAGCAGACTTTAAGGAGATAGGTAAATTACCCCCAGAGCTTGAAAGGCTATACGGACATTAAGTAGAGAGGGTGAAGGGAATGGGGGGTTGGCTATGGCCTCCGGATTTCTTTTTGTGAGGGCCACCAAGTAGGCTAGCCTACCGCTAACTGTTGTTATACAAAGTCCAAGTGCCAAGTTACAGAAACATAAAAAAGAAGCAATTTTGACCTCATGCTAAGTTGTGATTGTTAGTAGATGAAATGCTGAGATGGTTGGAGAATGTGGGTGTCGGCAAAAGTGCTTTGAATGGTAGGCATTGAAAAAAATCTGGAAGAAAAAAAACCTCTGACTAAACCTACAGTATATGAAGTGGATCACAGGAGAGACTCTACAGAAAATACAAATGCGTAAACAGGCCAAAGACACTCTTAACAATAGTCGGACAAGAACCGCAAAAGCAAAAGCACAACAAGTTTACAAAATGGCAGACAAGTTTGTTAAAAAGAAACAACCTAGCAACCCAAGCAGAAGAAGCAGCAGCTCAACATAACATAAAGGAGCTTTATATTTATTATGACACCATATGTAAATTGGCTGGCAAACACAAAAGACCAGATAGGCTAATACTAGACAGAGATGGGAAAACACTTACAAAACAAGTAGACCAGATGAAGAGGTGGGCCGAGCACTTCAGAGACATACTGAACAGACCCAGGCCAACTGAATTGGCCATTCAAAAAAGGCCATACAAAAACTGAAAAACAACAAAGCACCAGGGCCCGATGGAATCCCCCCTGAAGCCTTCAAAGCAGACCCAGGGATGGCAACAACACTACTTTACCAACTCTTTGGACATATCTGGGAGGACGAAAGGGTGCCAAGGGACTAGACAGAGGGATACCTGGTAAAACCCCCCCAAAAAGGAAACCTTAAAGATTGCAACAACTACAGGGGCATCATGCTCACATCTGTGCCAGGGAAGATTTTAAGCAGGATTGTTCTGGAAAGACTTTCAAAAGAATTGGACAAAAAACTCAGAGAGCAACAAGCAGGCTTCCGTCAAGACAGATCGTGCACCGACCACAGTGCCACCCTCCGTATCATCATATAACAGACCCTGGAATGGAACACATCCCTCATTCTCACATTCATCGACTTCCATAAAGCATTCGACAGCTTAGACAGAGAGACTTTATGGAGACTCATGGCACATTACGGTATCCCGAAGAAGTTCATAACCATCACACAGCAGCTGTATCTACAATCATCCTGTAGAGTCATACATAATGGAAACCTCACAGACAGCTTTGCAATAGAGACAGGAGTCCGACAGGGCTGCTTACTGTCACCTTTTCTCTTCCTTTTGGCAGTTGACTGGATCATGAAGGCAACCACAGCTGAACAAAACCTGGGTATTCAGTGGACGATGTGGTCCCAGTTAGAAGATCTGGACTTTGCCGACGACATAGTCCTCTTGTCACACACCAAAACACAAATGCAGACCAAACTCACAAAACTTACCAGAATGGCAGCCACTACAGGACTTAACATCAATAAAACAAAAACCATAAACCACAAAACAAAGGCCATAAAACTGGATGGAGAGGCACTAGAAGAGGTGGACACATATACATATTTAGGAAGTGTTGTTGGGAAGGATGGAGGGTGTGGCAAAGACATACAAGCAAGAGTAGGGAAGGCAAGATATACTGTACATATTTAGGAAGTGTTGTTGGGAAGGATGGAGGGTGTGGCAAAGACATACAAGCAAGAGTAGGGAAGGCAAGATATACTGTACATATTTAGGAAGTGTTGTTGGGAAGGATGGAGGGTGTGACAAAGACATACAAGCAAGAGTAAGGAAGGCAAGATCAGCCTTTCTAGTGCTTAAGCCAATATGGAATGCAAAATATATCTCCAAAAATACAAAACTCTGCATCTTCAACTCCAATGTTAAATCAATGGGGCAGAAACTTGGAGAACCACAAAAGCATCATCAAACAAGCTAGAAACATTCATTAACAGATGCTTACGATACATCCTGAAGATTTAATGGCCTACTATCACAAATGAAGAACTCAAACCACACAACAACAACAAATTGAAATTCAAATCAAACGCAGGAAATGGGGCTGGATCGGGCACACCTTCAGAAAACCATCCTCTAACACGACCAGACAGGCCTTAACCTGGAACCCACAAGGTGAAAGAATGCCAGAAAGACCAAGAAACAGCTGGAAAAGGACTGTTGAGGCAGAACTCAAGAAAGCAACATCATCTTGGAAGGAAGCAGAGAAGATCATTCAACACCGAACCACCTGGAGGAAGTTCATGAATGACCTATGCTCCCCAAAGAGCAAAAGGGTTTAAGTCAAGTAAGTCAAACCTATATGATCGCCACTTTGTTAGCGCGGCGGTCATAATAATACAAGTCAAAGACCACTGCAGCAACTTCTCAGACAGAGAAGGTTATACTCAAATAAAGTATGTAAGTGTAGTGATTACAACGACAGAAAATGATATTATATAGTGATATAATATGTATAGCCTAATACCCAAAACTCGATGAATTAACAAAATGCCATTTACAAACGGAAGTTCGGGAAGAGCTTGACGGAATTTGCCACGCCTCCTTCTTCAATCAATCAGGTTACTTATTAGCAGTCTACCTGCCGAAGTTGCAGCATCGGTGTTACTCCGCTGGCAACCCACCACCTCCCCTCACGCCTCCCGTCTTCCATAGTTAAAGAATAAAGGGGTGTATGGCGAAATCCTGCTCGACTCCTGCCTGCGCAATTGACTCCTGCAGGATCCCGCGAAACACTTCAGGACCCTGGACAGAGACTTCGCCAAACATGTTTCTTGGTGTTTTATGCCCCAAACATTGTCTTCAAGGCAGCGCTGCCTGGAAGGCACTAGGGTTAAGCATGGGTTAAGGTTAGGGTTGGGGATAGGTTTAGGATTAGGTGCCTTTAAGTCAGCGGTGGCAGCGCTGCCTGGAAGACAACGTTGGGGGCATAAAACACCATCGAGCGCCAAACTAATTTAGATTGTTCTGTCCCTATAAATATACCACATTTTAAAACTATTTACTACACTGTTCTAAGGGCTGCCACAGACTACAATTATGGCATTTGAGTGAAATAATAACAAAAGAACACAAGGGGGGTCATGAGATGGTTTAGATGATGACATTTTTACCCTTACAACTATACCCTTACAACTGATAAAACAGATATTATATCACTAAGTCAGTGATTTATTACATTGGTGGGAAGTTAATGTAATATTTTTTTAACCATCTCACTAACGCATAGGTTCTCAAAGTGCGGCCGGGGACCAATGGCGGCCCGCGATGACATCTGATAACATCTGTAAAACTGTTAAAACTGTACAACTGTACTGTGTGCTTTGAAAAGAATGAATATTCGTTTAGTGGTGTTTAGTGGCCGTCAGGTTTTCCTGTGGTGCTTTGGTAGCTGGAATTGGCCCTGAATAAGGCCTATGCTGATAAGAAGCAAGGCACACTGAGACTGTTTGTTCTAAATAAGTTTGTACTTATGGAATGAAATGGACTGTTCTAAATAAGTTTGTACTTATGGAATGAAATGGACTGCAACCAGAACAGTTATATCCCAAATTTGTCTGTTGAGGGTAGAGAACCCCAGGGATTGTGTGTGCATTGCAATTTTTCTTAAAGGTACCCTGCCACACAAAACCGTTTTTACTTGTATTTTTTTTGTAACATGTTAGGTCCATATGTGTTTGTGCTATGTTGTGAATTTGAAAATGAACAGCTAACTCCTCTGTCAGCTCTAGCCACTGAAAAGAAATAAGCGGAGAAATTAGGCCAATTGCAAAAGCTCTTCAGATTGACTTGGAACTGATGAGCTCATTACTATTCATGAACTCGCCCAGTTGAGACCTTGCCCACAAAATTTGTTTAGCTCTGTGACAGTTTTCGTAGGCCTATGCAAGGATGGCTGAATGTCAACGGACTTGTGCGCTTTGCACAAATAGAACTTCAACAATGCATTTTGCCCAAGAACCCAGACTTGAGGATCAAATGGCTTCAGTTTATTTTTTGGAACAATGCCACAGGCTTTGCAAAAAGGTTGCTGTTGAAGCCTGGAGCAGGCTACCATCGCAGTCTACGACCAGTGCCTGTAAGTAAAACAAGTGCTATGTTATACAGGTTTAACGAACTCGCTAGCCTAGCAGGTTTTATTTATGCACATTTGGACAATGCTAGCACTCGCTAGCCAAGCTAAGTTCATGCCATGAAGCTAAAATAAGTTGATAATGGCTGTCATGTTATGGACGAAACCTACTAGCTGTTAGCTAATCAGTGTCAAGCAGCTTAGTTCGTTGAATATTAATGAGAACTGGCGCAAATCGAGCCGAGTCTTCATGCAGGCTTTCAATACCACACTAGAGTGGCTTGAAACAAGGTAACCTTGTTTTCCACAAAAAAATGTACAGTCCATGGTAGAACTTCAGACATTACCACAAAGTAATGAAATACGTGTGGCAGTTTTAGCCTCAGTTATGAATTAAAATATGTTTAATGCAATACATATAAACTGTAGAGATGCAACCTGGTCATTAAAATATTACAAATGGGATTTTTTCCTCAGGTTTTTTCTTTTCTTTTTCTCCCCCCGCCCCTTTGGTGGCCCTCAGTTAATGTTGGGTTCCTGAATTGGCCCTCACCAATCAAAACTTTGAGAACCACTGCACTAACGTAATAACTTCCTGCAAACATAATAATTATTACGTTGGTGGGAAATTGGGTTATTACGTTGGCAGTGGGCAATAGTTATTACTTTGGTGGGAAATTATTACGTTGGCAGGATTATTATGTTTAAACCATACTGATTTTGTGCAGATTTTTATTACGTTGGTGGGAAGTTATTACGTTGGTGGGTGTTACAGCCATTTTACATTTGAGCTTTAAGTCAGAATAGCGGATTAGCTATCTATACTGAATATTATGTTGATTATTGTGTTGTGTTGGATTTGCCACATAACAGCAGAGTGTTGGTTTTCAATAAGACTGCAAAGTGGGGACACATCTTCCCACTTATAATTTTTATTGTTATTTTGTAAATTAAAAGCTAAATAATTTATTTAATGTAATTTTAACAAAGAGTTACTTTTGACTAAAATGGAAAAAAAAACACAAAGCAGTTCACTCTTGCATAGTATGTGAACATTTCACTTACATTTTATCCTGTTGACAAATAAAAGCAAACAACTTAGGCTACTAGTCAGGCACTGAGATAATTGCATCAACCAAGCCCTCTGCTTAGTAAACAGGATGTGCAGGTGGGAGGATCGGAGAGTGTATTACTGTGGACCGTCTTTACTAATGCACCCACACATCTTGAGCTCGCCTGCTTCCTTCTTACACCCACACGCATAAAGGTATGGGAGTGCTTTTGCCTGTCTGGCTAGGACAGGCTAGACCACTGCTGCGGCCTCTCCTTGACTGCTTACTTTCCGGTGTCCTGCTCTCCCACGTCTCTTCCACTCTCCACAGGAGGAGTGTGTGTATCTCCTCTACTTTCGTAAGAAGTGTGTGTGTGTGTGTGTGTGTGTGTGTGTGTGTGTGTGTGTGTGAGAGAGAGAGAGATAGAAAGAGAGAAAGATGGCATTTGCAGTTTCAAAAGGCCTCAATTTTCTTGTCAGACATATAAGTGGTATTTCGAGTGCGAGTTTCAAGAGAGTGGTGCTCTCAAGAAGAGAGGTTCCGTCCTGAGCTGTCCTCTCGGATATGGAGTGGTACGCGGTGAGCAGCGGGCATGTTACCTGGACACCATGGCCACCACGAGGACACAACCACGAGTCATTCTTGTAAATGATGAGCCATCTGGCTGGAAACCAGCTGAGTGAGAGAGAGGCAGAAAGAAAGAAAGAAAGAAAGTTAAAGAAAGAAAGTAAAAGAAAGGAGAGAGTGACAATGTTGGGTCAGGTCTGAGTGAGGGATGGATGGGATGAGAGAGAGAGGGACAAAAGTGAGCAGCAGGCTTGTTGCGGTGCAGAGACAGCTTGGACTGGTTGTGTTGGATAGGGACGCAGGAGGGCACTTTTAGTGGGTGAGGTGTTTGGGGCAGCAGAGCAGACAGGCAGGAGACTAGAGACTGGTGGGCTGTTGACCGCCCTGGCCCTGAGTATCCCCCTCAGGCAATGGAAGAGTTTTTTTTTTGTTTAACTGGCAAGCTGCTGAAGAGAGTGACTGTCTCTAACCATCCTTGTTTATCTGAGGCAAGAGCCTTTTTCATGGCTACCTTGAAGACAAGCCTTTCTAAGAGTGGCAGGAAATATTCCACCAGTGGCTGAGACCAGGATGGATGGCTGCTTTTTCGGGGGGCCCGCCCCATGAAGCATGACCGTCCACTATCTGCGTTCCTAGATTTTGTGCAAGAAAGGATCACCCCTTCTCGGCGCAGGTTCAGGACTAGGCTACTTCAAGGCGTATTGGCTCTCCCTGCCCTGTGTAGAGTCTGTGGCTGCCTACAGTAACTCACCCCAACGGGCCTGTCAAACGGTGGCAAGCATGCCCTGCAACCAAGCCCTGCCATGCTACAGCCCTGCAACCATTCCCTGCCATGCTACAGCCCTGCCATGCTACAGCCCTGCAACCAAGCCCTGCCATGCTACAGCCCTGCAACCAAGCCCTGCCATGATACAGCCCTGCAACCAAGCCCTGCAACCATGCCCTGCAACACTACAGCCCTGCAACGCTACAGCCCTGCAACCAAGCCCTGCCATGCTACAGCCCTGCCATGCTACAGCCACATGATTGGCATGATGATTTCACATGTCAACTTTTGGTGGCGGAAGGGGGGGAATATGTATAGATGACTGCCATGTTTGCATTACGAATTTACCCCATACATTTCTATGGGAGAGTTTTTGAGTGCTGTGTCTCCTCATTAGAAAGTCTCTGGTAGCGCTGTGGTTGCGTTAGCTGCTGGCTGTACTATTTTTTGTATACAAAATTCAGTCAAACATTTTGTCTGACATTCATTTTTACCTTTAATTTGAAAATGAAAATATTCAGGTAAAATAAAAATTTTCAAGGGCCCTCTCCTCCATTGGGACCCTAGCAATCAGTCCCAATTTCACTGTGTTGCTTCCCAGTCGGCTTATCTTCCTGTCCTGGCTGTCCGAACACTAGCTGACCGTCTGAGCAGCATAGTATCCACACTTTTTTTCTCCAACTGTGTGTTTGTGTGCGGGGTGTGTTTGTGCCTGCACTGTTGGATGCTTCTCTGGATGGGGATGCTGGGAGACCTTTGGACTGTGGATTCCTTGAACTGTTGTAAATACTGATAATATCTATTTTTATATATCTTATTTATTATTACATCTTTTTATCAAGGTTGTGTTGGAGTAGCAGGGAATTTACTAATTTAAAGTAAATTTAGCAAGGAATTTAAGTCTGTTACATTTATTTTTCAATATACAGTACACATTCTTCTAAACTTTGTAGGCCTGCATACAAACACAGAAGTAGCACATGAATAGTCAGGCCGATTCTGTTTTTCAATTTTGTCTGGGTTGGTTTACCACTGGGGAAAGCGTTTGATATGGGGAATATAAAGGATGGTAGAGACCCCCAGTATTTTGGGTCACCTGGCTCTCCACTCTGAGCATATACAGGGTGAGTGAATTGTGTGTGTGTGTGTGTGTGTGTGTGTATGGGAGGTTACAACAGCATTCCGAGATTAAGATGCCAATGAAGGTGCTACAGTACGAGTAGCAGCTGCATGCCAAAACATACTGCTGTCCAGAAATTTATAACACCTGTTTAAAGCTCAATCGCACAGCGCAGCACTGTGTAGAAGCTCTCAAGCTCAACGTGTCCTGGCCTTGCAATTAAGTTTTCCCTTTTGCCACGCCGCCTCGTTTACCAATGTGACTCAAATTTCTCTCCCCCACTCTTGTCTTCTCTTTGATGAATGGTGTCTTGGTATGCTTGCTGTCTCTCTCTCTCTCTCTCACTCTCCCCCTCTCTCTCTCTCTCACTGCGAGAGATGTGTGTCAGAGACAGAGGGCTTGGCGCACTGTTTAATTTCAATTTCGAATGCCTCGGATGGGTGTAGTGGTGCATGTAATCTCACCTGGGCTTCTCCACTCGCCTCTGCCTTCATCAGTATGCTCACACAAAACCGCCGCTGAGTCGCCGACTTAATGGAAAGTGAATTCACATGATATGGAGAGGGAGAGGATGGACCCTCAAAGATTTGATACACTGACATATTTGCTCATTTGCTATTTCATAATTACCGGCTTGTTGTTGCTGCTATGAGTCAGGGATTAAAAAGAAAACATTTGGCAACACCAAAAATGAACATAGTTAACACAGAACGATTCTAGGTAAATAGAAACATATCAATGAGGTGATGAGCTGCGCTGTGGTTGAAAATTGTCATTGCTTGCTTTAAAGTCATAACAGTTAGCATTTCATTACGGCTAATTACAGAATTTGTTTGTGTTACGTGATCAGAAACAAAGGCAGACGACCTCTCAGTTTGGGAACTGCACACTGCAGAAGACTTGTTATTTCATCACTTTTCAGAATAGCTGTGCGGCGCCTTGTGTAAATTTCAGAAGCTTTTCATCTGACATTTGAAAGCAGGAAAAAGAAATCGACAGGAAAGCACATAGCTGTGTTTTTTCTTTCAGGAAAGAATAGATATGTGTGGGTGTGCACTGTGCAGTCCTCCTGTGCCACATCTCATTGGCGCACAACCTGTCTGCTTTCATCCATGAGGAATTTATCAGATGATGATAACAAATTAGATTTTTACCTCACTTTTTCTTTTTTAAAAAAGCTTAATATTATCTTCCATTCAAATGTACTGGTGACTCCTGCCTGTATGCTCATGCTCTGCTGTGTAAAACCCAGCTGGGAAGCAAAATTACAAGTTCAAGTTCCTTTCTTTGCCTCTCTGTCTCTGTCTCTCTCTCTCTCTATCAGGGTATCTCCCTTGGGCATAGCCCCATGCACCGCAGGTGGATGTAGCAAATTAAAAGATGTAGCCATTGTGTGTAAAGGGGTAGATTACAAGATTTTGGTTTATTTATAGTGTGAAATTCTGAAATTCTCAGCGAGACCACCATGTAAGATCACACAGTCTGACCAAAATTGAGCAGTTTTTTTTTTTGTGTGACTATACCCCTCCTATCCATTTTAATTAGTAACTTTCAATAGCCTGAGGACCTATTAGTGTTAGTTACTTTTTCATATTGGGGGTTAATTTCCCTCGTCATGCTGAGCAGTCCTAGGCGTAAAGAGAATGTCCAGAATCAGTTTGAAGTGAAATGAATGATCATGATGCAATGAGGAGAAACAGCAGGACGTCAAACGCCTTTGGAGTTTTTGTCTTTTTTTTTGCTGATGGAGAGATGAAATCGCATCAAACCTGGAGGAAAGTGGGGTTGTAAAAAAAAAGAGCCACCCTTTTAAACTTTTCCGCATTTGTTCGGTTCTATCAGAAGTGTTTCATGAGGGGTGGTTGCGGCCACTGAACATAAACCGGCCTTATCTTGGCTGCCATGCGAGATGCCAGGGTCTTCCTCCACAGCGATAAAAGGAGCTCTGAGGGAAGATGGCCAGCTCGGATGCATTCGGCTGAAAACCCATCAAGGCGAGATGAAACCACCGATAGACACAATAAGCGGGAAAACCAAAGCCTTATCACTTCTTACTAGTAAAGGAGAGAAAATAATCAATGAAGAACTGTATCTCAAGTCCTCATATAACCACTAAAAAAAATCTTTGACTGGGTCTCTCTCTCGCTCCCCTCGTGTTCCCCTTCGACCCCTCTCACTGTCTCTGTAAAGTCTTTTATGAGACTGAAGCCTCGTTACTCTGGGGAGTTGTGCATGTTACATGTAACACTCATACGCACAAATGAGCTACCTACATCCCATGTCTTACCGCGGGAGCTGCTGGTGTAGTGTAGCCTGTTAGCATCCCCCTTTTCACGGCAACCATCAGCACCACCACCAGAACCTCCTCCTACTGGTCCCGTCATCTGTCATGGACATTAAAGGCACTGTGCAGGAGCTTTCATTAGAGTCCGGGCTCCCACTGACGGCTGCGTCCGGGCCTCATTACTGCTATGCTCTGAGGGCTGTCTTGGCGAGCCAGCAGGGTTGAGGGGAGACAGAGAGTAAGAGAGGTGAAGATGAGAGGGAATGAAAGAGAGAGAGGACACAAAAAACATCACCGCTTCCCTCTACTCGGGCCTGGTAATTGATGGGGTGGGTTTGGGTGCCATTGGGGGGGGGGGGGGGGGGTGGGTGGTAGGGGATGTTGTGGTTTGGTGGTAGCGATGCCCAATTACGAGGAAGCCCCCGTGGCGCGAGTGGCCCGCTTTAAACACTGGCTAATTAAGCCATCAGTCGTCCTGAAGGGACCACCAGTGGCTTCTGATGCCGGAGACTCGCAGAGGAGCAGGGGCAGACTCAGTCGTGTTTTATTCCGCCAGCCTCCTGCTGGCGCCGCGCGGAACACTTTACAACAACGGCTCCCTGGCTTTCTCTCTCTGCTCTGGGCTACGCAGAAATCATCACATGCATAGCCACTGCTGAGAGATGGATACTGCTTCAATGGGTGTGTGTGTGTGTGTGTGGTGTTTTTCGTGCAGTTCTGGCTGTGAATTACATCTCAGTGGCTGTGTGCAGAGGTAGAGCAATTTGTTTCGTCATGACTTGGGGAGCCTCTGGAGGTGTGCGTCGGCAGAAAGAGAAAAAGCTGCGAAAAAAAAGCCTGTGAGCCAAACTGCCGAAACTTGTGCCTAAGTTTCTCTCCTCCCAGGGAGTGTGTGAAGTCTAGCAAACTATCGAAGCAGCGAAACAACACCTCTGTGAGGAAAGAGAGTGTTTTACAGGATGACTGTCATTACAGAGCACGTAAAAAAAACACCTTCAATTATTTCTCTCTTGCTCACTCTGCCTCCTTTTTCCTTCTGGCAGTTGATTTGTTTCTCGTTTTCTCTCTTTGTAATGGCTGAGCCCCTGCCAGACATCTTTACTTCTCCAGCCACCCAGCCACCAATCCCTCACTGCTGTCTCCTCCAAAAGCACATAAACTAGCCGAGAGCCAGCAGCAGCACTTGGCCAGCGCAGATCTCCTGTTCCCCTGGCCATGCAGCGCACCGCAGTTGGGGCTTGTGGGGGACAGCGGGGTGTCTCTGTGGAGAGGGAGGTCCAGAGAGGATAAGAGGAGAGAGAGAGTCTGCTTCTGTTGCTGTGGCACACCACAACTGTGTCTGTGAGAGAGAGAGAGAGAGAGAGAGAGAGAGAGAGAGAGAGAGAGAGAGAGAGAGAGAGAGAGAGAGAGAGAGAGACGGACGGACGGATGGCCTCTTTATAGAATGAGACATTGGGGTTTGAAAAGGCATATCGTGTTGATTTTTCTGTAACTTTGTGACTGAGAGAGAGATAGGAACAGGGGGAAGAGTCTAGTGTCTGTGCTCTATGTATACATAACTGCAATCTCTTCCTGGAGTTTCTGTGAAGTCAGGTGCTACAGGAAGTCACTAATTCTCCCTCCTTCTGGGATAACACCAGCAGTGGCGACTGGAGCAGATGACTTTGATTGTCACATCCCATCAGGGCCGGCGGACCATTCCAGAATGATCCATTAAAATCAGAATTGTTTTTGACAGAACACTGCTCTTGCGGCCTGCCAGCCTCTAGCTCATTCCAAGAACCGGTTACCACGAGAAATCCTCAGGCTACACGCAAGCATTTGCTCATCATATGAATTATTCAGCAGAGGTTAGCTTGTGTGTGTGTGCGTGTGTGTGCGCGCGTGTGTGTGTGTGTGTGTGTGTGTGTGTGTGTGTGTGTGTGTAATAGCTGCCAAGACAGTCCCCATGCTTCCAATTTGCCCCCATTCAGCACACTTCAAATTCAGAGCTTCAGATAGTGATCCAGTGAGCGCGGGAGGGGAAACGCGTTTGGATTGAATAGTGCGCTCTTTATTTGTGCAAATAAATTGATTCTACTTTACATTCCGCACAAGGAGTGAGCAGCGTGGGCTAGATCCATATGGTTTCATTTCTCAGGATGTAAATGGGTTCTGCGGTCCTGGTGATATGAATCTAATAATTCAATTTGCTCATGATCGGTAATTGATATTATGGAGGTGCTTTGTTGTAGACTAAAGCAGATTCTCTGTGGCCTGTTGGAAGAGGGTTCCATTTAGTGTTTGAAAGATACCTTACCCAGCTGTCATTGAACCTTGACCTCTACCAGAGATGTACCATCCTGGCTTGTCTCCCTGCACTAGGGCTAACAAGGTGCGTGTCTCTCTCTCGCCCATACCTGAACATGAACATAACCCTGAACATATAATGGCTGCTTCTTATTCTTGTGAAAATGTGTCTGTTGTGCAGGCGCTTGAGTGCATTTGAGTGAAAAGCAGACAAATGGAAAAGAGGATTTAAAAAACAAAAAGATAAGGGAGACTGTCCTCTCTGCATGCAACCATATGGAGTAAAGCTCTGCTCAGTACCCCGACCCCCCCCCCACCCCCCCACCCATATCTCACTTCCTCCAGGGGCTCAGAGGAGGAGAGGGAGAAGGAGAGGGTGAAGAGGGGACAACAAAGCACCCAAACACAGCCTGGGGGAGTCCTAAAGTAGCTTGCTATTTTGTTGTAATTTTGCTCAACCACCATCATTTGCCATATACTCCACTAAAAAACAAAACACACACACCCTCCGCAATCTCACTGACCCTCAAAACCACATGCTTCACATACACACACACACACACACACACTACACAAACACTCATACATACACACATCACACATTCTCTCTTTATCTCTCTCTCTCTATTTTTCTAACACACACACTCGCACACTCCGAGTGTAATTGTGGTTTGAGATGGCTTCAGGGAACAGCACGTGGGGAGCATTTGTGCTCACAATCATTTACTTACACACAAACTCTCTCTCTCTCTCTCTCTCTCTCTCTCTCTCTCTCTGTGTGTGTGTGTTTAATTGTGGAGAGAGAGAGGGCTTCAGGAGGAGCAGCACGTGGGGACCATTTGTGCTCCAAAGGAGCAGAAAACATCCCAACCCTCAGCAGGCCCACAACAACACACACACACACACACACACACACACACACACACACACACACACACACACACACACACACACCCTCAGCAGGCCCACAACAACACACACACACACACACACACACACACACCCTCAGCAGGCCCACAACAACACACACACACACACACACACACACACACACCCTCAGCAGGCCCACAATACACACACACACACACACACACACACCCTCAGCAGGCCCACAATACACACACACACACACACACACACACACCCTCAGCAGGCCCACAACACACACACACACACACCCTCAGCAGGCCCACAACAACACACACACACACACACACACACACACACACCCTCAGAAGGCCCACAACAACACACACACACACACACACACACACACACACCCTCAGCAGGCCCACAAAACACACACACACACACTCAGCAGGCCCACAAAAATACACACCCTGAATCATCTCTAAACATGATGAACGACCCTCATGGGAGGATGTGTGTGTGTGTGTGTGTGTGTGTGTGTGTGTGTGTGTGTGTGTGTGTGTGTGTGTGTGTGTGTGTGTGTGTTGATGCTCAGTGAGCTGCATTCCATACCGCACCTAGTTAAGAAAATGTTTTTTGCAGTTGGCTAGTTTCTCATCTGCATATCTCCCAGACACATACACATGCACAGTCACAGGCTCAGGCATACTGTAGGCACCCACACACAAGCATGCATGCACACACACACACACACACACACACACACACACACACACACGCCTGCTGTACTGGCTGATGAATGGAGATGAGAACGGTGGCAATTACGCTTCCACAAGGACGACATCTTTTTTCTCCTCCTGGTGCATTGTGGGTGCTCGGAGGACTGCCTGCTCTGGCTGCTACACAGAAACCCTGCACAAATCAATCTGGCCCTCTGGCCATGCACGCGATTAATGGCACGTGAGGTGTTTTCTTAGTGAAAAAACACTCTCTCTTTCTCTCTCTCTCTCTCTGTGTGTGTGTGTGTGTGTGTGTGTGTTTAACTTGTGTAGAGAAAAAAAACATTTGGGTAGTTTATTGGACTTTACGCACACACACACACATACTGTATACAAGGCAACATGTAGTAGCCTTTGCTGTGGGTGCGCAGAAGATGCACAGAAAACCCTACCTCAGACAAAATATAGAATGTGGTATATAATAACAGGCATACATCCACAATTTATTAGGAAATGGCATGCCACATTGAGCCACATTCCTCACTGTATGTAGATCTCCACAGAGAAGGTGTTCTGTTGGGTTCTCACTCATTCTGTTGGGTTCTCACGTGTTCTGTTAGGTTCTCACTCGTTCTGTTGGGTTCTCATGTGTTCTGTTGGGTTCTCATGTGTTCTGTTGGGTTCTCACGTGTTCTGTTGGGTTTTCGCTCTGTCTGTTGGTTTCTCACGTGTTCTGTTGGGTTCTCATGTGTTCTGTTGGTTTCTCACGTGTTCTGTTGGGTTCTCATTCGTTCTGTTGGGTTCTCACGTGTTCTGTTGGGTGTTGCAGGTGAACAGATTGGAGAAGCATCCCATGCAATCAGATTTTCTAAACGTCCTATTTTTACTTTCACCCCAACAGTGTCTTCTTCCCATGGCCCCACAAATAAGAGTGTTAATTACACGCTGACTCTGTGTTGTCTCTCTCGCTTGACCATTGGTATCGACAGGCGCTACTGTAGCTAGTAAACTGTTGTGTGTGAGAGAGGGGAGGGTTCCAGCAGAGAGCAGTAGATCAGACAGGCTCGATCTCCCATCTTTAACCCCACACTAAGTGGTCTAAAGAGCCCACAGAGACGTTCATCTCTCTCCCTTCTGTGGCCACAACTAAACGGTTGTATGTGTGTGTGTGTGTGTGGACGGGGGATGATGCAGTAGGAGTGTGTGTGTGTGTGTGTGTGTGTGGTGATGGTGGGGGCCATGGTTGAGGACCATGCTTCACAGAGCAGAATCGGTCTGGTCTGAGGCCATAGCAGTCTCTCTTTTTTCAGATCAGTGAACAGGCACAGATGCACTGCACAGATTCATGCCGGGTTGTGCTCCCGGAAATAGCCTGTCCCCAAAGACCTGCAGAAACGAGAGAGAGAGAGAAAACGAGAGAAAGAGTGAGAGAGAGAGAAAATAGAATTGTGGCAGTTTACTTGCTGGGAATGACACAAAGGTGAATAGCACTTTAATGGTTCAAGAGCTGATTCAGTAAAAACAAGGCAATACATTTCTGTGCTCTCCTAAATGAGATCTAGATATATAAAGACATGAACTGCACTTAAATGCAATAAATAAATGTAGTCAAGGGAATAGTTGCCAGGATCAGTCTCTTTTTATTGGCCTGTTTTCCAATGACGATTGGTACATCTTGTCTTGGCATTGGATTTCTGCTCATTTCTTTCAAATTGTTTTGCTTCCAGCATTTCTCTTAGTGTACGTTATGCCACATTGAGTAAAGACAGATCACAATAGCCTATAGTACTATAGTATATTAAAGACTAAAGACAGATCCCAATAACATATAGTACTATAGTATACTAAAGACAGATCCCAATAACATATAGTACTATAGTATACTAAAGACAGATCCCAATAGCATATAGTACTATAGTATAGTAAAGACAGATCACAATAGCCTATAGTACTATAGTATAGTAAAGACAGATCACAATAACCTATAGTACTATAGTATATAGTACTATAGTATAGTAAAGACAGATCACAATAACCTATAGTACTATAGTATAGTAAAGACAGATCACAATAGCCTATAGTACTATATCGGAACTCCCCCTATTACCGTCGGTCCCGTATTTCCGCCGTCTTGCGCGTATGTGTCACTTAATATCCATTTCTATACAAACCAAGACGGTGGATTCCTAAAGAAACGCAAACACCCACACCATAGGTGTATCTAAATGAGCTATGTACCAAAAATGACATTTTACCGTGACTCGGATAGCTGTAAACAGTGTTGTAAGGCTGCGTGTACACATCCGCTTGGAGCTCCAGTGGAATTTTAATTTCATGACGAGAATTCTCGGTCTAACCGTTCATCGTTGAAACGGCGTAAATAGGCGACCCATCAGGCCAGCACTATAACTCTGAGCGTGGTAAACAAATATTGACAAATATGGATATTTCAGGCAGTAAATGCTCCCGTTAAGAATCAAACCAGATTTTGTTCAAATCTACACACCTATGGCTACTGAAAAATGTAAGGTTCATTTAGCAAATGTTATTTTGAAGTGTTAAAAAACATTGTTGTTTTAGAATTTCCGAACAAAAGTGGTGATAATTGGGGGAGTTACGATAGTATAGTTACAGTATAATGGGCAGGGACTGCATCCTAAAACAAAGCTCTCAGTTCAGCTGTCAATATAGTATTGACAAAGTTTAACCTTACACTGTATCCAAAAAATTAGAGTCAGTTCAGCAGTGAATATTGTATGGGTAGAGTGGAGTTTAATCTTACACTGCATCCAAAAAATGAATCTTTTCATTCAACAGTAAATACTGTACTGATAGGGTTTTAACCTGGCTCAGTATTCTTAAATGAAACTCGATTCAGTGGTAAATATGATATTCATAGTATTTAACCTTACACTGTATCTAAAAAGGAAACTCTCAGTAGAGCAAGGACATTTTGATTTGAGTCACATTCAACCCCGTTTGTCAGTGTGTTGTCACAGTATATGTGGCATACGCAGTAAAGTGCCATACTGATCTGATGTTCCCTCTCCATTGGGAGTCACTCTGTGACCTTGGCTGTAACGAAATAAGTTAGTGTATATTGTCATTGGTTAAGCTGTGGATCTCTCAGTCCTCCATATCTCTTGAGTGTCATTGGGATAAGCAGGCAGTTCAGCATGCAAGAGTGGCACTTTTCCCAAGTGGAGCTGGAGAAGCAGACTGAAGAGAGAAGGGAGAAGTATCTCTCTTACCGACCGAGGGGATGTTTGTGATCCATTCTCAAAACACCTCAAGCTGAGACAATCCCCATAAGCAGTAGCTTGTGATAAATGTATACACATGCACGCACGCACACGCACACACACACACACACACACGCACACATGCACAGACAGTATAGTTGAGAAAAAAAAACATGTACTTTTACGTACATTTATGTACATTTTAGCCAGTGCTTGAATGGCCGTGCCAGTGAATTAGAGTGCACAAGCACTGTGTCTGCCTTTGGAGTGCTGTGTCTGCCGCATGGCAACTCAGAAGTGGCCACCACTGATTCGGAGAGTCAAGCGCCACTCTAGGCTTCCTCCTCCTCTTCCTCCTCCTCTTCCTCCTCCTCCTCCTCAGTGTGGTTATTCCTGGACGATCGCCTCATAGCTGATCAGGTTGTTGACTATCGCTGTGGTGAGATGATGCCTGTCACTCCTCTATTGACGTGGAATCCATCTTTAAAGGCTTAATGTGAAAACACTGATGTGACCATACACACACACACACACACACACACACACACACACACACACAAACAGAAAACATGTACATGTATATGCCGATAAAAAAGAGAATAAGAAATTGATTTTGCTTCTATGATAGACTACGGCTAAAATAATACCTAGAATATGAATATTTGTGTATTCATTTGAATGGCATAATAAGCAGGATTAGGATGGCATACACATGATTATTCTCTGTGTGTTGGAGCAGTGAATATGCCTACTTTTTAGTGTTGTTTTGCTTTAATGCTGTCTGTCAAATGTGGTATATTTTCCTCCCTGCAGACAGATGCTCCCCTCCTGTCACCTTGACCTTTGCCCTGCGGACAACCTTCTCAGGGGGCGCCGCACACAAACAAACACAAACACTCACTTCCTGTCTCTGTCCCAGCTGTCGCTGTGCTCGGCAGTGCTCTGGTGTTGCCAAGCAGATGCATTGGGTCTCTACACAAACTGAGCGTGCCCCACAGGAACAAGCAGGACTCATACCCACAGACCGACAGAGAGAGAGAGAGAGAGAGAGAGAGAGAGAGAGAGAGAGAGAGAGGGGGGACACTGAGGGAATGACAGACAGAAAGAGACGGCAGAAAGAGATGGAAAGGGAGAGAGGGAGAAACTAAAAACAAAATGGAGAGAAATGGATAGGCACAGAATGAAAAAAGAGGGAAAGAGAAATATAGAAAAAAAAAGACAGACAAAAACAGAGCGAGGGATAAAGAGAGGAGAGGAAGGAGAGTGAGACAACAGACAAGAAATAAATAATGAGGGACACAGACAGAAATGTGGAGAAAGAAAGAGATTGAGGGAGAACAACAAAGGGAGAGAAAAAAGCCACTAAAGACGCGTCAGTGAGGTGAGGGGGAAAACACAATGCAGTCTTGATTGTGACCCAGCGCTCTGCTCCCGATGCATGACCCGGGCAATGAATGCTCTTGGCCTACACGGCAGGACGGCCGCCACTCATCACCGCCGTGAGCCCCTCTCGCCACAGGAGCTCACGCACATGATGGAGCTCACTCTGCCGTCTCCTCACGGCAGCTCTGGGATGGGGAACAGCCACTGGTTTGGACGTGATGAGGAACCGTGTCCCAGCCGGCAACAGCCGACTCTCAAACAGCACTGGACCAGTGTGCCCCTGGATGGGATCCCCACAGCACCACCACCACCATGAGCCAAACACATGAGCTCACAGTCATCACAGCCATGGGTTTTGGTGTGATGATGAAGAACACTCCTGGGTAGCAGCCGACTCTCAAACAGAGCTCAGAGCCCAGCCTTGGCCCAGCTTTGGGCCAGATTCAGGCCAGAGCCACTGCAAGCATTGGCTGCTCTCTCTCAGGCGAGTCTTCTCCATAATGACAGCATGCTAAAAGAAGTCCACTCATGGATAATATGCTGCTGGTTTTTTTTCTTACCCTGCAAAACCCACCATTAGTATCAAGGTTGGTCAGTTCACAGCCAATCAGGCAGACTCTGGAGTGCAGATGAAACCAATTGACTGCAGACCCTTCAGAGATAAAGCATAGTCTCCCATGAGTGACTCTACCAAGGACCACTGCAATATGAATACTGAATACCAGTAATATGTTTCATAAAAGCAGTTTTACAGGAGTGGGGAAAAAAAAATTCTGGTTATCTTCCGCTTTTGTCAGGTGGCCTTAAATAGATCTTTGTGACACAAGTGCTCTTGTGCACGTAATTGCAGAATCATTCATATGGTAAAATATTAATGCATGCTGTGAGACACCACAAGGGAGCTTAATCATCATAAGGAACTTATCACACTTAACCCCTAACTATTTCCCTGATGGCTCTTTTGATGGGGATATTGCACGGGAGGGTCAAGAATAGAGTGCTCAGCTGGATTCATACGGTGGCATATATACTGTAGGTTTGGTAGTGTATACTACACACACACACACACACACACACACACACACACACAAACACACACTACTGTTTGCATAATGAAGCACACAATGACACACGCAGACACTCTGTCCTGCACACATACATTGTTTTCACATCCTAGAGCAAACTCACACAGAAACTGAATTGTATTTAAATGCACACATACACAAAGATGTGCTGTGGAGCAGTTCACACACACATCACACACACACAATTATTTTCTGCACTGCACACAGACATACAGTAGTGTGTGCATCCTCACAGAGACAAAGACACTGTACTGACTGCACATGCACACATACACACACACACACACACACACACACAATTATTTTCTGCACTGCACACAGACATAGTGTGTGCATCCCCTCAGAGACAAAGACACTGTACTGACTGCATATGCACACATACACACAGACATGCAGACACCAACTCTCTGCGATGGACTTTCTCTCTCTCACACACACACACATACATACACACACAAACAAAGTCACACTTCATTTCACACACAGGGCCACACTCCGCTGCAGACACAGTAGCACAACAACTGTAGCTGTGTCTAACGGCCCGCTGCCCTTTCTTGTGTAAATATCACAGCTGGGCAAATCTCCTGCCGTGCGATAAGAGGACCTCACTATGTCATGCCACCCGTGTGGACTTTAGCTGGCCTCCGCCGCGCCTCCGCCAAGGTGTGCTGCAGGGAGCCAGCCACGGCAGATGTGCCCAATGGCGCCACTTGGCCGCATGGCTGCTTGGTGTGACCGGTGTTTGTTCTCACCCTGCTGTTGTTTGATGGAGATCCCCAGGAGAGGCCGAATGCAGCGGTGGGGTAGGCAGGGAGAGGAGGAGCAGTGGTGGGGAAAGCGTGGAGGTTGGGGTGGGTGTTTGACCCAGAAGGTACGGGGGTGGAGGTGTGAATATGATGGGGCAGGCATGAATTATCCAGTCCGATGTAATGTAAAAACCATGTCAGAGTCGATGTCTGTGTGTGTGTGTGTGTGTGTGTGTGTGTGTGCGTGCGTGTGTGTGTGCGTGCGTGTGTGTGTGTGTGCGTGCGTGTGTGTGTGCGCACGCGTATATATACAGTATGTGTGCAGGCAGGAGAAGGAGAAGCGAAGAGGCTCATTATTGCTGTGCCCATGACCAAAGGGCCAAACTCACTTCTTGTATCCTGCTATGAAATTCTGATCCTTCTCCATCAGGGCATGAGGGATTAGCTGTGGGCTAACCAGCAGTGGTCAGAAAGCTGCCCAAGCAGAAGCAGGACAGCAGATAAAAGGAGAGTAGTAGCCAACTGAGGAGGATGAGAGAGCAGCATTGTAATGTTATAATGAAAGTGCATTCAATCATATAACATTTTCTTGTATTCGTCCCAATAGCAGCACCAATAACGATGACTACAAAATGTTTCTTTAAAAACTCTTGTACTGTTTTGAAAGATGTCTCCCAACTGAAGATGATTATGAGAGAAGCATACGTGAACATGCATTCAGTCATAGACCCGCATCTCTATCTGACTATCTGACACTATCATGGCCGACTCTGCTCCGGTGCTCTGGTCTTTAGTCTACTCATTTTCTATCTCATTTGTTCAACATTACAATGAGAAAAGGTCAGGACTCATTATTAAGAGATTATTCGCGCTTGCCTTGATGCAGTGTGTCACGGATCACAACACACCACCACTCTACTTTGTCTTTATTTTTTATTTTTTTTAATTTATTTTAAATATATGCTTCTTCACCCGGCAGATAGAGTGCATCTGCCCCCCAGCCTCCTCTGTTGGGCGGCACAGTAGTCATTCAAGCCTAATAAATGGGAAATCAACTTAAGTTATCCCTCTAGCCACCTATGGTGGCCTCTGTGTGCCTGGTCCTTTAACCTTGCTTAATTGGGATTCCTGCTGTTTAAATGTTAACTCAATTAAAGCAAACTGCCCCTGCCACGCTGAGAATCGAAGCCGGAGGAAGTCCCGAATCACTGGCGGGAATGAAGCAAGCATGTGAGAATAAACAATCCCTGAGGTTGTGGTGCCTGTGTGTGTGTGTGTGTGTGTGTGTGCGTGCGTGCGTGCGTGTGTGTGTGCATTGATTAGTCCTCACCTTGTTACACTTTCATTAGACATCCTAATGGTTGCTTGGTCCCAATTACGGGCTACGCTGATGGATTTAAGGTATTCCTCGGCATGCTAACTCTCCTTTGTTTTCTTATATTATTTATTTATTGTATTTCATTACATATATATATATATACTGTATATATATTATGAGTGAGTAACAAAAAATACCTGAGTTAGAAAAGTACACTGCTGTATTGATTTAGAAGGGGTGCTCCCCTACAATGTGAATGTGAGTAATCTTTTTGCAACTGGAAAGAAAAAGTCTTGTGCATTTATTCCCCCTTTAAAACTCGGAAGTTGTTTTTCTCCCCTATTTGCCCTACTAGTTTAATCCTTCTGACAGTTTGTTCGTCGGCCATACATGACACTTTATAAAAGAAGGGAATCTGTCGAAATGGCAGCTCAGTGCATGCTTGTGTGTGTGTGTGTGTGTGCGCCACTGTGATGTGCCAACAGAAGAACTCAGATCAGAAACTATCATACAAAAGACCTACTGCACTCCTTTCCTACAGTACAGAAGTGTGTGTGTGTGTGCGTGTGTGTGTACATGTAGGTGAGTGTGTGTGTGAGAGTGAATTCACATTGTGGTAGCTCTCTAGGGAATCCCCATCATATTACTGTTGGGATTCCAAGCGCACCAAACCCCTGACCCCCTTATATCACACTGTATGCTTGACAGAAACAGCTCAGATTTAATCTCTCTCTCTTTCTCTCTCTCTTTCTTCCAGTCTTTATGCTTTCTTTCCAACTCTCTGAAGCCAGAAGCAGACTTTAGCCCAGATCACAGCACCAAATTGCACAAATGCACATTCTATTTATGAGTATCATCCATAAACGCGCTTGCATACAGGGAGCTGGTTGAGTCTGTGTGATCATTCACAAAGACAGAGACAATGGGTAAAGTAATTCTGTATCTGAGAAACAGTCGGGCGTTTGATCTAGTCTCTGTATTATTTAGACTTCTGCATGATTAACTTTTAGATCATAACAGACTGGGGAAGAACTGTCATTTTGTCTCAGTGGCAGTGTTTTGCAGGCATTAATAATGGCTTTTACACAACATGAACACACACGCACACACCATATATGTAGCTCATGAAAAAGAAGCTGTTACATTCACCATATAAGACAATTAGAGGACTGCAGTTAGCAGTTGGAAGCTACTCTACCAAAGCACTCAGGCATACAGCAAATACACAGGACAAGTGAAGCCTACACCCTGACTCCACCCTGTGACTGAATAGGCCTACTGGTCAGAGTGAATTAGCGCCTCATTGCCTCATAGTCTGAGACAACGTAGGTCATCATAGCCCGAATTAGCAAATAGCTAGGCCTCTCATTTGCCGTTTTGGTTCGGATTAGCGCCCGCCTCATCACCTCGGCATCATGACTCAGTGTAGCAGCATGGCTCCGGCAGCGAGCATTTACGTAACGTCATTGACCCACTATCGTGAGCTAGCTGGGACTCATTGCTAGATTATTGTCAGCTAATTTAGCCCGTTATTGTCCCAGATCTCTCGGCCATTGCAGGTTCATTACCCCAGCAAGTCAAGTTAGTTTGGCTTCACTGCTCGAGCACTGTGCGCCAAATTAGTGAGCACCAAATCAGCTTAGCTTTTTTTTGGTCCATTGTTGTAAGTGTAAACCTTGAGATCCACTGGAGGGCTGACTGGCTAGAAAGCTAATGAATTCTAGTAGACAAACATGTTAGAACTGAAATAGTTAGGGCAGCCTGGGGCTACTGGTTAGGGCTTTGGGCTTGGAACTGCAGTTCGATCCCCGACCAGTAGGCACAGCTGAAGTGCCCTTGAGCAAGGCACCTAACCCCTCACTGCTCCCCAAGTGCCGCTGTAGCAGGCAGCTTACTGCGTTGGGATTAGTGTGTGCTTCACCTCACTGTGTGTTCACTGTGTGTTGAAAGTGTTTCACTAATTCACGGATTGGGATAAATGCAGAGACCAAATTTCCCTCACGGGATCAAAAGAGTATATATACTTATACTTATACTTAGTTTATTTGTTGTCCAGTGCAATATCAAAAAACACGCTACACTCCAGAACTCCTCCATTTTCTCTTCACTCCCATGCACCAAAAACCTACTTCACCCCACAAACCAGTCTGGGAAATGTAGTCTAACATTTAATAACAGACCCAATTTCAGTGCTTACATAAGCTTAGCTTCTCTGAGCTGGTTCTGTTTGTCCTGGCTGTTGATGTAGGCCCACATTAACGTAATGCCAATAGGAGCTATACGAGAGTGTGTAGCTTGGTGTCGTAGGGAGACTGTTGCCTGGGTTGCCCGATAGGCCTGGTACAGAGCACGCTCTGGCAAACGCTGCTTTGACGTCATGATGATGTCTATGGACAGAGGACGCAGGTGCATACAGTATCTGTATCTGTTTACCCTCTAACGTCAAGGGCCCTGTGTGTGTGTGTGTGTGTGTGTGTGTGTGTGTGTGTGTGTGTGTGTGTGTTGGTGGGAGGGGTAGAGGCATGAGATGAGGGGTGTTTGAGTGTCAATATGAGTAAGTGTGTGTGTGTGTGTGTGTGTGTGTTTCTAGTTGTTGCTGTAAAGCTTATAGTTTTTTAGTACATATAATGTAAGAGCCTGGGTGAACCCTGACACATTTTTGAATGCATTTGAATTTGCTCAACAGATCCGTCTGGTGTAGCTCTATTTGAACTACAAAGCCAAGGACCAATCACAGCCATAACCGGTATGGGGCCGATTATATGATGTTATATGAACACTATGAATGGCTGTGCTGATGGCGTCAATGTTGGAATTGAGTAAGCAACTACATTTTAAACCTTTGTTTACAAGAACAATGTTTTGGCTTCATCTCCGTTCTCCACTCCACTGTGTTCAACAGCACCACTAACTGTGTCTGACTAAATCTAACTGAACACTCCTTTTCCCATACATTACGAAATGGCTTCTGACTGACATCTCCATGTGTGCAATACCTCAGAGATATTTTATGTTGGATTGTATTGTCCATACATTGAGTGCGTAGTATACTCGAATAAACACCATAAATAAACGTAGGTTAAGACATGTTGATGTTTTTTTTCCCTTTCACTTTTTAACAGGGCCGTTTCAAGGAATTTGGGGGCCCCAAGCAAAATGGACATGGAGGCCCCCCCCCACCGCACGCAAAGCCTACAGGAACCACCGCATAGCCATATAGTTTAAGTTCACCCACAGTTTATATAAAAACAAAAATTTGACAGTGCAAATACTGCAGTTGCATATATATATACTGTGCATTAGTTTTGAACATTTTGAACATTTGAACATTTGCAAAAACACCACCGTACCATAAAATCCAATATAAATGTAAAAAAGTGCACAATAACTAAATCCAACATACTTAAACACACACACACACACACTCACATTAACATTTTTCAGTTCTCACAAAGTGAGAAAATAAAACACTGCCATCTTATGCAGAAAAAGGATGCATTGTTCAAACTATAAAGAGTGCAGGTTGTATAGCAATTTAAAAATCCAACATAAATACAAGTACACACACACGCACACACATATTAACCTTTCAGGCCATCTTCATCAGTGGAGGTATCCTTAGGAAGAGCCTGAGGGCTGAGAAATTTAAGCAAAGCACCTTGAGGGAGAAAGAAAAGATATGTTAGCATTTCCATATTTTGATATTTAGAAGGGATGCAGCTGCTTTCACAACTACCAATTCTTACTGTAAAAACATCCCAAGCTAATGTTATACATTGACCTAGGCCTACTTGTAGCTTAGCATTTAAGCATTCTGCTGTTTGAGAATTAGACAGACGCACCTGGTGCTTTAAAGACAGTAAACAGCTGGCGTGCATGAATACTACTAGACATGAAAGTTCCAGTCTGCTTTGATGCATGGAATTTATCGTGTGGTTTTCCTAACCCCCATTTGGTAAATAGATTATCACGGTCGAATAGTTAGTAGGCCTATAGCAGAGAAGCTATGCCACTTTCATCAAAACCTATTACAAAGCTATAGCAATGTTATGTCATTAAATACGATAAACAGTGATTCTGGAACAGATCTGCGTCTTCCTTATCCCGTTAATAAACATATTACAGTAACCATATTCCGTCCGTTCGGGGAAAAAAGTTGCGCTAACTGTTCTAGTTTGTTACAAGCAGCATGGGCCGTCAGGCAGGTAGTTAACATAAACATTTTTTGCTAGGCTAGCCTTCCTGCTGCGACATTACACCATTTGTACAAGACAAGTAGAGCTATTTTATCCAGTGTAATTTATCACTTACCACTATCTTGTTTTTTCTTGTCATCAGAGAATGTCTAATAAGGGTTGTCATCCTCTTCATTTCTCTTCTGGCTTCCGGACGCATAACTCCGCTTCATTATGACTGCTGAGGTTTTATATTTTCGCGGCAGCAACAGAGACCACAAACCTGGCTGGCTGGCTGCTGTCAGCGACTACTGAGAGGGGCCCCCTTGAGGGGGATCCCGGTATTGCCGGTAACAGTGTCGTTGCACTTTACTGCATTGACTATCAAAGGGGCGCTCACAGTTTGTCGTTGCATTTTATTCTTAACCAGTCGTTGTCTTGGGGCCCCTGGCCAGCTCGGGGCCCCAAGCAATTGCTTGGTTTGCTTGCCTTCTAGCGACGGGCCTGCTTTTTAATGCCTAACAGGCTTGGCTCTTTATTATTCCACAGCTTGGGTCTCAGGGCTGAACCTAGGCCTGGAATTTTAATCATGACACAGCGGTTATGCTTTCATAATCGACCTGTTCTCAAAAATATGTTTCAAATTTGTTCTTAATCCCATAATTTTATACTTGAATTCACACAGAAATGACTTTTGAAAGCATTATGCAGTAGTAAATATTTCCCTATGAGAGAGAAAATCCCAGAGCTTCATCTTAAACAAAAAAAAAGCCTTGAATTTGAAGTGGCAAAGAAGTGTGTGTGTGTGTGTGTGTGTGTGTCTGAGAGGGAGAGCAAGCACGAGCATGAAACTCCTTTTAAAGTTTAACATCTTGCTGCCATTGTGTGTTATGGTGAGCCATGTCCAACCATGACGTCAGAAGGATATGGATTTCTTGTGTTCGCTGACAGCAAGCTGTTCTTGTTCTTTCTGGACATATTTAGAATTCAGGAAAGAAGGTTTCTCTGTTTCTCCTCTGTGGCAAAAAAGTAATCAGTCAGGGTGAGGTATGGCTTTATGGTATAGTTTGAAGCCTACCTGCATTACATCAGAAGGTATTGATCAAATAACAAAAGTGCCCAAATCATCAATGGCCTCCTGATGGACCATCCAGGCTGGGATACAATATTAACAAGAACATTCAGTACAAATGAATAAAATCAAATGAGGAGAAATGTAAGAAATCCTATTAATGAAATGAGGTGCAAGGAGATTTCCAAAAAAAATCATAAAAGGTTCTTTAAAAAGTGGTACGGATATATATATACGGAGCAGAGACACAGACACAGAACACAATGCAAACAGGGCAGGTCAAGAAGACACACACACTACACCAACAGGGGAGGTCGCAGCCCCCCACACAAAAAGGATCACACATGAGGGAAAACTAAAAGGGAAACATGTTACACTAAAGACACTAACTTTACACTTATAACTTAAGAGAATAACGACATAAACCCCCCAAATGTTCGCTCTCGTATCCCAGCATGCCTTTCGCGGGAGAACGCTAACACTGTCTTTTTGCGCCGACGCTACATAGCTCCCCCAACAAGCCATTGCCGTCCTCGGCAACGACCACGAGGTAGCCACATGCTAGCGTCGGCGCGCGTCGCCCGCCACTCAGTCCAGTGCGACAGTACCGCCAAATCACGTGGGGTGCACACGCCGCAGGAGCTCACTCAACAGGGCGCCACGCTGCTAGCAATCCAGTTCGGGCGTGCTAGCAGCCACGTGGCCGACCCCGCTCGTCACCAGCTCCCTCTCAGCAGCCGCCCAGCAGCTGCACTTTCCGGGGCGTGTCACCACAGCTTTCCTCCTCTCCTGGCGGGGCCCTAGGTGGCCTTTTCAACCGTCGACAATGTACCAAGCACCGGGGTTCGAGGGGGGTCAGATGAAGCTGCACCAACGCCTCTCCGATCCGTCGAGTCACCGACCACGACAGACAGGCACCGACTCCGCAGCAACCGGACCACGCTGAGCTCTCCCGCTGCAGCTACACTCTTAGAATTTGGAGGGCCTCCATTCACTCTGCTTGTCTAGTAGGTTCTTGGGAGAACCTTTCATAGTTCGTGTTGGTTGGAGGTTCCTGGATGAACCAGAATGTGCCGTGCGCGAGCTGGACATTTGAAATTGCATCAGTTGGTTTGTCAGAGCCTCCTGAGTTTGCAACAAACTATCTGCAGGTGGGTAATGGTGTCTATTTATAGTTAAATATTTATAAAGATATGACATATTGATACATGGTGAGCCCATTCAAGTGTCGATAACAAGTGTTTTCAAAGCGTCGCGTGTTTAGGCTACGTTTACAGTTTAGGTCTTTGATGGCTAACGTATCATTTTACCGCTAGCAATTCCTGGTCATTGTTTTATTGATTGTTAGTTGCATATTTATTAGCTAGTAATGAAATTCATTTGAATGACATTGAGATAAGATTTCTATTTTTACTTCTCATTCGGTTTACAAAGTTATATCTCCATTGAGCCCATTATAGCCTACTATTAAAGTTACACTTTGGCTCCACAATGCTAGCCATAAAGTTACAGTTGTATCGCTAGCATAAGGTTTTTTGTTTACCTGTCGTCAGACAGCATTTTAAATATTACCAAGATGTTCACGTGTGTAAGAGTTTAAGATTGGGATGAAGTAGGCTATATTGTGAATGTTAAACCTCTAGGTAACTATTTGGAAACATGTTTAGATAGCTCTTAAAGTGAACGTTACCTTGCGTGCTATTAAACCCAATAGGAAACCCACAAATGCTAGCTCGCTAACGTTAGCTAAATGTACTAACTTAATCCTATTTACGTTTTGCAGGTAGATGCTATCTCTCAAGTAAATGTATAACGACAGTTGTTCTGCGCTGGTTGCAAAGTACAATTTCCTCCGGGATCGCACAGAGAAAGGCTATGTAAGTCTTACTTGTTAATTCTCGTAATTTGTAGTTTTTGTAAGAGCATCACAATTTTTTATATAGGTAAGCATTGTTTATTTTCTTATTAAACAGGAATCGTGGCATCAAATGTTAAAAAATAAATTTAAAAAAGAACAAAGACCCTTGGTGTTTGAGTGTCAATATGAGTAAGTGTGTGTGTGTGTGTGTGTGTTTCTAGTTGTTGCTGTAAAGCTTATAGTTTTTTAGTACATATAATGTAAGAGCCTGGGTGAAACCTGACACATTTTTGAATGCATTTGAATTTGCTCAACAGATCCGTCTGGTGTAGCTCTATTTGAACTACAAAGCCAAGGACCAGAAACAACATCCACTGCTATAATGGTAATGGACTGAACTGGGAAACCCACCAAAATGTAGCATTGTCCAGGATCTCAGGATCCTGTTTCATGTGTTCTTTCTTTCATAAAATATTGTGCTGACATCATTACTATTAGTGCTTCACTTTTTTGTCACTGGCAGACTGGAGATGGAACTAGCACTATTGGAGAGGAGGCCATCAGCCTTGGATGCCACCGGGAAAAGATGCACGCTGAGTGCCATAAAAAACACCCAAATCTGTCTATTCTACAAGACAAAATGGCCCGAACTAGGGTAGAGAGAACAGTATACTTAGAAAACCATTCGACAATGGAGACCCTTGACGATTACCCTGCACTGCGATTTCCAGTAATAGTGAGTATGATTTGACTCCCCTCACTGTCACTTTGTTAACTTGCAAACTGTCACGTTTCCCCTGTAGTCTGTGAGCCAGATTTGGCCCATCGGTAGGCTACCACTTTCAGACATAATTCCTAGAAAATTAATGGGACATTTACACACAGATATTACACGACACGGGTGTGCCGTCCTTGAGTTAGAAAAACATGCTAAAGTATTACATTGGTGTTAGCTTTTCTTTCTTTTTTGTGCTATTGGCCTATTTATGTTCATTATAAGCCTGAGGTATTTATTACATAAGGTAAAAAACGTAACAAATATATTTCCCCATAAAACTTCCTCAGATGATTATTAACATTAAGGCAACAATTTTTTTTGTATTTTGCAAGTTTTCTAAAACGTGCAAATGAGACATCATAATATATGCAATAAATATCTATTATTTATGCACGTATTTCATATATTTTTTTCTGTGTTATTAAAAGCTTTTTGCAGAAACAAACCACCAGCTTGATGTTGACGTTGATCGCAGCATTATGTCAGGAATGGGAATTGTAGCAAGAAAAATTATAGAAGAATGCCAACGACGAGCCACAGGACGGGATCTCTTTAAAATGTATGACGATGCCAAGGATGCATTTGCGGAGGAGTCCCACAGAGGTCTTCAGGTGATTCTCGCCACATTGCTCCTGCCACATTTATTCAGGGAGGACCCCAATGCCATTTATCTCATCAACAAGGTATGGTTTATTGTCAGTAGGTTAAAATGCTGTCTTGATACGTCTCAGCAGTTTCCTATAACATTTTTTGTTCTGCCCTAGGACTCAGAGGTTCCAACGCCGGTACTAATCATTACCGGAAACCCCTTCTTGGAGGCTACGTTTGGTGTACGTCTGGACTACACAGATATCCTCACCCACAAAGTTCATGACATCACCCTTGGGCTTGCAACTTTGATGTCAATTTATTTCGTGTTCAACATCGAATACCACAAAAAGGTCCAAAACACTCTTAGTTTCATTGAGAAGTACCTTATGTCCAATACACCAGAAGGAAAAATCTCTCCCACTGTCATTAAAATGGCTAACTATTTGTTTTCTTAAGCATACTGCATTGTCTGAACAGTCATCTCATTCTCTCTCTTGCTCGCTCTCTCTCTCTCCTACTCTCTCTCTCTCTCATTTGTAAAACATAACAATAGATGTGTGTGTGTGTGTATAAAATGTACATATATATATATATATATATATATATATAGATCCAATTTTATGTTTTATGACAATAATATGTAGCTATAATAGGTCTGTATGGCATCTGGTCTGATAATTGTATGTACATCACTACTTCATATTGTATGATATATCTATATGATGTCATATTATTTATTATTACAAATGTAATGTTTTATTTATTACAAATGTAACACTGTATAAATGAATGATTTATCAATATTTATTAATCAATAAAATCTATGATTATACATATTTGTCAGTAGTATCACTTCTAATGGTAATAATAATAAAAAACGTATAAGTATAACAATAATAATAGTAATAATAATAAAAAACTCAAAAAAACTTAAAGGGCTCTTTGAAGAACCCTTGAAAAGGTTCCTTGAGGAACCTCTCTGAATAGAAAAGGTTCCTCCACAGTGGCAATTGTGAGGAACCCTGAAAGGTTCCTTTAGGCCCCTCCAATTCTAAGAGTGTACCGTCTTCGGCGTCCCTCCTCGTGTTGCCTCCTCGCAGAGCCGTCCTGCTCTGCTCCCGGTCCGTTCCACTCCCTTGCGGCCTCAGCGAAGGCACGACCCCCGAGATGGCCATGCCAACGAACTCCACACCACAAACTTTTTCAAAAGGCGCCGGCCAACAGGCCAACTAGAACGGGCGCCCACACAGCACGGTGCCTCTCACACGCACCCAAACGTTTTTTTAAAGTTCAGAGGGCCTTTCCGTCGAAGCTGCCCCACCGTCCTGCCCTCAGCGGCTCCGCCAACCGTCCATCGTCTAGGAACCTCTTCCTCGCCGTACTCCCTCGGCTCTGCTCACGCGTCGCGGCTCGCCGTGGAGTCATCGCCCAGGCCAGCGTCGTCTTCTCCGCGACCGCTTCTTCCGGCCAGATCTCCTCCCATGGCAGCAGGCAGGTCCAGGCGACAGCTCCTCTCCTCCGGCGGCAGTAACGATAGAAGGCCTCAAGCTCCTTAGCAGCCCTTACAAGGGCTCTCTCTGGATCCTCTTGCGTGGGCCTCCACCCAGTGGTGAGGTCTCCCGCTCCCCGCTTCTCTCGCTGGGCGGAGGCCATGTTCGAAAGTCGCTTCTGACACCAATGTAACGATTTGATAGCGACACACACAGTTGTCCAATCAAAAGGTTTATTAGCTGAGAACGAGAGCAGGGACACAGACACAGAACACAATGCAAACAGGGCAGGTCAAGAAGACACACACACTACACCAACAGGGGAGGTCGCAGCCCCCCACACAAAAAGGATCACACATGAGGGAAAACTAAAAGGGAAACATGTTACATTAAAGACACTAACTTTACACTTATAACTTGACACCCCCAAATGTTCGCTTTCGTATCCCAGCATGCCTTTCGCGGGAGAACGCTAACACTGTCTTTTTGCGCCGACGCTACAATATATATATATATATCCTAAATGGATACTTCCCTAAATGGATACTTCCCTTAAATCATAAATAAATCACAAAAGTCTACTAAGGTCTCGGGTCAAAAAGAAAGTATTTCTTTGGCAGAGAGAAAGTTTACTAAAAGAAAATGCTATTGATCGCTGCTTTATAAAGAGCATGCTGTTCTTACCAGTGAAATGAGGTTTTAAAGGCTGATGATCAATCCGGACGTGAGCCAAGAAGGTTGTAGTGGATTTCATCATGCAGTTTTGATTCGCCGAAAGTAGGTCAAATTTAAACAACAGATTCTGGAACACTGTTCAATTTCCAGGTGAACTCGAGCTTTGAGACCCAGAGCTCTCGTTGTGGGCCTTCTGCTGAAGGGGAGGTCAGATGCCTGAGGTTTTGTCTGGAATCTGCTTCACGATTCAGAAACAGCAAGATGAAACATGATTAATTTCCGACTGCCTTCAACTGCGTACAGGTGAAGGGACAACAGTGTGCAGGCGTGTAGCCAGGCTGTTGCGCAGCATGCTAACAGCTTAAATCAGCGCTAGCCCACCAACCCTCTGCTCCACTTCAAAACCCCCCGCCATGCCCCCCACCCCCCTCCACCCTCCTCTCACGTCCCTGCCCAGCCTGCTAGACCGCAGCCCTGGCAGATGGCCGGGTCTGTGGAAGGGGCTACCAGGACCTTCCCACCGCTGCGTTCTCTGGAGTCGCCCCCTTAATGAAGATGGAATGGACAGGCTGACCACAGCATGGCATGCCCTGCCCTTTCTCGAGTCAGCAGAGCTCCTCCACTTTTCTCTTTCTTTTTTAACTCCTCTTGGCATCTCTCACTTAACTTTCCTGCTCCTCCACCTGTTCTATCTTTCCATCATCTTCACCCCTGAACTGATCCACCCCCCCTTCCATTTTGAGTTCCAGCTTCTTGTACTCATCCACACTTTCTTTTCTCTTCTTGTACTCATCCACACTTTCTTTTCTCTTTCTTCCCTCTCTTTGCATTTCTCTCTTCTCCCTCGTTTCCATCCACTTCTGATCCCTATTTCGTTGTTTTCTTTCACCTCACTCCCTCCTCACTTCTTCCCGCTCCCAGTAGGGTGCATCATTTGCCCCAATTTTGGAAATTCAACTTGTACCCAATTTTAAAATGTGACAATACTAATGAAAAGAAAATGTGTAGAATATTAGATGGATTGAATAGTATCTAAGGGGTCCACCAAGCCTCTAAAGTTGCTTCTTAGCAGAGCCTGTATCCCCGCTCTGGAAAAATCAGTTTTTCGTAAATAACTTCCAAAATAATGCATTTAGGCCTACAGTGTCAATGAAAGTTGAATATAAATGTGGCTATTGCGCATCTTTTGGTACCAGTCTGATATCTCTAGCTTCATTGGTTTCTAAAATATTGCATGTCCCCCCTATTTTTAGTGTTTCTTTGTCCCAATATCTATAAAAAGCAGATGTGAAGGTAGTCCAGTCATGGTCTTATATGAAAATCCTTTTTTTTCATATTAATATAAGTATAAATATAAGTATATATACTCTTTTGATCTCGTGAGGGAAATTTGGTCTCTGCATTTGTCCCAATCCGTGAATTAGTGAAACACACTCAGCACACAGTGAACACACAGTGAGGTGAAGCACACACTAATCCCGGCGCAGTGAGCTGCCTGCTACAACAGCGGCGCTCGGGGAGCAGTGAGGGGTTACAGTAGGTGCCTTGCTCAAGGGCACTTCAGCCCTGCCTACTGGTCAGGGTTTGAACCGGCAACCCTCCGGTTACAAGTCCGAAGCGCTACAAAGAATACACACTCTTTACATGTTTCCCTTCGTCTTCCTCAGGTTTGGTGTTTTCTTTCTGTCTGCTTCCACCACCTGCAGAACATTCTGGTAGTTCTTCTCTTGCAGAGCCTATGTAGTCTGTGCTGAGCTTCACATTACGCTCTGCGCTGTCATTGACCACATGCATGGACTCTTAGTGAATCAAGGCCTCATCTTGGTGGTTGCAGTGTTCAGTGGCTGTTGACGCATCATGGAACGACCTGCAGTTCTTCAAGAATTTGCTTCGGTATTCACATGTTTCAGCAGTGATCTCCAAGAGTGCAATGAAGGCCTTTGAGAGACACCAGTGGTACTTCAGCACAAGAAATCCCTGGCACCAGCTTGCTTGCTGTCAAACCATCTACCTCCTGCACATGTCCAAATGACAGATATGGCCCAGGTTTCGGCAAGCCCAAATTTCCAGGAAAGATAACCCAAAAAACGACACTAGCAAACCTGGGACCTGATTTGTGGTATATCTTTCATCTTCTGCAGCTGGACCCTGCTTTCCTCACCACTGACATCTCAACCTGGCCTGCTCACCCAGCCTACAAGGAGGCCTTGATTCACTTGGAGTCCATGAATGTGGTCAATGACAGTGTAATGTGAAGCTCAGACTACATAGGCTCTTCAAGAGGCGAAGAACATTACCATAATGTTCTGCAGGTGGTGGAAGCAGACAGAGAGAAAACACCAAACCTGAGGAAGAGGAAGGGAAACATGTAAAAAGTGTGTGCTCTTTGATGTTAAAACATCAACATCATATGGTGGTTAGTTATTAAGAATTATGTACTGTATGTTCTATCTATTCATGGATTACCCATTTGCTCAGTCATATAATATGTTTGTAGGAAGTTTACAGTTTGTCTTACACTTTGAAATGTAAGGTGTTCATAGTTCTAGAATAGGGTAATGTTAGTTAATGGAATATAATTTAAGATTTTATTGATAACTTACTTTCATGCTGTTATTATGGAAAATCCATGTGAAATGATGAAAATCCATGTGAAATGACAACTGCCATATCTCAGGAAGTAATAAAGAAAGACACACAGCTGGCACCAAATGATGCACAATGTACATATTTATATTCAACTTTCTTTGACATTATAGGGCTAGATCTATTATTTTTGCCGTTATTTAAGAAAAAAATGATATTTGTATGTCTGTTGTTAGTTGGAAACTTCAGAGGCTCGGTGGACCCCTTAGATATCAATAGAATTTTATAAAATTTCTCATGGAAGTTTAATTTAGTTAGTGTAAAAAATCTATTCTAGGTACAGATTGATTTTCAAAACATTTTTAAAAAGTGGGGCAAATGATGCACCCTAGCTCCCAGCCTCTCATCTTGCCCCCACCCCACCCCACCCCGCTCTCTCCTTTCACCCCACCCCTCTTTTCTCCTCTCTCTTCTTTATTCATGCGTTACATCTCTTTTTTTCTTTACCTCTGCCCTCTGTCTCCCCCGTTCCTGCCTTCTTCTTTTCCTCTCTGATCTTCCCTGTCCACTTCCCCACCCTGGCCATGCTTCTCAGACCTCCCCCTCTCCTCTCCTCTCATCTTGTCTTCTCTCATCTCCTCTGTTCGCTTGGCCGCTCCAGGAATCTCTTCTCATGTCCTGTGTCCACCTCTCCATCTTTCATTCACAGGATAAGTCAGTTTTTTTGTTTTCCGAAACTGGTTAATATTCTTAGCACAAACCTCAGGCTTCACCTATAGTATATCTTTAAGGGATGTACTTAAGACTAGCTTATGTACTAGCTTAACACTATCAGCTATCATGACCGCAAACCACAATATTCAAACTGATGTGGCACAACAGAGGGATACTTTGCCAGTGATACCAGGGCTGACAACTTTTGAGTTCAGCTTTGAGTGAGATTTGTTACTGGGGAATGGACAACTGGGACTGTTTTCAACACACTCAAATAGGCTACAATAATTGACCATTGCATAACCTACCTGTACACTGTTTTCTAGCGTGTACAGAACCATTAAACACAAACCATTCAACGCTAAATCCGCTATTTGGACAAAGTCATAGGGAGATGATAATGTCAGATGATGTGTCAAACTAGAAAAACATATTACATCTCGTCTGGTGCTGCAATAGCATAAGATAAGGCTCTAAATGTGCCATCCCCATTGGAGGAAGCAAAGACGAAAAGTTAACATGAGAAAAGGCATGTGTAGTGTGAGAGATTGAGAAATATTTCTTTAAAATGTAGTTTTGCCCTGTACACATTCTTGTTGCCTATGGCAACCTGTGTGTGTGTGTGTGTGTGTGTGTGTGTGTGTGTGTGTGTGTGTGTGTGTGTGTGTGTAAGGGGCCGATGTTGACATAAGGGTGCATGCAGTCATGTACTGCGATTGAGTGTTGCCGTTTGAGATTACTATGGTGGAGACAGTGCGTCTAGGTAAGTTCTAATATGTATGCTCAGTGTGTATGTGTGTGTGTGTGTGTGTGTGTGTGTGTATGTATGTGTGTGTGTGTGAGAGAGAGAGAGAGTGTGTTTGTGTGTGAAGAGGGAAGGCTAAGTCTTCTTGCCTCTCACAGACGCTGGTGTACGGTGCTGATAAGACATGAAAAGTCAAAACATGTAATTAACGTTAGTTTGAGTGGCTGCTGAAGACTCCACTACCCCCTCCCCCCTCCCTTCCCCTCCCCTCCACTCCCACCTTTTCCTCCTTCCCCCTCAGCTCTCCAGAGCAAGCCACTCGGGACCATCTCTCACACCACATCTAGCCATCCACCACACATATACCAGTATCTACACACTGGCATTAACATGCACAGTGTATGCACAGCTACACACACACATTCTCACACACTCCCACTCCATATACATATATATATATATATATATATACTTGCACACACACACACACACACACACACACACACTCTGACATAAATACATGCCACCACACAGACACACACTTGTACCCTTACATACCGGTACACACATACACTGTACAACCACATAATCAAATGCACAGCTAAACAAACACACACACACAAACACACTAATTCTTCTGTGTCATTCCATGCCCTGTAATCCTAACATCAGTATTGTTAGCTCTTGTCTTGAGTAATGGATTGGAGGGGGGTTCAATGAGTCATGATGACCTCTGACCCTTGGCTAATGGCTAAATACTGCATAAATCCCAGATCCCCCCAAGCAGCGCTTTTGGCTCATCCGGAGGGTGACGGTCACTTCTCCCCGCTCCCCAATCAAAATGATTGATCAGCTCCCCCCAGATCTCAGTTCTGCCAGAGAATGAGAAGGCACTCAATACCAATGAAGCAAAAATATGATCAAAAGATCTTCTAACACATCCACACATTTAGTGTAAGAGCCACCGGTATCGATTGCGTTTGGGTCCCTAATTCATCATCTGCAGTGTTCAAGGCACATTCTGTGCACTAAATATTTGATGCCTTGCTGGCTTTTGGTGGACATTAATGAGTCTGACCACACGCACATATAATCCCCAAACGTCTGTTGCAGTGGGGCTGTTATCAATCAAAGGTGGGAGAAACAGGACTATATCCAGCTCTCACACCTTTATGGGGACCTGGCTGAATTCCACAGGCCCAGTGACGAGAGAGGGGCACAGACGGCCAAGAAAAAGGAAATGACCAAAAGAAAATGGCCATTTAGTCTCTGAATTTAATCTATACACAACTAATGGGAGAGAAAGAGAGAGAGTTAGAGAGAAGGAGAGAGAGAAAGAGAAGGAAAGAGACTGAAGTGTGACAAAGATGAAATGACATATCCTTACATGTGCTTGTCACACAACCCCGTTTGCTCACATGGAAAGCCTCCATTCTGCTCTCTCTCTCTCTCTTTCTCTTTCCCTCCTTTCCTCTCCTCTCCTCGCTGCTCCTTCACGCCCTTCTTCTCCTCTCCTCATCTTCTCTCTTCTTTCAATCCTCTCCTCCTCTCCTCCTTTCTCCTCTCTAGCCTCTCTCATTAGTGACAGCAGAGCTGTCATGGTAGAGGGGGAGAGGCTGGTGTCCTCATTATCGAGCAGGACCCAGGCACCCGAGGAGGCCCGCTGGACGCGAATAGAGCGTGATTAAGGCTCGGCTCTCATCGAGCCTGGCCTCGACGGTCATTAAAAGTCCAGGAATGGGAAAAGCCCCCTTCCCTTCAATACCTTGTTGAGCAAGACGGCTAATTGGCGATATGGAAGGTGGTCTGGCCTGAGTTTTTTTTATTTTTTTATATCAAAACCTTTACTGGTAAACTCAAGATCACAATGTGTGGACTGTCACCAAAAGTAAAACAAAATGCAATACCCACTGGGATTTAACATGGCAGAAGTAATAGGACCAAATGATTAATTATCAATAGGATCACTAGTTGCCCTCTAGCATTAGCAGCAGGAGTAGTCATCAGCTCAGATGCAACATGGCATATATTTTAACACTGAATGTTTACTGTAGTGTGATTAAGCCTACTCATCACACAGACACATGTATCACATCACATGAAAGCTTTTTCTCAGCTTTTAAACGATGTTAGCCGCTAATTGCTGTGGTGAACGGTTCGCGAGAAAAGTAAATAATATAATTAAATTTAATCATAACGTCTACATAAGGTGCTATACCCATCTCCCCTACCCATTCATCTCGGTGGAATACTTCACGAACCCTTAGTTTAACACATGACAAACCATATATCAGAATAAACAGCAAACCTTACCAGAAATAAAGCAGTCCCCTGTACAGTAAGCCGTTCCAGAGTATTCCGGTTAAATTAAAAATGTAATCTGCAGCAAGGTCTACATTCATGTCTCCAACTTTGGTCTTTAGGTTTCAAAATGTGTTTAAATCGTTCTTCATGATTTCATAACAGGCCAAATACAAAATAAATGTTACAAATATTGCCTAGATATAGGTAAATATTAAAATCAGAGGATATACAGCTGAGTAAGAGTTTGTGAAAGGAGTCTTAATTAATGATCAAAAAATGCTAAGCATGCATCTAGGCTATTTGAGTTTCTTAAAGCTGAGCTGTGCTTAAATTGTTCAATACATGATTCCATAACAGGCCAAATATAAAATAAATATAAATATTAAATATAGCCTAGACATTTAAATATTAGATGATCAGATGATTTACAGTTCTGTAATATGTCATGTTTCATGTTTTTGTAATGTTTCATACAGTGATGCAGGTCTGCTGCTGTGAATAGGCTAAATACAACTTTGATTATTTTTATAGCCTACTACTGTATAGTTAACTTTGGCCTTGTGCCCTGACATGTGGCCTTTGTGCCCCCCACCAAATATGCCCAACTGAAGGCCAAGTGGCCTTGCCCCTAAAATGGTGAAATTCCAAGCCTGGGCCTAACTGTTGATTATTAATTGGGGTGATATTAAATCATGAATATGAAAACTGACATGTTTTCATGGTCTTGGTCTCGACTCGTTCTCGACTCCTAAAGGACTCGGTCTCGACACGGACTTGCTTCCTCAAAGACTCGGTCTTGACTCAGACTCGACTGTATTTGAAAACCAACGGACTCGGTCTCGACTCGGTCTCGACCCTTCAAAGACTCGGTCTTGTCTCGGACTCGGCATAGGCGGTCTCGTCCCCATCACTATGTATTTCTAATCAAGTCTGGTTTGTTTGTCCGAGTTTTCACATGGTAACAATGGGGGGCAGGGATTAGCGACAGGTCAAATTGAAAAAAAATTCATGGCAGCCTAGAGGCAAAGATGTAGCTACTAGGGTTGGGACTTTTCAGGAATTTTCATGTTCGAATATTGATAACGTTATCAAACAATTAATCGATTATTCACTAAAGCATGACGTCACTTGTCTCCGCTCAGAGCCATCGACATGGTTTGAATTTGCCTTCACCATCACCCCCACACAAATTAAGGTCAAAACACGCACATGACAGGACTGATTTATCAAAAATAGATTCATTAAGGAAATACGCCATTTAGTAGTCAACTTTAGTTTATTACAGTGCATTATGGCATCCGACGGATTTTTAACATGTAGGCTATGCAAACGCATCACTGCCTGATCACTTTAAAAAAAAAAGTAGGCTACAGCCTAGACTAGACCTTTGAAAAATAAAAATAATAATAACATTCGAAAACTAGAAATGCAATTCCGAGGAATTACACGAGGGGATGCAATCTGGTGGTTAGGGTGTTGGTGGGGCTGTTAAGCTTGAGGCTAGCTGGTTGGTAGGGTAATTGTGATACCTGCAAAGGTGCTTTTGGAGTAACCAAATTTGAATCTTGTGTGACATGGCATTCTTGAGATATCCCACTCAAGGTGTTTTTGACCTTGACATTTGACCTTCAACCTCCAACATCAACTCACTTCATCTTTGAGTCCATAAAAACACTCGTACCAAATTTGAAGCATGTACGTCAAGCCGTTCTGGAGATATAATGCTGAATGCATGAGATATGGCTAGGACTTTTATTTTGACACACAGGAAACACTTTAACAGGATGTGTAGTTCAGGTAGAGCTAGATTGTATGCTTAGAAGCTGAGACAGTTGGAGTCCTCACAGGTGACACCTGTGCCAGTGTTCTGATTAGCCTGGGAACAGACCTCTGAAGTTCGCCTACAAAAAAGCAGCCATCTTTGACATCCGGTATCTGGCGATTTTCCCTATGGGAAAATAACATGGGGATTTTGAATTATTGCACCTTTTTAACTCTCGCGGGGATGAAAAAGTCTGAAATGCAGACGTTTTCCTGAACACACTTTTGTCCTCTGCCTTCGAGTGGATACTGTGATCTCCGGTACGTGAAGGCGGAACACTTAGATTTTTGCTACCTTACAATGCAACTTGCCATAGGTAGTTAGCTTCAATTAACAACCGGATCTCCTTATATGGGCAATGATGGCCGTTTTGTTTCTTTTTTGTAGGCGAACTTCAGAGGTCTACTGCTCTGAGAACTACTTAACGAGTGCAGCTGGCTCTATTATGACATCACAGCCCCCATTCAAGTCTATGGGGGAAAAATACACTTTTAATTACAAATATCTCAAAAAGTATAAACTTCTCGAAAATGAAAAACGGATAGGACGGTAAAGCCTTGGAAGATCTACGATAACGGTGTTTCAACCAAATTTGTACGTTAAGCGGTTTGAGCTGAATAGCGCGCACAAAAAGGTAAAAAGAAAAATAATAATAATAAGTCCCCGGATTTCAATAGAGGATCCCCTCTAATAATGACATTAAGAAATAACACAGTCTAATGACTGTATTCTGTTAAACTTCAGCTCAACGCTGGCGGCAATTAGCCTATTTGACAATTGAGTTTTAACTTAGATTACGTTACTATGAAGGAAATTGACAGCCATCAAACTGGACACAAATTCACAATAACGATGGCTTTCACAAAACCTGGCTTATTGCCATATTAGGCAATAAAAACCAATAACGATTCACAAAACCTGGCTTATTGCCATATTAGATCATTGGACTGTTATAAACTGACTCGTGGCAACGTATTGGCGAGATGCAGGCTACCTTACAGTAAGGTGAGAAACTGCCCTGCATGGACTGCCTGGGCATACATTACCTAACACAGACTCACCTATGTGTTCTTGTTCATAAAAATCAACATATTCACATGTTCTGGGGTAAGGCGTGTGCGCAATCGATTTACTGTCAGTCCGGCAGCTGAAAAAACTCGTTCAGATGGGACGGAGGCTAGTGTAGCCTGAATGGTTGGCTGCTGGATCCCTCCGCTTGAGCTGGCTTCGCCGGATTAACGTTCGGATGTAGCCTACATTTTTCAGATGATATATTAGTGGAGACGTTGCACTATGGTAGGTAAACAGGGCGTCACAATAATTACATTGGACTTTATAATCTTTTCTAGAGAAATGGTCCCATACTGCACTTCTCCTAGCCCGCTTCATCTCTGCTCGTCTCGTTGTCTGTTGTCGCACAAGATACCGGAAGTTATAGCTGTTCTCATAATGCGCGCGACTAGAACGATTATTTATTATGTTTAGAATTTTAGTCGAATAAATTCTTACAAACAAATAATCGATCATCGATTATTCATTACCAACCCTAGTAGCTACAGCATCAATTCAACACAGAACCATAAAACAGGAACATAATTTCCCGCCTTTCCTCCAAAACACTTATCCACAATGCAGAGCTGTATCCTTCCCTCATTCTCAACATATCAATCCATCTCCCCCATGTCTACAAATCCCGTCCTTCCAGACTGACAGGCCTGTTGAAATGGTGCAGTTGCAATATCAGGCAGAGAGACGAGGGGGGGGGGGGGGTGGGGGGCATCGGGGGGGATCATTACTCCTCATGAAAAGAAGATGAGGTAAACACTCTCAAAGACTGCCTCTGTGTCCTTGGGATGAATCACGCTGAGCTGTCACACCAGACCTCCTCATATGGAGAGAGATGTTCTTGATGTTGTTGTCAGTGGTTATGGAGAAATATGTGTGCGAATGCAAATGCTCACTGGGAGAATATGGGGACGTGGTGGGGGAGTGGGGTTAGGGGATGAGGGATGAGGGGTGGTGGAAGGTTTATGTTTCATAGGGGGAAATTCTTTCCTATTTTTTGATGTGATTGTTTATAAAAGGTGCATGCAACAGATATGGAACAGAGGATTTTTGCCCCAAAAAGACTGACAAATGACTTACAACATTCAGGAATCAGACATGGGCCAACGGCATACAAAGCACAATGCAAACCACTGCCAGAAACACTCTCAGCGTGTCATTGAGGACCACTCTCTTCATCCTGCCTTGTTAGTAAGCAGCACCATGCCCCTGTACCCTGAACAGCAGGTGTCTATCTAACAGATTGCAATTGGCCATAGAAGCACAGCTGGTTACTACCAATACCTACACAACAGGTCTTGAGCCATGGTAAGCATCCTAAACATGGTGCGACTGAATAATCACCACTGCTTCACCCATACAGACTAAAAGGTTCTAAATTCGACCCCCCCCCGGCTTAAAAGTGAGTTTTAACCAAACCTGAACATCTCCATTGGCTAATCAACTGGAAAGCGGCAGAAGCCTCAACAATATTTGTAATTGTGCGTAGAGCATTAATTTTTAATAGTAGAATATCTAATGGTAAAATATTTATATAACTGTAGGATGATTTGTAGCTGTAAAATTGATCCGTACCGATAGAGTAGATTTGTAAGTGTAGTAATGCATATTTGTAATATTAACAATTGCTTGTAGAAATAATTTTTAGTTACAAATAATTTCTACAGTTTCAAAACATGATACTCACATACAAAACATATGAGTCTATTCTAATTCCATAACAGCGGCAGTAATTTCACCTTGGTTTCAGTCACTTAGAGTGGGGAGAAAATATTGTAAACACCTCTCTGTATGCTGCATCCCAAATGCAAGCTGAGGTGTGTAATGTTTTTCTTTTTGCCAGGGTGTTAAGCCACACACACACACACACACACACACACACACACACACACACACACACCACTTCTCACCCTCTCACTCTCGCTATTAGGTCTTAGTCTGACACCCTCGACCTGAGAGGAAGAAACGAGAGGACCCCTGTGACCTGAAATAGAAGTGCGTGTCATCTCTGCTTCACCCTCGCGGTCTTGCTAACGACGGAAGTTGTGCGGACTGCACCATATGTGTCAAAAGTGACACTTGAAAGTGGAGTGTTTCTCTGCTTGATGTCTGAAGGATGCACGGCCTCCTGCATAAGAGAGAGGGAACGAGTGAGTATGTGTGAGAGAAAGAGAGAGAGAGAGGATGAGAGAAAGAGAGAGTGACAAAGGTGGAGATGATTCAGTAGCTCTGTCTACTCATAAATAATGCTGTTTTTAACTTCGATAAATCTCAGTTGTAGGAGAGAAACGTATTTTTAGGTTAACCTGTGATCATATGAAGGAGGAGACTTAAAAAAAAAAACTCAACGACATACTGTTGATCCCGGTCGATGCGAGGTGTGAGTGAAGTTTTGAAGCCAATTTGTCAAGTTGCTTGAGCAAACTTGAACTGGATGCAGGTAGAGTGAGTCAACAAAATTCCCCTACAAACGCCCGAGGACATATTGATGATGCCATACAAATAGAAACCACTGAGCCAGAGCACTATTGACTCTAACATCAGCTACCCTCATTTCTGATTCATTCTCTTTAGAGAACCCTACACAAATTAATCAGTTTCTGCTTTTTTTTTTTTACAGTGACCAAAAACCAAATGCCTAACACAGCTAAAGTAGCTACAGAGCACTAATGTGCACATTGTCCAGATGAGGCTGCTGCAAGAATGGCACTTATATATGCATTGTCCTCTCTAATGAGACTGGACAGTGGAGAACGACAGGACACGAGTGGGAGAGAGAGTTGGGGGTGGGCTCCGGAAGGGACCACGGGGCGGGAATCGAACCGGGGTCGCCGGCGTACGGTGCAGGTGCCCCAGCCAGTCACGCCACAGCTGGGGCCTGCAAGAGAGGCACTTATAATGAAGCTGCAGTTCTGTATGTGTCACACACACACAAGGGCAAAACACTGTGGATGTCCACTCATGGTGTACAGAGAAGCGTTTGCGAGGAGAAAACAGCTGGACGTGCTGGTTATGTACATCAGAAAAGCTTGTATTGTAGAACTGCAGAGCAATCGAGCAACGGTTCAGCGCAGCACCACCAGTGACAGGTCATCTACAGAAGAGGGGTTTAAAACACAGCCGGTCAGACAATCCCTTCCCCAACACACACACACACACACACACATGGTAATTTGCCTCTCCATCATGCAGTAGAATAGTAAATTGTTTGATCAAATGTTGTGATGTACAGAATGGGCAAGAATACCCATCATCCCCTTCTCCATTTTCCTCTTATGTTTTATTTAATGCGGTTTTCAGTCATAGACACATGCAGCACCCTCAACAATAGGTATTGTAAGAGACTTTCACTGAGACCAAAATCCCTCAAAAGGAAGTCTACTAAATATCAGCGAACTTTAACTTTAACTTTTTAATACAGTGCACTTAGCATGTATGAACATAACATTGGTTTGTGAAGCTGTAAATGTAGTATATATTTTGCACATTTTATATGTGCATAATCAGCACCTGGTTAAGTGCCTCCAGCAAGTTAGTGCTATGACTAAGGCAGCACAGCAAGAGCTGGAGAGGTTAGAAAAAAGTTCATGTCTCCAGGCTGTTTTGGGCATATGTATTCAGATTCGAAGCTCAACATAACAATCCTTCATCCCCTACCTTCGTTCTCCAAAGTTTGCTTACCTTTTCATCTCTACTGTTCACTGTGACTGTCTTTGTATTTCTCTCTTATGTTCAACCTCTCTCTTTCTTTTTTGTCTGTCTGTCTCTCTTTCTTTCTTTCTTTCTTTCTTTCTGTCAGTCTTTTCTTTCTCTCTCTCTTGTGATCTGTAATGCAAATGTTGTGTGGAGTGACTTTAGGTGAAACGCTTCCAGTTAGATCTGCCTTCTCTTCTTCTGCTTAGTTTTGAGCATCAGTCATTCATCACGACTTGGGGCACTTGGGTGCACAGAGGCACAATTGATAAACACCCTTGTTGAAAAGCAAAGAAGACGATTACCATTTTGCTTACTGAATAGCGTTTTAATATTGGTAATCCATGGCCATGGTGCAGACACTGAGGAGAGGAGGAAGAGTGTGTGTGTGTGTGTGTGTGTGCATGTTTATGTGTGTGTGTGGGTGTTTATATGTGTGTGTGGGTTTGTGTGTGTGTGCTTGTGTGTGTGTATGTGTGTGTGTGGTTTGTGTTAGGGGGGGGGTGTGTGTGTTTGTATAGGTGTGTGTGCGTGTGTGTGTATGTGCATGTTTATGTGTGTGTGTGGGTGTTTATGTGTGTGTGTGTTTATGTAGGTGTATGTGCTTGTGTGTGTGTGTGTGTGTGTGTGCACGTGTGTGTGTGCGTGTGCTTGTGTTTGTGTGTGTGTGTGTGTGTGGTTTGTGTTTATTGGGGGTGGGCGACTCAGGTGCTGATTTATTGAGCTCTATTTTTGTGCTGAAATCCGGCGCACACTGAAAAACATTCCAAAGATCTGGTCATATGCAATCATTGGGCTTTTGACATCGTCACCTTAAAAAAAAAAAAAAAAAAGGGAAAAAAAGTGGGAAAAGAATTTCAGATTTTCACCGTCTTCTCCATGTGGTCTCATCTGGCAGACGAAAGGGTAAATGAGTATGTCTGTCTGTATTTTAGCCTCTCAAACACATTCTGTTTTTGTTTTCAGTCCAAGCTCTGCTTATAAAGATTGAGTCATCATTCTCCACACTTGGCCATATGAGTGTCTTTAAGGGCTATGCTGAAAATGGATTAAAGTAGGTTCAACTGCAAGGAGTCATCTGGCAGAAAGAGTCATAAGGCTCTAATGCCTCCTTTAATCGGAATGGCAGTAGAATGCGTTGGTGGCTAAGTGTGTGGTGGGGCCTTTTCATTTGATTCTAGAATGGCTGCGGAACTCTGAAAAGCCCATACACATAAACAACAACACGAAAAACAGATCAAGCCCAGCAGGAAGAGAGATCAAATAATGACAATCAGACTAAGGGCCCTGGAGGTGCATTCCATCCTCAGCCTCAACCGCCTGGTGATGTGCCAGCCAGACATCCCAACCCCACAACCTGGAAGCAGCTACGCCCCCACACGCAAAACTCATTTGAGTCCTTTTGTCTATCATTTGTCTTTATTATTGTCTACGCACAGCAAATATGAAAACAACGACGATGGACCATTAGGTAAATATGAGTTGTTTTTGTTTCCATTAATGGCCTCTTATTGATTAAAAAAACAAACAAATAAACAAAATAAGTTGTACACAGGATTTGGTTCAGCG
>NW_027468689.1:13028781-13031281 GCF_046254945.1 Alosa pseudoharengus | reverse complement strand
CTGTAAAAGAAAGAATACATTTGGCTTACCAGAAATGTCTCTGCTAATGTGAAGAACCGATACATTTGGCTAACGAAAGTATCAGCTAGAATTCTAACGTGAAGAACCGATGACAGCGTTTCATCCTCCACAGAAGTTTCTTGGTAAGTCACAAATCTCTATGTTGGTTATCATCATTATGTGAAAGGGACGTTTATTTGTTGCTGTCAGAATATGTTAAGTTTGTCAATTAAATTACGAAGCAGCAGCAAGCTTGCAGTGAACTCTTAACTGACTTAGTCAGTGAACTGTTAACATTAACTTAACGTTAGGTTACTTGAGTTGAGGTTTGATTGTTTGTTAGCATGCTGATAGATTTTATGTATGGAAAGGTAATGTATGAAGTGTTTGAAATGGTGTTATATGAAATGCAGAGAAATGGACATCCTGTTTGTTTGGGTCCGAAATTAATAATATTACATGCGCTAGTGCGCCTTACCAAATGTAAGTAACGTTCGATTTTCTTTGCTTGAGGAAAACGTTTGGCAGCTGCTAACATGAACATGAGAATACATGCCTAATAGCTAACGCTACGTTTTTGTAGTTGCCAGACGACATGCTGAATACAAGCATGGATTTTGTGAAACACGCATTTGTGTTTCACCTACAGACTGGGATGGCGCAGGAGCTGGTGACTTCAACCCACAGTCTTCAGAACCACCAGTCACCAAGCATAGCTGCTCCTAATGGTATGATGCTATTTCCTATTGCCACTACAGTGAGCATATTTTGTCATTCATTTTAGAAACGTCAGGTTGACAGTGGGTTATGAAAGTTAATAACAATTAAGTTACTCAAACTTGTTTCATTTTCTTCTCTCCAGACATTTCCCATTCTAGAGCAGATGGTTCTGTGCAACCTCTCCTAAACTGGTATTCCGCAAGATGCAGCACGGAAATAGGAAGAGGCCACTCAATGACTTCTGATACAAAGACTTCAAATGGTAGGAATATTCCATCTTTAGTGTTTTGCTACCCCTTCCGTAATTTTCGCTTTCAAATGACCCATCATCAGTCTTCAAATCAGAATCAGGCTTTTCTAACTGGAAGCAAGACGGTGGCTTCAAAGACCAAATAAGTTGTTGAAAAAATTGTGTAAATATGATGTAGTTGTTGCTCACATGCTGTGTGTGTGTGTGTGTGTGTGTGTGTGTGTGTGTGTGTGTGTGTTTGTTTTAATGTACGCAAACTGGCAGTGAAAGTGGTTTCTCCTATCAACAAAAGGGGAAACAGTTAAAGTAAAACTTGTTTAATTGAACGGAAAATGTGTGTATGATGATGTATGATTTCTGTTTAAAATATCAATGTATTTCCACTGAAGTATTATATTTTAGTTTTATATTGTGTTTTCAATGCACATTATAAATAAATGGGAAAATTGTTAAGAATTGTATTGGCTTTTTTGTTTTTTAGCATTTAGCATTCAAGTATTTGAACAAGGTAAGACTGGTGAAATGTATGCACTTTACTGCCTTACTGCTGTGGTGTAATCTAGTTAGCTGTAGTGGGTATACTGTGATCAACCCCAAACATTAATACCTATCCTTGTCTGTTTTAAGTGGGTATACTGAGATGGTGATGCTTTTTAAGTGGGTATACCAGAGACTTTCTAATGAGGAGACACAGCACCCAAAAAAATCCTCCATAGAAATTCATGGGGCTAGTTTGTAATGCCAATATGGCCGTTGTCTACACATATCCCACCCCTTCCTCGGCAAAACGTCAACATGTGAATACATTGAGCCAATCATGTGGTGTGATGTGAATACATTGAGCCAATCATATGGTGTGTTGTGAAGACATCATGCCAATCACGTGTTGTGAACTCGCCGCTGGAGCAAGATTGGTGTCGTGAAGCCTTGCGCACGCACATTTCTGCCGAATAGGATGCCCGATGAGTGCCCAAAAAGCGTTGCAATATGGCTGTCGAGTGGAGGGACTTGCCTAAAAGGACTTTGGGTATACTGCGTATAGTCTTGCATATCACGTAGAAGACAACGTGCCTCTGCCTTACTGAACAAGGGATTTTCTGTGTATGGATGTTGACCGGTTCTTGGCCCCTCAGTGTATGATGTGGCCCCTTTATGGCCCCTGTCTCAGAAAAATCCTAGAACCGCCACTGGCTTCATTCAGTACTGTCATCCAGCGTTGTCACACCACAAATGAAACCCTTCAGAGAAGAAACAGCTGTTTGTCTTTGAGGAAGGCTGCCCCAGGACCAGGTCTGTGATCGATGCGGTGCACTAAACATCATCTGACCCTGTGACCTGGGCTTTAAGAGTGGACAACCTCTTTGAAGAGAACATTACAGAACATGGCTGGCTTTATTGATTCTTCATATAGACACTGACAGGTGCACATGATGGAGTTTGAGTGGCTTCAGTAAGGAAGGCTGGGAAACATGAGACTGCACACTGCACATGAACCATGGTGGTTGGAAGGCTCTCTCTTCCAAAATCATA
>NW_027468689.1:12971281-13023781 GCF_046254945.1 Alosa pseudoharengus | reverse complement strand
ATGAGAGTATTACACTAATATGGGATATTCTACGGAAAAATATATTAAAACGGCAAGACAGCGGGGAAACGTTAAAATGATAAACCCGGAAAAAGTTGGCATGTTAGGTATTTTTCGGTCCCTGTGATTATTTGTGAAATTGTGCAAACGGCCTTTTCAAGTCATTTGAGAAGGAAGAAGTGTAGCAAGCTCCCAAATTGACGCTCGTCTGAGAAATTGAGTTTTGGATAATGTTCAGCTTCGGCAGCTTTACAATGACTGAGGAAGCCTAGAGACGAGTCCATAGCAACAAGTTCATGTGTTGAATTTGTTATTACCCAGTGTGCTTTGTTGAATGGTCTCAATGCTTTATTGTTTTATTTCATGTGAATAATTACTAGAGGAGTAACTTTTCAAGTAGGCTAATGCAGTTGCAAGAAGTGTGCATTTAGTTTCCATTGTGTTTCCACAACAATGTTAGTGAGTAAATACTGAAATGGCCATCTTGGTGAAGTGTGATGTGTAAGATAAGAGAGCAGAGGTTGAATTTAGGGCGGTAGCATATGTTGATGTGTTTTCATAGCGCGGAAGACATCGACAATTGGCCAGGGAGGGTCATGTCATTTTTGAAAATGCTGCTGGAGGGTCGTTGAAAATTATATAGCAGGCAGGGGAGGGTCATGCAACTTTTGATCGAAGCACTTAAAATCCCTCCGGTGACCCCGTTTATAAATAACGAACGGTCCCTTAGTTTGATGCACATCTGATGGACTGTTGAGTTTTGAACACTAATGTTAGAAAATATCTCACGAAACTATCTGACGATGTTATGATATCTGCTGAGTGCTTTGAGAGAGTCTGCCCATCAAATAACGTTAATATATCTGATCTGGGTAGTTTCACATGAACACAAATATCTTTGTTGATTAACCAGACGTAGATAAACCAGCACAGCCCACACAACATTGACCGCTGGAATGGGCATGTACCTGAATGAAAATAGTAGCAGGCTACTACCGCAGGACACGCCGGTGCTGCGCGTGACGTAGGTGAGCACGTTCGCTACGCTAATTTGCATATAGTGGTGTCCCAATTCATAGGGAAAGATCTTCACCTCCACTTCCCTTGTCGAGGGGGCTTTAATGTTGAGGGCAATCAAAACGAAATGGGACGGGCCCTAAGTCTAACCCTAACTCTAACCCTAACCCAAAACCTAACCCTAATCCTTCCCTAACCCTAGTGCCTTCCATGCAGCGCTGCCTGGACGATGACGTTGGGGGCTTAAAACACCATAATACCCACCCCTCCCCTACTCCGTTCATACAGCAATAGATGTGTTTGGCACCTGGGTGTCGACACCACTCGTGTTAGTTGGTTTTGTGTACAGTTCTGGTCCAGTGGAGAGAGAGAGGGCATCTATTGTGCTCAGACCCGGAGGTCTGCTAATGCCCCCGGGGGCTGGACATCTGGTCCTATGCCGCACTCTGCTTCTGTGGCAGCTCTGCTGGGGAAGGGCTTGATGAAAGCGATGTATCAACCCAAGAGCTGTGTGCTGAACTGTGCAGACCATCAAAGATGACCAAAGTGAACTGTGGACACACATATATTTGCGTGTGCGTGTGTGTGTGTATGTATGTGTGAGAGAGCTTTGAGCACTGACCAGCCAGATACCCCCTGCTGTGAGAGCCCTCAGTATAGGTCCACCATGGTGGAAAGACATCTTTCACCATAAGTGTAATCACACAAGTCCAAATAATCTAATCAGGCCCTTTGTTCAAAGCTTTTCCATGACACTGTGCTCAAGCATGGTGCTGTGCTGTGCTGTGCTGTGCTGTGTCGTGCTGTGCTGTGTTGTGTTGTGCCCACAGAGAAGGGCTCTGAAGAGGTGGCGATTAGCCACAGCAATGCCAAACTCATCATCAGGAGCGCCGCATCCGTTGGCACGGGCAGCCTTACCCCCCTCGCTACCCAGCTGGCATGGAATGGCCCCACGGCAGCGTCAAGCCATGATGCATGTCCAAAGTCTGTCCCTGCTGTTGATTAGTCCCTACCCAGCTCTCTCTCTCTCTCTCTCTCTTTTCCCTCTCTTTGCCCCTGCAAATCTCTCTCACTTTATTTATTTCCCTCTTTCTTTCTCAGCTCCTTCTGTCACATGGCCCCTCTTCACTCTCTGTATCCTTTTTCTCTTTTTCTCATTTTTTTCATTCTCTCTCTCATTCACTCATTCTCAGCTTTGTGCTTTGTGACCATACATTGCACCAATACCCCCCCCCCCCACACACACACACATCTCTGCACTAAATAAACACTGCAGAAATGCAAAATGAGGATGGGGAAAGCAAACAAAAGCAATGTTTTGTAACATCCTGGCCCTCGGCTAGTGCACCACGGGCTACTCAGTCAGTCGGTCAGTCAGTTGGCCCGCACGTCCAGATGAGAATGAGCCCTTCTCTGCTGTGTATAGGCACATCAAACGGGCCAGGCATGGGAATGGATGTGGGCACGGCCCATCAGCCTGGCACCTCAGCCCTGGCATCTCTCTCTCTCCCCCCGCCCCCCGCCTGGCCAAGAGAGGACCTCAGCTGCACCCCTCACAGCTGGTGACTCTTCATTTCCACTTCTCGCTGCTTATTTTCATCACAGGAGGTGAAGAAAAAACCCCACAAATTCTGTGACCCATCCACCCCATAATGCTAATACCAATTTCCCAGTAGCCTGCAGCCCCGCGCACACCCCCATAGCAGCCAAGTTACCTTTTGTGCTGTCGCCGTCGGGGAGATGGCGAAGGCTTTTTAAAAATGTGGCTGTGGCCCAGGTGGAGGCTTTTCAGCTGTCAGAAACTCTGAGTAGCACTCAGCCGTGTTTGGTGTGTCACCTTGAATGCTAAATAAAGGAGCTGGAATAGAGAAGTGGCTCCCAAAGCCTTGATGGATTCCCGGACAACTTTAACAAAACGAGGCCTATTACTCGTCCTTATTTTTTGAGGACTGTGATACCCTGTAGACTCTTACATGGTCTATTCACCTCACATGCATCCTTCCATCATGGATCCACTGTAGGACAAAGGGAACTTTGAGGTCATGGACAGCTAGTCCTTGGGGAAACGGACAAATAAGAGACCAGTATCATTGGTCGAGGATACACTGGTCAACTTCAGGAGCAAAGCTGCTGGGCAATGTTTCTGACTGATGTTATTTAGGCACATTTCCACTGAAATTGGGCAAGATGTATTTATCTGGAGAACTTTAATCATCAGCAGGCAACTTATTGTGATTATCCAATCAGGAACCTGCCTTATCATCGCCTGGCAACATCGCTCAAAGAGTCGCTCCATCTGTCATCCATCACCTATAAGAGAAGATGATGTGTGTATGCTGCAGGGCATGATGGACCTCTGGAGCCAAGGTCTGTTTCCTGTCCCCTCCATCGCCACCTCAAGGTGCCTTGTATGAGAAGTCAACTGCAGGAAGAACGTTTGCCATACTACCAAGGGTCAGTCAAATGTCAGTGCCTGCTTATGTGTGCATGTGTGTGTGTGTGTGTGCATGTGTGTGTCTGTGTGTGTGTGTGTGTGTGTGTGTGTGTGTGTGTGTGTGGGGCGGGGTGTTATGTTGATTTATGTGTGGGAGGAATTATCACTCAGTTGTCGCTCCTGTGGGATGCTGGGCATCTTCCAGTCTTCTATGATAAATGAGACGTCTGTTCAGTGTATTTCATTCCACAGTTCTCTCCTTTGTGATTTTAACCAATCAGCTTCTTATCAACACTTTACTTGAACTCTTTCTCATAAGATCAATATAAACATGTAATAACCATGTAATAGCAGATGTCGTGTTGGTAGTAGAGCTCATGAAAAGTCATCTCACCATAAAACTTTATTTAGCAGCATTGTGATCATATACTGTATTTGTGATCATATTGCTCATATTTGGTAATAAAAGGGAGAGCTTCACTGATGTGAATGAGCTCTGAGGCCACCGTCCACACCTACGACATGGGGTAGTGGATGAATAGGAGGCCACTGCCATTGGCATCCTGACTTCCCAAAAGGCACTGGTTCGGACTACTGAGCATCAGAGCGCAACACCGGGGTGAAACCAGAACAGGAGTCGCCGGTGATCTGGGTTTGCTCAATACCAAGTCAGCACTTTCCCTTTCATCCTTCACACCCTCCCAATGCTACTTTCCTCATATTTTTTTCATTCATTCTCTTTCCCCCTCCCACTCTTTCTTACCCTCACTTCCTTCACTCCTCCCTCTCTCTCTCACTTTCACTTAATCTCTCTCTCACTCTTCCTCTACTCCACTCTAAACTCTCTTCATCGCTCTCTCTTTCTAGCCTGGAAAATCCAGACCCTGGTAATCTAGAAAGATTAGATAGATAGATAGATAGATAGATAGATAGATAGATAGATAGATAGACTTTATTGATCCCCAAGGGGAAATTCAAGGTCTCAGTAGCATACAGACATCACACACAACATGCACTTACAGCAGAAATGGTAAATATAAGTATAAACATATAACCAAACTCCACTGTACAATAGAGACAGTAGAATATAAGAAAAACTACTAAATACTAAATACACTATATAAATTAAATAAAAACATCCACAGTATGCTTGAGGGTGATCAAGCATGAGACGCTTGCAGTGACACGGCCGGGACTGGCCTGTACTGTAGTTCTGTGTGCGTGGTGAGGTGCTCAAGAGTTAGTGTCATGGTGAAGGTGCAAAAAGTAGTCCAACAGTAGTCCTGTAGTTCTGTGTGCATGGTAAGATGCTCAAGAGTGTGAGTGTCATGGTGAAGGTGCAAAAAGTAGTCCAACAGTCGTCCAACAGTGCAACAGTGCAAGAATAAGGTCTAGAGACCAGCATAAATAATATGGACAAATAAGAGAGTAAAGTATAATGTAGACAAGGTAATATGAAAAACTATGTCAGTGCAAGAATAGGTTGAGGTAATAGGGTTACAGCCATTCAGTATTGTAGCAGAAGCCATTGGTTATGTGTGCTAATATAGCATGAAAAACAGTATAGCAGTAAAACAGTAGTAAAAACATTAGGCTGTGGACAGTAGTAAAACAGTAGTAAAGCAGTAGTGGACAGTCAGTACTCAACATGGAGAGGGTGGAGAGGCAGACAGACTAAGCAGAGAAGTCTATCTCTCCTCTTCCCTTTAGTGAGGCATTGAACAGTTCAATGGCCCTAGGAACAAATGACTTCCCCAGCCTTTCAGTTGTGCATGGCAGTGAGCGAAGTCTCCAGCTGATCAAGCTCTTTTGCTTTTTAATAGTACTGTAGAGTGGATGACATTCATTGTCCAAGATGTTGATCAGTTTGTTCAGGGTCCTTTTGTCAGATATTGAAGTGATGCATTCCAGTTCAGCTTCCACTACAGACCCAGCTTTCCTTACCAGCCTGTCAAGTCGCCCAGCATCCTTCTTCTTTGTGCTTCCACCACCACCACCTCCACATTGACCCCATCAATGGAGACTAGTAGCAGAGCGGGCTTAGACCTGCGGAAATCCACCACCATCTCCTTGGTCTTTGAAGTGTTGAGTTGAAGGTGATTGAGTTTGCACCATTGCACAAAGTCCTCCACCAGGCTCCTGTACTCCTCCTCTTGCTTGTCCCTGATACACCCCACAATTGCAGTATCGTCAGAAAACTTCTGCATGTGGCATGACTCGGTGTTGTAGCAGAAGTCAGATCTGTACAGGGTGAATAGGACTGGAGAGAGCACAGTTCCCTGTGGCGCTCCGGTGCTGCTGATCACAGTGTCAGAGAGACAGTTCTTCAGTCGCTCGGTCAGGTAATCTGTAATCCAGGTTACCAGGTGAGCGTCCACACCCATCTGCAAGAGCTTGTCTCCCAGTCTGAGGGGTTGGGTGGTGTTAAAAGCACTTGATAAATCAAAGAACATGATTCTCACAGCACTTTTCCCCTTGTCTAGGTGAAAATGTGTCCTGTGTAGAAGATAAGTGATGGCATCGTCCACACCCACAGGGCCGTTTCAAGGAATTTGGGGGCCCCAAGCAATATGGACATGGAGGCCCCCCCCCCACCGCACGCAAAGCCTACAGGAACCACCGCATAGCCATACAGTTTAAGTTCACCCACAGTTTATATAAAAACAAAAATTTGACAGTGCAAATACTGCAGTTGCATATATATACTGTGCATTAGTTTTGAACATTTTGAACATTTGAACATTTGCAAAAACACCACCGTACCATAAAATCCAATATAAATGTAAAAAAGTGCACAATAACTAAATCCAACATACTTAAACACACACACACACACACTCACATTAACATTTTTCATTTCTCACAAAGTGAGAAAATAAAACACTGCCATCTTATGCAGAAAAAGGATGCATTGTTCAAACTATAAAGAGTGCAGGTTGTATAGCAATTTAAAAATCCAACATAAATACAAGTACACACACAGTCACACACACGCACACACATATTAACCTTTTTTAGGCCCTCTTCATCAGTGGAGGTATCCTTAGGAAGAGCCTGAGGGCTGAGAAATTTAAGCAAAGCACCTTGAGGGAGAAAGAAAAGATATGTTAGCATTTCCATATTTTGATATTTAGAAGGGATGCAGCTGCTTTCACAACTACCAATTCTTACTGTAAAAACCTCCCAAGCTAATGTTATACATTGACCTAGGCCTACTTGTAGCTTAGCATTTAAGCATTCTGCTGTTTGAGAATTAGACAGACGCACCTGGTGCTTTAAAGACAGTAAACAGCTGGCTTGCATGAATACTACTAGACATGAAAGTTCCAGTCTGCTTTGATGCACGGAATTTATCGTGTGGTTTTCCTAACCCCCATTTGGTAAATAGATTATCACGGTGGAATAGTTAGTAGGCCTATAGCAGAGAAGCTATGCCACTTTCATCAAAACCTATTACAAAGCTATAGCAATGTTATGTCATTAAATACGATAAACAGTGATTCTGGAACAGATCTGCGTCTTCCTTATCCCGTTAATAAACTTATTACAGTAACCATATTCCGTCCGTTCGGGGAAAAAAGTTGCGCTAACTGTTCTAGTTTGTTACAAGCAGCATGGGCCGTCAGGCAGGTAGTTAACATAAACATTTTTTGCTAGGCTAGCCTTCCTGCTGCGACATTACACCATTTGTACAAGACAAGTAGAGCTATTTTATCCAGTGTAAGTTATCACTTACCACTATCTTGTTTTTTCTTGTCATCAGAGAATGTCTAATAAGGGTTGTCATCCTCTTCATTTCTCTTCTGGCTTCCGGACGCATAACTCCGCTTCATTATGACTGCTGAGGTTTTATATTTTCGCGGCAGCAACAGAGACCACAAACCTGGCTGGCTGGCTGCTATCAGCGACTACTGAGAGGGGCCCCCTGACGTAGACTCAAGTTGAAGATGTGCTTCAGTGGCTCCCCCAGTTCAGGTTTTGGCCACAAACAATGGCCCAACTCGAGGGGCGGCAACAAGCATGCATTTAAAAATCTCACTGCACGCAATTGGATAACACTAGACCATGTTTACTCTGAATGATTTCGGACTTTGACGCAATCGGATAACACTACGACCAATGTTTACTGTCCTCCAATGTTGCAGCGCTGTCTTCATCAGTTTAGCGGGTTCTCCGGAATGTTGGGGTAAAAAAGTAACATGCATCATTGCTCATTGCCAGAGTGTCTCGCAGAGACAATTCCATTGTGCCCTCGCGAGAACTCTGGGGTACTCTCTTTCCCTTTGAAGTTCAGAGTGTCGGGTCTACATGTCTGGCCAAAGTGAACAGGAAGGCACCCTAAGCGGAGTGTGAGCCTTGACGTGTGGCTGCGACAGACTGCAGTAGGGATGATTCACTCGTATGACAGATTGGCTCTCTGGGTTCATCCCGGATCTGGCTGAAGTCTGGCTGACATTTGGCTGAGTTATGGCTTTGAAGATCTGCAAAGGCAGCTGCACTCTTGCTTGTCTGCTGCTTTCAGGTGTTTCAGGTGGAGTGTTTGACAGGATTTTTGCACTTGACACAGTCTACCATGGTGCACTACGGTTCATTACTAATGCCAAGTCACGCACTCACTGTCGTCTTTATGAGATGACTGGTTTTAGCCATTTAGGTCTGTGTATGGTTCCACTGGCACATTTTTATTTATAAAGCTATTAATGGTGATTTACCCAGCTATCTTACTAGTCTGTTGACTTGGAATCATTCCATTTACAATCTCCGCTCCGTTAACACTCTGGCTCTAAATATCCCACGTACAACAACTGAATTTGGTAATGAAAAGTTTTGAAGCTTTCTGTTTTTATCCCACTTGGACATTTTAAACAGTTACTTAAACGATCCAAATCTGAACAGTGCACATGCTTCCAATGACCCCTTTATGTGATTTTTATATTCCAAATCTGAACAATGCACATGCTTCCAATGACCCCTTTATGTGATTTTTATATTGTTTTTACATGTACTGTAAATCTGTTTTGATTGTTGTGTCACTGGCTTGTGTCGCTGTTTTTTTGGTCTGTCTAGTCCTCATGTCTTTCTTCTATGTTATTCTGTCCTTATTAATCTGTCTTGTCATCAATGTTGCTGTGTAACTTGTGTATTTGTTGCCCCAGGGCTCCCTTGTAAAAGAGATTTGAATATCTCAATGGGACATCACCTGGTAAAATAAAGGATAAATAAAATAAAAATAAAATAAAAGGATTGGGGTAGACTGAACCCAACAACAAGACCTATTTAATTCATGTGAACCCAACAACAAGACCTATTTAATTCATGTGAACCCAACAACAACACCTATTTAATTCATGTGAACCCAACAACAAGACCTATTTAGTTATGGTTATGGTTATGGATTTAGCAGACGCCTTTGTCCAAAGCGACACATAAATACAAACAACATAATAATATTTAAAATTGAACAGGAAACAGATTAGAATGTAGGTCAAATATAATAAGGAGAATAATTATAATACACAATAATATCAATTCAATCAATAGCCTAATAAAAAGCAATGGAAAAAAAGGGGAAAGGCAATAATAAAACAATAATGTCCATTCAATCAATAATATAAAAATCAATGACATGCTAAGACTACATTAAGGAGAATGTCAATAATAAACAATAATTTTAAATTAATTAACAGCCCAATTGAAATAAAACAACATTATACAAACCATAGCGCTAACAACAACTAACAACAACTAAGCATATGTTGAATAGGAATGTCTTTAGACCCCTCTTAAACGACCCAAAACTACCACAGGAACGGAGAGCACTGGGCAATTCATTCCACCAACATGGAACCACTGAAGAAAAGAGTCTGGAATTAGACCCAGTTTTCATGACTGGTCGACACAACAGACGCTCACCAGAAGACCGCAGTGGGCGGTTGGGGATGTAAGGCTTGATTATTGAATTAAAATAACTAGGAGCAGATCCAGTAAGTGTCCTATAGGCCAAAGTGAGAGATTTAAATTTAATTCTGGCTACTATAGGGAGCCAATGGAGAGTAACTAAGAGAGGAGTTACATGTGTCCTCTTTGGCTGATTGAAGACCAGGCGTGCTCCAGCATTCTGAATCAGCTGTAATGATCTTGTTACACAAGCGGGTAAGCCAGCTAATAGTGAATTACAATAGTCCAGCTTAGAGATGACCATGGTCTGAACAAGAAGTTGGAAGTGTGGAATCTTGTGTCAGATAAGGTCTGATCTTCCTAATGTTGTAAAGCATAAACCGACATGATTTTGCAATAGAAGCTATATGCTCAGAGAAGTTAAGTCGGTCATAAATTACAACGCCCAAGTTTCGTGCCTATTTAGTTGGGGTCAGTGAAGTTGAGTCAAGCTGGATGTTAATCTGTTGGGGAATAGCTGTTTTAGCTGGAAACACCAAAAACTCTGTTTTTGAGAGATTAAGCTGAAGGTGCCGATCTTTCATCCAGGCTGAAATATTCTTAAGGCATGCAGAAATCCGGTGGGAAACACTAGAGTCATCAGTTGGGAAAGACAGGTAAAGTTGAGTGTCGTCTGCATAACAGTGATAGTCAAATCCATGGGAGCGAATGGTATCACCCAAGGAAGTGGTGTAAATAGAGAAAAGCAAGGGTCCTAATACTGATCCCTGAGGCACACCTGTGGTGAGGTCATGAGACTTAGATACCTGTCCCTGCCAAGACACGTTGAAAGAACACCCTTTAAGGTAAGATTCAAACCAATCAAGAGCTTTTCCAGAAATTCCCAGTTCAAATAGTATAGATAGGAGAATGTCATGGTTAACAGTATCAAAAGCTGCAGATAAATCTAGTAGAATTAATACTGATGACTGAGCAGAGGACTTAGCTACTCTCAATGCTTGAGTCACAGACAGAAGAGCAGTTTCAGTAGAATGACCACTCTTGAAACCAGACTGCATAGGGTCTAGTAGATTATTCTGATGAAGAAAGTCACAAACTTGCTTGAAGACCACTTTCTCCAAAACCTTTGACAAGAAAGGAAGAAGGGAGACAGGCCTGTAGTTCTTCACCTCAGTTGGATTAAGTGTACCTTTCTTTAGCAGAGGTGTAAACCTAGCCTGTTTAAAAGAATAAGGAACTATTCCAGAACTGAGTGAAGCATTAAATACATGTGTGATTGCTGGTAGAACAGTGGGTGAGATAGACTGTAGAAGAGTGGACGGGACAGGATCTAATGGGCATGTTGTTGGACGACTTCGCTGAAGCAATTGAGAGACTGCTTCCTCATCAAGAAGAGAGAAAGAGTCCAATGATGCGGTCATACTAACACAAGGCAAAGCCCTCCTTATAAGAGCATCAAACTGAGCACTTATTTTAGCAACTTTTTCAGTGAAAAATGTTGCAAAGTCATCTGCTGATAGTGAAGTAGTTGATGGTGGTGGTGGAGGATTGAGAAGAGATTTGAAAGTAGAAAAAAGTTTTCTACTGTCAGTGGCACTCTCAATCTTGCTTTGATAGAATGCCTTTTTTGCAAGTGTAACAGTGGATGAAAAGGATGACAGCAAAGACTGGTAGTTACTAAGATCATTTCCATCTCTGGATTTACGCCATTTCCTCTCAGCAGCAAGTTCCTTTCGTACTGAGACTATACTGTTCGTCAGCCATGGATGACGAGGTTTAGAATGAGTAGGTCTTGAGGAAAGAGTACATGCTGCATTCAGACAAGATGCCAGTGTAGAGCAGAGAGTCTCTAGCGTCATTAACCTCAAGTGCCAAGAATGAGCCAGGAGTAGGTAAAGCAGATGTTACTAATGTTGGAAAATGGTCGCTTGAGAGGCTCTTCAAGATCTTTACCAGCCTTGTGAGTAGGAGGACTGTGGACACGTGTGATATTAAATGAGGAGAGTAAGGACAGGAAGTCAATTGAAGACGAGTTATCCAAATGAATATTAAAATCGCCAAGGATTAATAATGGGCATGCATCCATTGGAATAGCAGACATGTCCAACTCATTCACAAAGTTCCCAAGTTGTCCTGGAGGGCGATAAATAACCACCAAGTATAATTTGTATGGCTCATGTAAACCCAACAACAAGACCTGTTTAGTTCATGTGAACCCAACAACAAGACCTATTTAGTTCATGTGAACCCCTATTTAGTTCATGTGAACCCAATAACAAGACCTGTTTACTGTAGTTCATATGTCTCCCCTCGTGCTGCCTCCCTCTCCCCATGCACATAAACACGTATACACGTGTACACACCCACATGTCAATGGTGAATTTATATACATGTGTAAATCACATAGACACATACACGTACACACCCACATGTCAATGGTGAATTCACATGTGTCCTCAAGACTGAAGTGTTCCGTCACACACAAGCGTTATATTATTATGACCGCCGCGCAGCGAAGCGGCGGTCATATAGGTTTAGTCAGATTTTTTTTTCTTTCTTCGCATTGGCCAATTTTTCGTCAAGGATTCCCGGGACACTGAAAGACCGGGGTGCACGAAACTTGGTGGGCATGTAACCCCACAAGGATAGCATGGAACCATTGTTTTTCGTTTTGATCTGTAGCCACCCCGCTGGACTGGACCCCCCGAAAGGAGGGTAGGGCAGACACAGTTTTCTGTGAATATCTCGAGAACCGTAGGGTTTAGGAGGACCACCTTTTTTTTGTATGTTGATCTTAAGGGGCCATGTCAACTCCAATAACCACTCATTTCATGTATAGCGCCACCTAGTTAAAAACAAAAAAGTAAAAATGAGGTGTTGTAACCGCAGGTATCTGTGAAATTGGAAGTGTAGGATCATTATGACACCCTCTGAATGCACGCCAAGTTTCGTGGAATTCCGTTCATGGGGGGCCATAAAATAAATTAATTTATGTGTACATTTAGTGACCGTACACCAACAGAGTTTTCTGTGAATATCTTGAGAACCGTAGGGCCTAGGATGACCAATTTTTTGCATATGTTTGCCTCCAGGGGTCATGTTAACCAATTCCATATGCACACATGTGCATAAACAGATATTCACACACACACATACATTCACAGTAATCATACATATGGCACATACACACACAGTATATATATGTATGCATACATGCACATGCACACACACAGGCACACCCACAAGCACATGCACGCATGCACACACACACACACACACATATAAACACGTACACGCACACATGCACACAATTCAACAATTTCTCAGAATTATGAACAGGCACCACCTCCTTGGGACAGATTATCCGTTCGCATGGCTTCTCATACCACTGCTATGCAGACGACACACAGCTCTATCTGTCCTTTCCACCTGATGACCCCTTGGTTTCAGCACGGATCTCGGATTGCCTCTCAGACATAGCTACATGGATGAAGGCACACCACCTCCAGCTGAACCTCTCAAAGACTGAACTGCTGGTCCTCCCAGCTAAACCTACCATACACCACGACATCAACATCAAATTTGACTCTCTGTCTGTTTCACCTACCAGGACTGCAAGAAATCTAGGAGTTGTTCTCGACAACCAACTAAACTTCTCAGATCATGTCGCCTCAGTCGCCCGGTCATATCGTTTTGCACTCTACAACATACGGAAAATCAGGACTTACTTAACTCAAGATGCCACCCAACTTCTGGTTCAGGCAATAGTCATCTCACGACTCGACTACTGCAACGCCCTCCTGACAGGTCTCCCAGCCTGCGCAGTGAAACCACTTCAGATGATCCAGAACGCGGCGGCGCGCCTGGTCTACAACCAACCCAAGAGGGCACATGTTACCCCGCTACTCATCCAGCTACATTGGCTACCTATGGCGGCCCGCATCAAATTCAAGGCTCTAACGCTTGCCTACAAAGTAGTCTCCGGTTCTGCTCCCACCTACTTGAATGCCCTCATACAGACATACGCTACCTCCAGACCGCTGCGCTCCTCAGACGAATGACGTCTAGCTCTACCTCCGGTACGCTTAGGCCAATCCAAACTGTTCTCATCCGTTGTTCCTCGTTGGTGGAACACACTGCCAGTTCCTACAAGGGCAGGGACATCCCTCTCCATTTTCAAAAAACTCCTGAAGACCCAGCTCTTTAGAGAACATCTCCTCTCATAGCAACACTTACAACAAGTCTTGCTGATCCTAGTACTCACCAGCCGTCTTAAACTGACACCTAAATGTTAAAAACAGCACTCACTGATGCACTTATTCTTACTGTACTCTAATGTTTTTAAATTGTCCTAATGTTGAGAATTGCTCTAAAACTTAAACTGTTTACCATGTTGTTAGTCGCTTTGGCTAAAAATGCGTCAGCCAAATGTAATGTAATGTAATGTAAAAGATGGGGGTGGGGTTGTATAAAATGTATTTTACATGTGAAATCTATGAACTAATCATGTTTTGGTACTTTGGTTGTCTAGCAGATACGAGTGAGAATTGAGTGTGCATAATGCAATTCAGTGAGACAGTTAGAATCATATATGCCTTTCACCTTTTGTTTTTAGCCAGCAGCCAGACCAGTAGATACCCTGACTTTGCTGAATTACTGAAGCTAAGCAGGAACAAAGTAGGAAATGAACACAATTTGACAAGCGTGACTTATTTTTGTGGAAAAAATGTGCCGCGACGCTCATATTTGGGCGGCGCTCATATTTTGTACCGCTCTGCGGTACATCTAGTTTGCATGTGTATATGTAGTGTCTCTCTGTTTGTGTGTGTGGGTGGATTTTGGACTCTATTTGCTAAAGCAAGTGGTCGGAGAGGTCTTAAAAGCAGGCGGTCTGTGTGTGCCATCATTAATATTTAAAAATTCCTTGAAAGACGTGTACCAATCATGCATCATTTATTCTGCTGTTCGTCACAGCCACAATGCGCTTCCTTCTAAAGAGGGAAAATACTGTATTTCCAGATATATCCAGGTTTCTAGAAAACACTTACGGCTCCTACACACAGTTGCGTTCCGTCAACGCATTCCAGTGGGTGTTCCCGACGGTAGCTATGCAAATGACTTGAAGTAAAACCGTAATGTGATTGGTTGGTGCCGTCCGTAGATTGGCTTGATTGGCCGGTGCCGTCTGTCGGTGCAGCAACAGCTGAAATTCTCAACGCGAGCGGCGGGAGAAACGCGATGCGACGGACCCACAATTCAGTTCGGCAACGGATGACGTAAGCCCATGTAAAGTGAATGGGATGCATCTCCAGCAATGCAACGCACGCAGCTGTGTGTAGGAGCCATTACTGGTGTATAAAAATATTTACAATACAGATGTGCAGCTTTGCAGAAAAAAAATCAATTATTCACAGGGAGAGGAGAGGTCTCAGTCTCTTTGCTGTTTTTTTGCTGGATTTGGCTAGTTCATAGCCCTTCCACAGGGGTGAAAGTTTATGTACTGTACACTGTAAAATCTGATAGCTATTCTTACTTAAAATGTTTAGTTAGTATTACTCAGTTTTTGTCTTTTGTTAATTATGTTGATTTTGCCATTTGAGATTACTTGTCTAACATTAGTGTAATTTAATGTTGAATTGGAAAAGTAAACATGACCATTTAAATCAAGTAAACTATACTTGAATTGGTGAAGTTAGTTAGATAACCTTACTTACCAGGGGTGCGTTTCCCGTACAACTACGGAGGTTAGCTTTTTACTAACGTGGTACGATGCATCGTTCAACTAACCAACATGTAAGTTACGACTGTTCCCCAAAGCCGCCGTACTTACATAGTACTTTGTTAGTTTGAACCATGTTGGTTTCAACCAACATAGTTCAGACTACAATGGTTGCAGATGTGTTCGGAGAATGTCGGACTCTGTCGGTTAGAGCCGAACGCATGAAGTCACGCAAAATGAATGAAATTTGACATTGCATGACGTTTCCTGGGCCCAGCAGTTATAATATCATTAATAATAATAATAATAATAATAATAATGATAATACTTATTACAACAATAGGCAGTAATTTCAATAGGCCCTAGGCTATGTATGCTTTAAAAATAATAGGCATAATAATGATAATTCTAATAATAACGTCACAGTCTATTGAACGTAGCCTACTAATGAGCCTAATCAGTGAAGCATAAATCGCCAACCGAGCACATGTGAACAAATAAGTTACACATTTAATGAAACACACCGAATAGCCTATAGGCTAAATACTGGCCAATATTTTCATTTGTTGTAGCATGACAAGGTGGCGTGAAAGGATATACCTCTGCATTTCGGATCTTGTAGTCATAGGTTCGAGCCTAGATAATGATAAATGAATAATGATGATGTTGGAATCTTGGATAGGCTCAGTCACTAAATATTCCTATGATCGTTTAGAACCTGTAGTCCTAGTTTTAACTGATTGGAGACCATATGCTTACTAGCCTAGGCTTAGGATACATGTATATTATGTTCTATGCAAATTGGCATGGTTAGATTAGATTCAACTTTATTGTCATTGTGCAGAGCACAAATACAAATACAACCAAATACAGTTTGCATCTAACCAGAAGTGCCAAAAAGGCAGAAAAGTGCAATGTGATATATAAAGTATAGACAGGTGGTGCATAGACAGGACAATAAATATAGTGCAGTGTAGACAGTAGTATACAGTTGGTTTGCAGAAGGTGGTTTAGAGTAATATAAATGAAATATAAATATGTGCAGTATCTTATCAGTTACCTTACAGTAAGAGCAGAATAAATATGGATATGTAATATGAACAATGTTGAACATGTTGTTATGTAAGTGCTTTGGGTTTCACTCTGTTCTAAAAGCGCTATATAAATGAATACTTTACTTTATGATTGCCCTTCATTTCACTGGAAGTTTTTCATGCCTTTATGCAGCATTTTTCCAATGTTGCCCTTGTTATGTGTTTTCACTGTGACACTGAAAATTGAATACTGTTACCACACACAAGTATTTCATGATATTTTAAATGCACAGATACAGTTCACAGATAAAGTTGTGTGTTGAATCACAACCACAAAATGACAGTTCACATAGCACAAATGTTTCAATGCTCAAATGGTTGAAGGATCTGCGCCAGCTGTACCAACACACACACACACACACACACACACACACACATACACACTCACACTCACACACACACACAGTGTTACTGTAGGTGCTGCTGAGACAGTAGCAAAGTATATACTGTTCAAATGCATGTCTATATTCCCTGAGTGCACTGACATTTCAAGACCTACTTTATTCCATCAACCCCCTATGATAATACAAGCATGTCAACTGCTCCATCTAGGAGCCCAACAGCGAGGCAGAGGCGCGGTACAACAACGCCCATAGCCGGACCCGCGTTGTTGTGGAGAGGGCCCTGGGCATGTGGAAAGGTGTGTGAGCAAATCCGCTGGTGGCCTGAAGCTCCATCCTGCAAAGGCGTGCAGTGTGGTTTTGGTGGCGGCGCTTCTGCAACATGGCCCTTCAGGATCACATCCCACTGCCGGCTGATGAGGAGCTGTTAGTGGAGGAGGTGGAAGAGGTCATTCCAGTGGCTGCTGCACACCTTCCTGCTGGCCTGGAAGCACACTGGGAATTAGTTGCACATATGTTTGGCCCCTAAACACCCAAACCCCACAATTCCCTGCCACATTACCTGTTTTTTCCCCTTTTGTTTATGTTTTTTTACATTCCTTTTAGTTTGGTGGGGGTGAGGGGGTAAATGTACTTAACTTTCCCACCATCACTTTCTCCCCATGATCCCTCCCACACACACACACACACACACACACACACATGTTCCCTATGAGCCATGACATCAAAATACATACACAGATTGAAAGGTCACAAAGCAAAGGCAACTTACCATTTTTCCGCCTCCCATGACAGGCCTACCCATACCTGGGCCATGAAGGACAAGTTAAATCAGTGAAAATCATGTCACATTTTGACACTGACCACAGCACTCTGCATGCTCACATAAGTCCCAGAGGTCTTAAAGTTCTCCAAGCGAGAGGCTACTCAACAGCAGCATTCTCCAATGTCATTGTACCAACATAATTCAGATGTTCAAATATCAAGATCATATAATAACTGAGAGTAGTTTAATGTATACACCCGCTAAACATAGCTTGTGATCAGACAAGATACAACACAAACCCCACTCCACAGGGATAGGCTACTCACCTCACACCCATCGACTCAGTCTTGAACCCCTGACCTCTCTCATATAAAGCACACACGCTACAGTCTCTGCCACAGCACAGTCACTTCACCACATCATAATGGGCTGTAGAGTCCATATACCGTTAGCTATGTGTATGATTAGCAGATGCTTCATCCAAACACACTTAACATACGACTACAATGTAACGTTATCCTTTTATAACAATTACAATGCTAGCCTCACATAACAATACCGTTGGAATTCAAAAGCTTTATCACCAGATAACTTAACGGGTGTTCGAAAGAATCTGTGCTGACACATTAGCATTAGGCTACATGTAAATTCACGAATAATAACAACACAGATGATTGCGGTCATCATAGCACTTCACCACAGGCCGCTCTGTTGTCGGCTAACTCCACAACACTTCACTTTCCACTGTACCACATAACGTTGTCCAGTAATGTGCAATTGTAGCTTCCAGCAATGCTATGGTATGGTATCCCACAGCAATGTTATGGGATCGTTTAATGGCTACCTCTCATCCATCTGTCCTCTGCGTGTTCCGTCATCAGGGTTGGTTAAGTTACGTCGTCTACTATGGTTCTTACTACTTACTACAGGTCGAGAGGTGTAGTTGTAACTACACAACTTTACGATAGTGGTTGCGAACGTTAGTTGCTACTATGGTTTTGGGAAACACTGACGCAGTGTCACGATGCATCGTACTATGTAAGTTCCACCACTATAGTTCACACTATCGTTTTGGGGAACAGTTGTGTCGTACTTACATAGTTGCAACCATGTTAGTTGCTACCGTAGTTAGCAACGATGCTTTTGGGAAACGCACTCCTGTTAGTTAACCTTAGTTTAAGAAAAACATGCAAACCGATTGCCTTGAAATTACAGACTAATCTGGAATAGGAATAAGTTGTGCAAACAAATGCTTACTTAGTGTAGTATACTACTGAGAATCCCTAACTTGGTCATTACAAGTATATTGTGTGTTTATTAAAAACAACACATGTATTGAAGGTGTGCTAACTAATGTTACATTTCTCACAAAGCATTTCCAGAATGCCACAGTCCCGGCCCACATATTTGTAAAGATATCACATATTAATCCTTATTTAAATTACATCCTAAATCCTAAATCCTAAATTAAATTATGTTGATGCATCACACCATCAAGTAGATGACTATACAAAACACCCCAATGCTGTGGGTAGAACGTTAGCAACCTGTGCTTCTACACTCTGAACATACTGCAGTGAAGGGGGAACCTCTTAAAGCACTATCAATATGTAACACACACCTGAATTATGCGTGGCAGCCATAATGTGTCAGATTGCTTGCCACACACCAGCTTGGTGTGATGAGAGTGGGCCAAATTGATTATTCGGCTGGCAGTCTGGGGGATTCCCTAACATTTAATGTCCACAGTGAATTAGTGCTATGTTGTAACCATTGCATTCAAAGGCCAGTTTCCATCAGTTCAATATATCCATAATGTCACAAAGGGATTTGGCGGTTGACATTATCCTGATCAGAGAGGAGAGTGTTTAATGGACAGCCACTAAAACCACCATTTCCAGCAGCAACATAAGTTTCCAAGGGGGTCCCCCCCCCCCCCCCCCCAAAGTACTAATCAAGCCCACATTTTCTATAGCCTCAGTGATTTGGCAGAGACAGGATACCTGTACGTATAGTTTCTAGCTCAGATCTATGCCTGTCCACATCGTTGTCAGTACTAGTTCTACTCAAAGGATTAGTGTATTTTGGATAGTCATCTACTTGATGGGGTGATGTATCAACATAAAGTACACATAAATTATACAACAACAGTATATATAGCTTTTAGTGTCAATCACTTTGTTATATATTGTAACATAAGATTGAATATGTGATCCTTCAAAAAATATGTAGACTTCAATACATGTGTTGTGTTTAATAAACATACATTATACTTTACTTGTAATGACCAGGTTAGTTGAAATAGGTGTACAGTAAGTGCACTAAACTAAGTGAGCATTTGTTTGCACAACTTGAAATTACGGGGTTTGGGGGGCGTAAATATACTATTCACGCAATTATCTTTAATTTGACATTTACATTTTTGTTTTTTTTGTGTGATGTTAATTCGATGGACTGTCAACTTCACCCCCAGTCCAAAAATCTGTCTTTTATCCGAGCATAATCTTTTCATTAATCCATGAACTAGATCTGTGACGTTTCAAAATCATACACACACACACACATACACAAACACAACTTACCCGAGATCCACTTTCCGGATAAAAAAAGGTGCTCTTTTATTTAAAAACTTGTGATCATTTATGTTAGTTTAACCCCATTAACTGCTATAGACTTTGTGCCATCACTAATTCTGCACATTGTATAACATTTGCAGTTGGCTGGGCTGCCGATCGATTTCTGATATCAATTGAATTCCGTGTGGCAGAAAGAAAGTTTGGACTAATAAGAATAGCAGAGCTTGACCTCGCAGTACTTTGTCTCTCTGTCTCTAAGCCAGCGTTATTATATTTTATGGATCTCAGGTAAGCTAGCGTTTCATTATGGTCCACGTGGACAAGTCTGTGCAGGCCATGATGCTACAAGAGCACTAACTACGCATGGAAGCACTCCAAGTGGAATTGCAACTATGCAGCTGTGTTTTCTGCAGCTATTCATGTGCTTGTCCACATGCATACAGTATATGATCAAGGACTCCAGCCAGTGTTATACTCTGTGTGTCTGTGAGTAGGTGGGTGCTACACATTGGTGGTGGTTACTGAGGTTCCCCCTTCAATGTTAAGCGCTTTGTGTTGTGAAAAGTACTATATAAATGCAGTGTGTTGTTGTTGTTGTTGTACAGTGTTGTTGCTGTTGTAAGTGTCCTCTGGGGTCAAAGTGATGTCAATTTTGTCATCATGTGGATCAGTATGTGGCTCTGGACGTTCATGTACCCTCCAATTTTGGTAACAAGTGGTCACTAAACTACAAGGGCATCAACTAATGCCTCATTCACACCAGATGAGTGGCGCGTGTATTCCGCCTCCGTTCTGTCAAACTTTGTCATGGTTTGTACGTGTATATTCACGCCAGGACCATCTCTGATGCCGCGCTGCCGAGGAGTATCTACTGTTTGTCATTGTATCTTTTCAAAGGGCCACTTCTGACACGCTGGCCTCTTGCATGAAAAACAGGCGGCACCTCTATTCTCTATGAAGGTATATTGGGTGCAAAAGTGGCGAGCACATTTAACTGCAGATTTTGCATGTGCACACTAAAGTCGTGAATGTGTAACAGTAAAGTTGTAGTTGTACATATTTTTTTATATCTTGTTAACACAAAATAGGGGCTACGGGTTCACAAATCCTTTTTACAGGTACACAAATCCTATCCTGTGAGTCACAAATTTCAAGAGTCATGCACTCGACACTTTTGCTCCAAACGTTGCAGCGCAGTTGGTGCGAAACACATTTGCACATCCGTGTTTCATAATCTGAGAACATGCACAACATTCGTGCATTTGTAAACCCAAATGTGAACTAATGCATCCGAAGTTGTGCATCTGTGAAATAATTTCTCATTAATAAAATTCTACAGATCGCTTTGATTTTCTTGCACGACTACAAGTCAATTGATACAAGTGCTCGAATCTGCTTCTACGAGTGACTTTTGCTCCTGGCTAGGTGATATAATCGGAGCAAAAAGATTTGTATGTGTGCACGTCGAGCGAATCGATCGAGAAAACAAGGCTGCCGGATCTGGATCCAGGATCGCGCTCAGACTACCATTGCCTGCTCATAAGGTAAGTAACATGATAATAATATGAAGAAAGTTATCTTGTTTGTTGGTTTACATTATCATGACAGCTATGTTTAGCTTAGCTTACCTGCTTGCTAAATCCTCCAGTGCCAGATCAAGCTAGCTAGCTATCGCTAGATAAATAACTAGTTTAGAAGTACAGAAATATAACACTGCCCGTCCAAAATCGTTAGGACACATAATCTGACACAATCGTTCAATTTTCGAACACACCGCAACAAATATTTTTTCCTCGCTTTGTGCAAAGAAAAACTATAAATCGTGTGTCCTTCATTGATAAGGAAACATGCTGAGGTTACTTACTTTATGAGCAGGCAATGGTAATCTGAGTGCGATCCAGGATCCAGATCCGGCCGCCTTGTTTTCTCGATCGACTGCTCGACGTGCACACATACAAATCTTTTTGCTCCTATTATATCACCTAGCCAGGAGCAAAAGTCACTCGTCACTCGTAGAAGCAGATTCGAGCACTTGTATCAATTGACTTGTAGTCGTGCAAGAAAATCAAAGCGATCTGTAGAATTTTATTAATGAGAAATTATTTCACAGATGCACAACTTCGGATGCATTAGTTCACATTTGGGTTTACAAATGCACGAATGTTGTGCATGTTCTCAGATTATGAAACACGGATGTGCAAATGTGTTTCGCACCAACTGCGCTGCAACGTTTGGAGCAAAAGTGTCGAGTGCATGACTCTTGAAATTTGTGACTCACAGGATAGGATTTGTGTACCTGTAAAAAGGATTTGTGAACCCGTAGCCCCTATTTTGTGTTAACAAGATATAAAAAAATATGTACAACTTCAACTTTACTGTTACACATTTACGACTTTAGTGTGCACATGCAAAATCTGCAGTTAAATGTGCTTAAATGTGCCACTTTTGCACCCAATATACCTTCATAATTCTCTAGCTGGCTTTTGGTTGCAACACGGCTCAAGCTGTGCCTCAATAGGTGCACGTGTGAAAACTCCAACCCATTAACATGGGAGCCGAAATGGAAATGAACAGGTACGCAGCCGCTATGCATGTGCTATGCATCACCTACAGGTGTGAATGGGGCATAAGTGCACTAGAAAGTAAGAGCAACTATGCATCTGAAGAGTCTGCATCTGTCCATGTGTGCGTTGGCAAACCGAAGACCAGCACTCATTCTTCATTCCTCCTTTCTCTCCCTCCACTCACTTACATTTTATTTCTCTCTCTTCATTGCTTTCCCTTTCTCTCTTTCTCTCTCTCTCTCTCTCACTCACTCCTCGCTCTCTGATGTAGGCTGAAAAGAGCAAGCCGGGTTCGCCCACGGACAAGCGGCAACAGCTGAGCTGAGTTTCATGATCGTGACAGTTATCCAAAAGATCCCTGCTCCTTAAAGACTGCACCGCACACACACACACATATACAAACACACACAAACGAACACACATCCTCACTCAGATGGTAACCAAGGTGGACATTTCCCCTAGCGATGCCCTGGTGACTGCTTTCATTAGGGGAGCATATTGATTATGCACGATGCCAAAGTGTTGCTTTGCATCTTAATCAGGGGGAGAGTGTAGTATGATGCGATGGCCGAGGCCTGCCGTTTAGTCCTGCCTTGACTTAAAGCGCTATCGATGGCTCGCTCTGATTGGAGGTGGAGAAGCGAAGCATCCCCATGGTGAGACGCCATTACTCACACCTTTAACTACGGGTTTCAAGAACCCAACCCAATGCATAATGTAGATGTCTGCACTTTCAGCAGGCTGCTTAACCAGTAAAAGTGCACATGGGACTAAGCTATGTAGGGCTCAATATATTCAATTAAGTGATCAATAATCGGCATGCATTGACACACTTCTGCTGACTGGATTTTGACTCTGGAAAAAGACTGGCGCTAGCAATGCAGTCTGAGCAGTCACGTGTTACACTAGGTATACATTTCAGTTAAAAAAGACATTTAAGTGACAGTTACAAGTTAATTGAGATTAAGGTGTGTTATCGCTTAGATATTGCTATTGAAAGGCATAGGCATGCAGTTCTTCATACCGGTTTAGATTCAGCCAAATATATGTCAATATATGTAGTCTAAGCAAATACCGTCAGATTTGGCTTCAATTTTGGAGAGGTCTTTAGTCCAGTAGCTGAGGGTCTTGCCTTGTGCACGAAGGCTGAAATGTTCCCTCTGTAATAGATGCAATCTCAACTGTGACCACCGAGGGGCGCATTTTCAACTAAGAGCAATCGGTCCAGCTGATGTAGGCTACTTCCATTTACATCTCAGATAAAGAAACACTTTCTCTTCATTTTCAAATACTCTAAATATATTTCGGCAGCAAAGACAACTGATAGAAGCACATAGGCTAGAAAACATCAATACAGAAAGGGGCAATGAAAACAATAAAATAAGCATGTCTGCATGGAGAGAGAAGCGGTTAAATGTAGTTGGGGACAGTATGCAAACGAGCTCCGCTATCAGTCAAAGAAATCACTGTTCGTAGGAGGAGCCCATTCTATCAATTCAGTATCACTGAGAGGTAGCGGACCCCATATAGGTTCTCAGTCGGGATATCAGCTACATGCAGTTCAGAGGACTTTTTGTTGTCAAACTCCGGAGGGTGTATGTCACTTTTCCTTTGAGACTCCATAAATACCAGTCGGTTCCTGGTTCATCTCAGTTCCGGCTCTCTGTTTGGCTTGAGCATCGCCGGACCATTATTCATGCGCATATCCTATCGCCTTACGTCGGTGAGAGCAGGGTGAGACAAAGAAAATCATTGGTCCTGTTTCACCGATAATTCTTTTTCTCACTGGCTGCGATCCGTCTTGGGTCCTCACGAGTTGGCAGTTACACCTACAGCGCTGTCTCGGGCGCACGTCTCTTCGGCGAAGCACCCCAGCGGCGGACAGTGGGAGCTGCGCTCTCAATATGCGCTCGCAGCTCGGAGGGAGAGGACCGACAGTGCACGAGGCAGCATCAGCAGCATCAGTCCCGGGGATGGATTGCGTTCTGTGCGGCAGTTTGTGTATGCCAAGAAGGAGACCTTAAAACATGGGGGGGAATGAAGAAAGTAGATAAGTCGAACCCATCACCGAACGTCGTATTAACAGGGGAACATCATTTCGGTGTTCATTGTGCCAAGAAAGTTGGTCTGAGCGCTTGCAAGCGTTTTCCTGTCGTAGCGGTGGCTGGGCACTTCTGAGCTTTGTCCGTATGCAGCAGTCAGACACATCTATGACTGTTTTCGGCGCTTGCCGCCGGAGCTGATACTCTGGTTATCGGTTTAGTTTCCCCTGTTGCGTTCCAACCAAACGTCATATTCAGCAGAATATGTCTTTGGATGACAAACGTGGAAAGGGCTTATCATTCACACCGATGGGAATTGAGGACAACAATATGAGAAACGGCAGAGGCCTGTCGGATCAATGGGCTGACAGCGTTGTGGTCCGACCCAGGACGACCGAGCGGCACATTACCGTGCACAAAAAACTGGTCCTGGGATTCGCCATCTCCATCCTCACGCTCATCATTGTCACGGCAATCGCCGTGCTTCTCAGCGTCAGCTTTGAGGATTGCACCGTGGCGGAGAGCAGCTCGCGGGCCGGGAACGGCACGAGCACCAAACCCAATCAGTCCCGGGACGGTAATTTTAACCACAAGGATGAGGACACCCAGCCTTGGAGGCACCTCCGCCTGCCCACGTCGTTGCGTCCCCGGCACTATGACCTCAAGCTGTCCGTGTACATGGATAACTTCACTTTCTCGGGCGAAGTTAACATTGAATTCGAGTGCGTTAACTCCACCAAGTTCATCGTGCTTCACACGGACAGACTGGAAGTGGAGAAAGTGGTGGTGTATTCGGACAACAAAAAACCGGGCGTCATGCGCATCCACCGCCAGTTCCACTACCCGTCCAACCAGGTTTATGTCATCGCTCTGCACAGGGAGATGAAGCCACTGAGAACCTACAAAGTCAACATTACTTTTGAAGCCCAAATAGAAAACGAACTTTTGGGCTTTTTCCGCAGCTCTTACGTGCTGCATGGAGAAAGAAGGTAAACGCAGTAGGCTATATTAACATTTCAGTTGAATTGTTTGAATATTTGTTATAATAAGATATAATATTTTGATTATTTGTTATACTCAGCATATGCAATCCTAAATCCAAAAACATTATTTTAAAATCAGTGCCGAAAAGCAGCTATCTCTGAGCTAATTAGACAACAAAATATTCTAGTGTAAATTATCTTAAGGTACTTCAGTCGGCTTAAGCACAAGGCACGTTTCATTAACCAACGAGACAGAGATTGAATATTACATCCTGTTATTCCGTGCCAGCTTGGAAGCTTTACTTACAGAATTAGGAACATTTAATTTTAACTTTGCACTTGTCTATGGACAACTCCATAATTGCTTTCCTCGTCACGGGACACGTGCTTTGATTGCACTTGAACGTGAAACACTTGTCATGTGGAATTTATTGTTGTAATTAATTATGGCTTTCCAGTAGAGGGACAGAGTTGCTTTATGAATATTACTTTTATACTGCCACGTTGCTTCACTTATGAAACTGGTCAGCTATTGAAATGTTATGTTGATGTAGCAAAAATGAGAGATGTTGTCCAAATACTGATGCACTGATTTATTTTATAGACATCAAGATCAAACATTATTAATAGGTTTAGACACTGGAGCTTCATCCAAACCAAAATGGTCATCCAAACTTGTGGAATTGGAGTTATGAAAAAAGGTGTTGGGACCTTAATTTCATGAGTTACTTTTCTGTCAGATGATTCAGTTTGTTTCAACATCTTTCAGCTAGTTAGATAAAATCTTATGGGAGTTTAATTAAGAGCATTGCAGTTGGTTGACATCACATCACTATAGACTCTTACAGCAAAACAAAACAAAACACTGAAGGCATTGCCCCTGCGAGTGCGCAAACAAAAATCAATTTCCAAGTATTTAATTATTTACAGTCAATCCTTGTGCCCAACAGCCTCAGTTTCCCTCAGCAAATCACATTTATTACTAGATCAGTGATGGAGTGTGTGTGTGTGTGTGTGTGTGTGTGTGTGTGTGTGTGTGTGTGTGTGTGTGTGGGTGGGTGCGTGCGTGCGCGTGTATGGAAGCTCACAGTACATTGAGCCAGATTGAGTTCCTCTGGGCAGTGTGTGTGTGTGTTTGTGTCTAAAAAGGTCAGGGCTGAAGTGAAGTCACTGTGTGCACATCAGGGCACCACTGGTCTGGCTCCGTCAGTCACTGCAGCTGGTGTGCTTAAGCCAAGTGCAGTGGGCTGTGTAACCTCAATCTGCCACACATCGCGGGAGAGCTCCCTCACCCCATCATTTAAACTTGGGGGTGGCCAGCCATATCTCTACCATTATCGAGTGTGTAAGAGAGAGTTTGTGTTTGTGTGTGTGTGTATGTGTGAGAGAGAGAGAGAGAGAGAGAAAGAGAGAGTGTGTGCATGTGTGTATTTGTAGCTGTTTTTCCGGGCCACCCTGATTGGAGAGCAGCTATGACTGGCTTTGCAGTTGCTCTTTTATCCAGGCTGTGAAACCTGATGGTGCTGTCAAAAGGTTATCTTGAAAATCTGCACCCTCACTGTTGTATCATGGTTGAGATTATCTCTCCCAACCTTAATGGAAAACCCATCATGAAGTATCTCTCCATACCCCAAACCTGAGAGTGTGCTCACAGCCTCACAGCAAGTGTGGAGCACTATGCACTTCACCTGCTCTATTAGTGTGCATTCTTCACCAAGGGAGTCAATCAGTCCATTGGCTATTACTGTGGAAGACCTCAGTGGTTCATAAGCAGGAAATCAATGATAATTACAGTGACTGTATGAGCTATGACGTGGACTGGAGACAGATATAGCACACCAGCTAGGCATGCATGGCTCAACCATCCCTCTCAGCGCTTGCTCTCTCTATAAAAGTGTGCTGTTGTGCTTTTTTCATGCCAGCTATGCATTCTGTGTGAATTGGGCAGAGAAGCCCACCCGACACCACCTGCCGCGTCTCGCTTATCTCCCAGCGACAATGAGCGTCTGAATCCGAGCCAGGATGGTTCCTCCAGCTTTTTTTTACACGTTTCACAAATGCATTTAAGCTTTAAGACACATCACCCCCCCCCCCCCCCGACACACACACATCCACACACAGACATCCCTACACCCCTTCTTGCTTTCTCGCTTGCGTTTTTAGCACCCCCTTCGATCGGCTGCCACCCCTCTCACCCTGGTCTGATATCACAGGAGGAGCGTGTTGTGCCTTTGTGCTGCTGCTCCATATCCCGCAGCCTCTGCTGTCAGTGCTGCTGTCAGTGCTGCGCGGCACGGCAGCTCGTTTCTTCTGTAGACTTCCTCTCTACTCCTAAATCTCAACCTAGGAGCAAACTTTTACCTTTGAGGGAAAAGAAAAGTCTTTCCTGCCTCCCTCCTTCGCCTGATGCTCAGATTGCCCCCCCCCCCCCCCCCGCAGAGCTGCAGCGAAGAAGACGAACTAAATATGCCGACAAATCATAACACAGGGGGTGGTAGCTAATTGCTTCTAATGGCTTGCTTCCCCTCCTCTTCTAAATTGAGATGGAGAAGCTACTCTCAAGTTGATAGGCCTGGAAGATTTGCCAGTGCTATTTAGGGAGTCACCAAATGTCAGTATTGTGTCTGTTTACTGCTAATTGTCGCCATTTGCACTTAAGGCAGCATGTCTAGGGAGCAGAGGTCTGACGCTTAATGCGAATCCTAACAACTTAGGTGACCTTATTTTCACACTGGGGGACGCAATAAGCTAATTAGCATTGGATGGCTTCAGAGCATAGAGAAACGACAGTGTGTAGGTCACATATGCTGTTGATGGCATCTAGCTGACTCCAGAGCAATGTTCTTTAGGCAACCTGTTCCGAGTAGGCTACATTATTACTCTCTATGCATGGGCCTAACACTGCCTTGGCCTTAATGGATGTACACTCCAGTTAAAGAGGCACATTAAGAGTTCTCCAGTTTGTCGTTAAGCCACTTAAAGGAAGCACTCAAAGGCTCTGGCTATTAACTAAAATGATTTTAATATAATGCACAAGGCTCTGTGACATGATGAAATTAATGGAAACTTTTACATTTTCTGTAAGAGAAGCTTAGTCATGCACAGCAATTTTATGGTCACAGAGTTTTTTGTTTTGTTTTGTATTCTGAGAAGTTTAGCCTGAAATGTGTTCTTTGCAAGTATGAGTTTGTAGCTCCATATGTAATTTGACAAAAAAGTTCAGGATTGGGTTCAACTTGTCAACAGGAACTTGACAAAAGATGCACCGCTATGTATTTACAAAGGAAAGATTTGTGTGTTTCCCCATTATGGATTGAAAACTGGTATTAAAGAAAGTGTGTGTGTGTGTGTGTGTGTGTGTGTGTGCTCTTGGTTAAGTCGAAGATCTGGTCCAGTCGAAGATCAGAGCAGACAGGTAGCTGAGACTGCACCTTTAATCACATAGGAACACTGTGTATATCAGGGGCTTATATAAGCCGTCTCCACGGACACCACTCAGAGGAAGGTCTCTCTCCCCTCGCTGGTGTAGTGGTCGTGTTGTCAGCCCATGAAAGAGGGGTCACCCACCACCTCCTGGGGAGACAGGGTGGCTGTTTGCCCTCTGTGGTATAAAGCTAGCTTTGATAAGAGATAATCCAGCTGCTCTTGAATCTACATGGTGGAGTTTAGGGCAAAGCCGCATGCTGCTACTGCTAATTTTGCTGTTCAAAGGCGTTTACAGTGAAGTCTCTTTCTATTCCTCGCGTTCTCTCTCTCTCTCTCTGCTCTCTCCCTCTCTCTCATCCCTTTTCTCTCTCCCTCTCTCACATGCTTTCTTTTTTGTAGCTTTCTCTTCTGCTCTCTCTCTCTCCCACTTGCTGTCTGACTTTTTTGTATCTATCCCCCTGTCTCTCTCACACACACACCCTGTCTCTCTCACACACACACCCTCTGATCTGGCAGAGAAGAGTCTCAGGGCGTACTATTGCCAAACTCATGATTCTGCAGTTTGACACACATCCAGAGCGGCATAGTCAAGAATGATAATTAGGGGATAAATGTGCCCATGTGCAAAAAAAAAGAGAGGGAGAAGAAAGAAGGGGAAAAAACCTGACTGCACAAGGATCTTAGCTCAGAAACGGCATTGTGTCCTTATCAGTGTCTCAATGTGATTTTATTTGGAAGACACCCAAGCTGATCTTTTTCAAGAGCAAACAACACAAAAAAAAACTACTTTTATACGCCAAGGACTGATGTCAATTAAAATATTATCGTGCCGCGCGTCACCTTGGTGGTGATGAGCAGAGGAGGCTGGTGGATGCAAGCATAAAATCCGCTGTGACATTCTCAGCGCTGGCTGAACAGCGGGGAGTAGGGAACAAGCATTTGTTATCCTGACTAGACACATTTAAACCCAGGCTTTTGTTGCTGTTACTATCATCGGCTCTTCAGGATATACGCGACAAGAGCATAATAGTGTTTATCAAAAGGAGGAGAAATGTGGTGACTTGTGTTGTCTTTGGGAGGAAAAAGGCCTAGCGTCTATATTAGCCTTATGGGGTGTGTTTGAACTGATACATTTGTGTGCCAGGATTTTGCGGCAGCAGGTTGAGTCCCAGGACAGAGTGCATGCGGGTTATTTGTATTCAAGGTACAGCTATAAGCAATTTTTAAGGATGTGTGTAGCAAGGTGAAATAACCTTTCAAGCTGTGACTTAGGAGTCCGTTAAATGTCTTTTCTTGGCAAACATCCATCTCCATCTAATCTCTATATCTCTATAAGCATGGAAACAGTTAGGCCCAGACAGACACATAGTGGACATAGCGAGACACCACTACACATACATGCAGACATAGGTTGTACTGTAAGTATCTTAACACTCTCTCTCTCTCTCTCTCTCACACACACACACACACACACACACACACACACACACACACACACACACATACACACACACACACACACACTCTACCTCACACCCACCCACACACATAATATTCACAAGAGCAAGGTCCATTGGTAATTGTGTCCTTGCATTGCAGGTATCTTGCAGTGACTCAGTTCTCCCCGACCCATGCCAGAAAAGCCTTCCCGTGTTTCGACGAGCCCATCTACAAGGCCACGTTCCGGATCAGTCTGAAGCACGAGGCCTCCTACCTGTCCCTGTCCAACATGCCCGTGGAGAACTCCGTCACCGACGACGACGGCTGGGTGACCAACTACTTCTCCAGGACCCCGCGCATGTCCACCTACTACCTGGCCTGGGCTGTGTGCAACTTTACCTACAGGGAGGCCCTGACCGATAGCGGGGTTCTGGTAAGTAACAGAAAGCGACTGGTATTTAGCGGATGCCTTTATTCAAGTGACGTAGATTTGCTATGGTGCGATTACGATTCAAACCTGATTGTCAGGCGGTGGTGAGGCTTCCACTGCTCCCCTGCAATCACCCATGGAGGACAACGAGTCAACCAAACATACTGCTGAAAGTTTTATTGTGTGTGTGTGTGTGTGTGTGTGTGTGTGTGTGTGTGTGTGTTTATATGGTGTGCTCAGAGTTGACATTCTGTCCACTTATTTACAGCATCCATTATGGACCCTTAAAATCCTAGTCCATTTTATTTCTCTCAGTGAGCACTTGTTTAACTGAAAAGCCAAGTGAATACACGGCACAAGAATTTCCTCAGCTTTCTCTGACTCTTTCAAAAATATCCCCAATTTCATTTTGGTTCAGCTTTCATTAAGGTTTATTGGCCTTGACGACTGACTTTTTGACGATCCCACTGACTTTAATGCTACTCCTCCACATTCACGTGAGTCCACACTAAAGGACACCCCACCCTTTTCAACTTGAGGTCACAATCAGCAACCCCCAACCCCCCACCTCCCTCTCCCTCTCAATACTGTCTGATAATTCTCCCTAACAACAAGCCCTTCGTAATGAGTGTTTGGCCATATCTAGGCTACGCTCACCCCCCACACCAAATCTTTTTTAGCGGCTCCCCTTCTCCCCTTCTAGCTGTTCCCATCAATCATATTATCGTAGCGTAACGGACCTGTCACCCCATCCATCATCAGAGGGCAATCTCAGAGTCCAGAGAGGAAGGTTTTCATTTTGTGTGTGTGTGTATGTGTGTGTGTGTGTGTGTGTGCACTGAGGGTGTGAGAGCAGGGAGAGTGTGGTCTACAGCCATTGCTCCTCGTCCTTGTCGGAAGTCAGCGCGACTCCACAGACATCGCAGGCTCCTGCCACTAATACCACCGAGAAACGAAACGATTAATCAATTTTCGGCTTGCTCCCCACAGCACAGCTCAGCTGATGATGTAATGACCTTTAGTAAGCATAATAGACAGCAAATGTGACTGAAAGTCACTGTGCATGAAATCCTCTATCTCTGGACACTCTCTCCGCCCTGGCCCTGGGAGAACAGTCCTTCCTGATCCTCAGAGGCGTCGGAGTCATCGTCAAGACTCCCTCACCTGTACACTCTCAGACAGAACAGTGAATGGGTTTTAACCACCACCGCTGTGAGGAGATTAACTTCCCCTCCATACGCTATATACGGTTCCCAACACATCTTAGAATGCTGTTGTTTCTGTCGACGCGGTAGAAAAGCGAGTTTGTTAGCACAGCACAGATTGGTGAAAAGAGGAGACTGCTCAACTCGAACTCATTACAAAAACGGTGCACAGCCTTGTTGGGCTAATTACCCTCCCCTCTTTTCTTCTTTTTTTTCTCTCTCTGTCTCTTTCTCTCTCTCTTTCTCTCTGTCTCTTTCTCTCTGGGCTATCTCCAGAGAGCCAGACTTTCCTTAAAGCGCATGCCTCCCCGCGACGCAGCTCTGCAGCGGGAGGAGTGGTGGGAGTCGACATGCAGGCTCTAAGCCTCGTGGGCCGGGGCACCATTGTGCTGGTGGTGTCAGGGAGCTCAGGCAGCGCCGCGGCTGCACTCACCCTAAAACAATTATGTGCTGTTCTTTGAAGTGGTGGCAGCCGCCCGAACTCCCCCACAGAGATTTGCTCTGCACTTAGTGCGAGAACAGAAAAAGAGAAGCAAAAATGAGAGAGAGAGAGAGAGATAGAGACTGTGTGTGTGTGTGTGTGTGTGTGTGTGTGTGTGTGTGTGTGTGTGTGTAAAAGAGAGAGACATAGGGAGGGAGAGTGAGTGCTTCAGCAACAAGCTCACTTATGTACAGTAAATTTGCATTTATGGCAAGACAGAGAGAGAGAGATGTTTAAGAGAGAGAGAGAGAGAGAGAGAGAGAGAGAGAGAGAGAGAGAGAGAGAGAGAGAGAGAGGGGGGGAGAGAGAGAGAGTTTATATACATCTGTGGCCCATACATATTTGGTCAGTTTTAGTTTTATTCTTACAGTATTCAATTAATTGACTGACTGTTGTAAACACATGGCAGGTTATCAGATCAAAGCACAATATAATTAATTACCTGTTTGCAATTGTGAACAAGACTTTCCGCCCTGCCCCACTTGCACTAATGAAACTAATGCCAGATGTGCCGGGCACTATCACACCCTGTTGGCCTTTGAGAAATCCCTGTCTCAGTACTGCCCACCAATGACTCAATTAACTTTAATTTAGCAGTAACCGAAAGCTACGCTAAGGCGAGTACACAAGACCCACCTTCACACCTCCGCCATGTCCCTGATGATGAGGAATGGTGTGCCTCTTCATCTCCATCGGCCGTGCCTGTCCCATGAGGCTCCTGAGTGGCCCAGTTCGTCCAGTCAGTGGCTTGCGTATGACCGGCCCGCGTGCCCTTGCGTGATGTGTGGTGTGCCGGACGTGTGTCTGCTGGCGCTCCCCTGGGCGCAGCAGTCTGGGCCGCGGTCATGATGGTTTTATCGACTGGTCTGCTTGGAGCTGAGTGAGGGCCAAGCCACGTCACGCCGCGGTGACCCACCCATGCGGCGGCCCTGCCCTTCCTGGCCAGTAGCCCCGGAGGCCTCAGTAGATGCCACATAGTGTGGCCCCTGGTGGGGGGCGATCATTATGTCGGTATCAGAAGCACGCGAGCGATGAGACTCGCCGCATCCCATCTCATCTCTGCTACTCTTCCCTGGAGGAAAAGGAATGGAGGGGGCCGGTGGGTTGACCTCCGCAGTGTCCTGATGAGCCCCCCCCCCCCCCCCTCTCTCTCCACAGCTCCCCCCTTGGACGGCTCTGCTTCTCTGCTGCCCTCCCCCTCCAGCCCATCCTAAACCCTGTCCTTATTTTATAAGGGCCTGATTTGTGTCCTCTTGATAAGGATCCGACAGCTTAAAACCCCAGAAAGCAATTGCATTTGCAAACGACATCGTTCACACTCCTTGTGATTGATTCTCCTCTCTGTTTGAAAGAAATGGAATGGCTAAGGTGAAGATTGAAATGGTAGGGAGATAGAGAAAGAGTCTTAATGAGAGACACAGAGAGAGAGACACAGAGAGAGAGAGAGAGAGAGAGAGAGTGAGATAAATGAAGGGAGAGAGAGTGAGTGAAGGAGAAAGACTAAGCATACAAGTAATCTCTTTCTCCCTATTAATAAGTGAAGTGAAGTCTATGGCCTTGTCTTTGTGGCATCGCCATAGATCAATACTGAATGTCCTTTGATAGGGAGGGGTGCTCTATTGAAGTCCAATTACCACTGTGTTCTGTCCTTGCCAGGCTTTCTTGTAAGACATTAGTGCGGACTTCTCTTTTCATCACATTGATTAACTGTGGATTCGATGATGCCGCCTATAGAATATCATACTCGTATAGCTCAAAATGGCACATACTATATTACGCTCCATTTTATAATGCATGGACCTTAATATAGTGATGTTAAACTATTATGTTATTCTTCAGTAGTAAAATGCTGACTTACAATACACCTTTAAGGGAAACCAGGTTTGGGGTTAAAGTTAACATTTAGCTTAGGCTTACATCAGCACAGAATATCAAACATGAAAGTGCTGTTGCACTGTAGTCAATACTAAAGCTACGATGTAAAGAGTCATGGCCAATTGTTTTTATATTGTGCGTTAGTCGGTTAGTATATGTATAGATTTCTAGTAAGTTATTGCATGTAATTAGAACAGCAGTCATCTGTAGAGAAGATATCTTGATAGTCACCTCCCCTGCATATGTCTATATGTCTTTATTTGGCTGGCAATGGAGCTTGTTTGCCTTGAGCCCGCGGAGGCATCCATCCCTCCGACGCGCAGAAGCAATGCATCAGCCTCGGCCTGTCGGAAGAGGAGACAGATCATTATTATCCAGGGAAAACATTTCAAACAAAAGGCGACACCTCACTTCACCGTTCACGCTCTCCATCTCCCTCAGCGGGGGGCTCGGCGGAAAAACCGCAACACAACGAGCGTTAACGACAAATGCAAAATGCTTTGTTTGCTCAGCAAAAAAAATCTAATTTGGCTCTCGGGTTGATGGACGACAACAAAGCCGCTGGATGAAACGGCGGCCGGGTCGGCAGACGGATGGGGATTGATATGTGGCGGGCGCTGCTCCGGCGCCCGTCACACACAAACACGATGTGTGGCGTCTGAGAACCCCACACAGACGCCATTCAATAACGTCTGGCGATGGATTCCATAAGAGCCTGATACACCACAGGATAGCTGAAACACAAAAACACTCCGCACACTAAGGAATGCTTTATGTGTCGTAGGGAGACATAAATGAAAGGATGAAAAACAATGTTGAACTATTGAAAACTGCCTTCCTCTGAGCTTCTAACTCTATCTGATGTCCTTGTGAGTTATTTTTCCTTTATTTTTTATTTCATGTGTCTGTTGTTCCCCTCAGATCCGCCTGTACGCCAGGCCCAACGCCATCATGAGTGGATCGGGGGACTACGCGCTGCAGATCACAAAGAGGCTGCTGCAGTTCTACGAGGATTACTTCAAAGTCAAATACTCCCTGCCCAAATTAGGTAAGAGTCAGGGGGAATCACTCAATGTGTTTGCGACACAACGGTGCCCCAATTACTTGCCTTCAGCTGGTTTTCTCTGTGTGATTTGTGTGCTGTAGGAAGATGAGTTTCGCATGGATTGTCATAGGTTGGGGGTTGATTCCAGAAAGCTTTTATTTATGTTTCAAAAGTGCCTATAGTTTCTGTCCCAGAGGCGCATGGATGGAACTTGTATTATGAGAGGACACGCTGGGCCCTGTGTGTGTGTGTGAGAGTTTGTGTGTGTTTGTAAGTGTGATTGCGTGCATGAGTGAGAATAGAAGTTTAGGGCTGCATGACATTAGACAGGCGCTCTGTCTGCGTACCGCCCCATTGGCTTCCTGTCAGTTTGCCATAATCATTTAAATATACCCATCAATCTGGAAAACTGAGTTTCCTCTTCTCCCTCTCTCTCTCTCTCTCTCTCTCTCTCTCTTTCTCTGTCTTGTGTTCTCTCACTCTCTATATATGCCTTTCTGTTCCTCTCTTTCCTGCTGTTTCTCTTTCTCTTTGTCTTGCCCTGACATATAAATATATGTGTGCATGTGAGTGTGTGAGTGAGTGAGTGTGTGTGTGTGTGTGTGTGTGTGTGTGTGTGTGTGTGTGTGTGTGTGTGTGTGTGTGTGTGTGTGTGTGTGTGTGTGTATGTCTGTGTGTGTGTGTGTACACTCACAGATGTCTGTGTCCATCTGGTTGCCTTTACTGTATGTCACTTGGGGATGGAGAGGCACAACAGCTTCTTCCCCGTGGCATACCCCAACCACTCACATGCACACATATATACCGGCATGCACCATCATACACACACACACACTTATGCACACACACACACTTATGCACATACAATCCACTTAGCCATGTATATCTATCTTCCTATTATGCATTATGCTATGCTATTATGCTATATTCCTTGAATTTCCCCTTGGGGATCAATAAAGTATCTATCTATCTATCTATCTGCACCATTTCTCTCACTCTGTTGGCAGATATCAGCAGATCACAATGTTTAGTTTATGCTGTCCTTTCATGTGAGAGCAAGTATTGGGCGCCCACTACGTTGACCCAAGCTGTCTTGAGGGATCTGCAGAGAAGGGAGCTCTTGTCCTTTCTTCCTCACGACTGGCGTACCCTCTTGAGATCGTTTGAGGAGTTTCTTCCAGTCGAGCACGGATTGTCGCTTTCACAAACGCAGTCTGTGTACTTGTGAAATCTCTGTTGAATAGCAGAGGAGAGGAGAGTGGAGGAGAGGAGAGTGGAGGAGAGGAGAGGAGAGGAGAGGAGAGGAGCCCTTTCAAACCCCATTATGCTGATAGAGACACTCTCTCAGAAGAATGCTTTTGCCTGATTCATGTGAGGTATTTCTGATTAGCCTTCCAGTTCTCATACCTGCTGTGAACTGAGTCTCTCGGCCTTAAACTTGGCTTATTGATGATTGTAGGTGTGCTTTCCTCACACAAAAGTCACTGTGGTTTGAAGTTGTAGCATGATAAAAAACAGTGTGAAAGAGAGAGAGAGAGAGAGAGAGAGAGATAGAGAGAGAGAAAGAGAGAGAGAGAGAGAGAGAGAGAGAGAGTGTGTGTGTTTGTATGCGCGTTTGTGTTTGTGTTTGTGTTGCTGAGAGAGAGTCACTGGATCAGGAACAATGTTACACCTAGAGGAGTGTTACACCTACAGGAGCGTAATTACAAACAAAAATCTCAACCTCTATGCTCTGAATCACAGTCCTTGTCCAGTGCTTGGCCACCTGAATGTCTTAGCACCTTCTCTTAGAATATTCTATATACTGTATTCTATATATTTTATATTGTTTTACTATAGGCCACTGCACTGCATATGATAACCCATAGTGTAGCCTCAGAGTGCGTGGCTGAAGAAATGGCGTGGATATAATTGTTTGCGCTGGTTACATAAAACTGTCATCTGTGCAGAGGGGACAGGGAACATTTGCGAGCCCTGAGGTCCACAAACATAGAGACTGGCCGAGTTCTGCTCATTGCCCAATGACAAGAAACGCAAGGCACGGGCAACCTGACAGTCTGTTTCCAGGCAGCCGGCGTACAGAGGAGTCATTGGAATGTGCGTAAGTGGTCACGAATTGTTCACTTTTCTTTTAAAACTTTCCCAGTAGGAACAAAAAGAAAAGGCCATTTAGTTACACCCAGCTTTTTATCTCTGTTGCGCATATGAGGCGCTGAGATAGCTGTTAGTGCTGTGCAAGATTCATTTTGAAGCCATTACATCGAAAGTTAATGTCGCTCTGTCTCCTTCCTTCATTTCAGAGTCACTCATGTTGAGTGAATGAGTCTTTTTTGGACATTGGGATGATTTAACTGTCAGTGGTCCATTAATGTGAATTTGTATTTAAACTTCCTCCTTCCATTACATCTCCACATTCGCCTCCTCTAACTGCACTTCATCTGTCTTAAGTAAGAAGTGTGCCTGGGCCCCACCCCTGCTCTCTCTCCCGTTCACTTCCTGTCTCTCTCCACTGTCCTATCAAAGGCATAAAAAGGCCAAAAAAGCGGCTGCGTCATGGTAACAGGGCTGCCTCCGTGTCAAGGTTTGGCGCATGATCGATCGTGCCAGGCTTGGCGAGTCAACTCCTGGTCGCCCGAGATGACGCCACGCACGGTGGCTGGGCGCGTTCATCAGAGCGCTACGTGCCTCGTCTCCAGAATCTAAAGTAGAGTCTAATTACAGTGGCTTAATCGCAGCCGCTGACGACTTGGGATGGCTGGGAAATTTACAAACACATGCGCGTGCACACACACACATATGCACAAAAATACACACACACAAACACACCTCATAATGTATTTTTCAAGCTGAGTGGTGAAGAAACACACACATCCACACACACACACACACACACACACACACACACACACACACACACACACACACACATGTCATAACGCCTTTTTCAAGCTGAGTGGAAAAGAAACACACACACACAAACACACACACACACACACACACACACACGTCATAACACCTTTTTCAAGCTGAGTGGAAAAGAAACACACACACACACACACACACACACACACACACACACACACACACACACACACACACACACACAGACATTTGTCTCTCAGCAGCTCTTTTTCAAGCGGAATGGGGAAAGGACACACACAGACAGTGAGTGAGATGGAGAGACAGAGAGGGAGAGAAATAGAGGTAAAGAACTGAAGAGATGGGAGGAGGTAGAGGGAGAATAGGGATGTGACTGCTATTAACCTCCCCCCTTATCCTCCTATGATGGGCGACATCTTTGTCTCTGCCTGCTCAGTCACACACACACACACACACACACACACACACACACACACACACACACACACCTCACTCCTCCCGGCCCATTTAGATGTGTGTGTGTGCGCGTGTGTGTCTGTGTAAGTGTGTCTGTCTGTGTGTTTGTGTATGTGTGTGTGTTACACTTGAGAAAGGACCTCCCACCTTACCATCTTTCTCCCTTTCTCCCTCTCTCTCTCTCTCTCTGCTCTCACTTGTCCTTTCACTCCTCTGAGCTATCAGCTTCTTTCTCTTTTTCTCAACGATCTCTCCATCCTCTCATCTACCCTCCAAACCTCTCATCCGTCTTTCGTCTCCAGCTCCTGAGAGGCTGACTGGGTAGGACAGGAGAGAAGCAGAGAGTAGAGAGAGAGAGGGAGAGAGAGAGAGAGAGAGAGAGAGAGAGAGAGAGAGAGAGATATCTCTTCCTCTCCAAGAGGTGGCCGCAAGCCGTTCCCATAGGAATACACAGCATCCAAGCCCCCCCCCCTCCCTCCCCCTCCCTCTCTCTCTCTCTCTCTCTCTCTCTCTCTATCTCTCTCTCTCTCTCTCATCCTGTCCCAGTAGCCTTTGAAACACACACAATACAAACACAACCTGTCAGCTGCCAATTGCATTGGGACGGCTCCCGCTCTCTCTTGACAGTGGGCTGTCTTGACACGGCTAACACGTAGCGTAGCGCTGTCAGCCTCCGCGTTCACTGTGTGAAGCCAGGCTCTCTGAGCGCTCTGTCCAATTGGACATGCCTCAGCCAGCACGTTTAACCGTTGGAGAGCCCGCGGTGCTGTGGGTGTGACGGTATGTAGGAGGCCGCTGTTTCAGCCATCAACTGCTCAACATGGGTTTATGACACACCATTTGAATTGCATTTAGTAAAAAGACCCCTCTCGGTTCGGTGTAAGGAAATTCATAGTCTTGATGTCGGCAAGGAGTCTTGTTGAATGGAGTGGAAATCATATAAGTGGCGGAGGGGTTGCGGGGTTCTGTCGGTTGAGTGGAAGCACAGAATGTGGGAATATCTTTCGGAATGCCGCACGCATCGGTGGAGAAGCCGATTGGTCTGGCTGTTAGACAGGGGGCCTTAGCATGTGGAAGAGGAGGGAGGAGGAAGAGATCTATCCTAGCCATTGATCCATGGTAAGAGGTTTTCAAAGAGAGATAGATGGAGAATCAAAGGCGGTGACCTGCCACAGTCGATGTGTCCAATGAGGATGAATTAGCCAAAGTGTGGTCTTGACACGCCACTGCGCTGCGGCAGAGGATGGGAATTGATGAGCGGGATGTCGGGCACGAGGGGATCGAACCTGTGACATGTCAGCAGCCTGTATCTGGGACATATGAGGAGGTGGCGGGCAACTTGACGGTCAGCATAGCATGGCTCGCATCCAAGATGGTCAGTGTCGATACCACTGCATGAGAGTGAGTGATTGAGGGAGTGAGAGAGTGCAGGTTTGGACATGCTGGTTTACAAGCAAAACAACAATGAACAAGCTCAAAATTGTTTTCTTTCTCATAGATTCCTGGTGGGACTATTTAAGCGACTTACAACATGGTAAACACTTTAAAGCTTTTAAAACAATTCTACCAACAGTTCAATATCTTGGTCGGGGGTCAAGAGAAAAAGTTTGAAAGATTCCAAATAAGAAGCTATGGGAATTATGGGAAAAGATGCCCATGTTAATAAAAATAACTTGACCTTCAAGTATGTTGCAGCACTTAGACTTCTGTAAGAAAACTAGAGACTAGACTTCATCAACGGCTTAATAGGGTCTTTGTTGCTATGATGACCAGTGGAGCTGACAGTGTGCCCAAGGCATTGTGGGAAAGGTGTTGTAGGAGGCCAGTAGATGTCTCCCCTCATACACAGAGGGAGGTGATGCATTGCATTGGGGTGTTTTTGCCTAAACGGTTGAAATGTTGCTATTCTTGCTTTGACTCTTTAAAGCGACCTTGAGTTTGAAAAAAGGTGCTATATACATAAAACTTAAAACAATATCATTATTTAATTGAGTGCATTATTATTGAGAAAACAATTGCAATTCAGTCAGGACCACTTCAGTGAAAAGAGAGTATTTATTTCGATTTGCAATAATACAATTATCTTTGTCACTATGGCTCTGTTCTTGGACTCAGCTGGTCGTCCATGTGCACTCGTGGAGCCTCAGGCCGAGGGAGAAGCAGCAAGAGAACAGAACATTGCACTTACGAATGACAACAACATGACATCGTTTGAGCATGAAAGCAGGAGTTGGGGTGGACGTGGGTTGCAAAGTAGCTTGCAGAGGAAGTGGAAATGAATGGGTAGGGGAAAGCAGCTTAGACAAGGCGCCGTGAACACATTTAGCAAATCGTAGGCGTAGCAGGGAATCAGCTGATCCATTCCCCCTGGTTGAGATCAGCTGATTGGATGGCATGAACCAACACTATGCTCAATGTGTGTGGACAAAAAAAATCCCCTTTCCCCATGTTGGTAGGTATGGGTAGTCTTTACTATTACTCAGCACCTTGCTCAAGCAGTTGAGGCACTGGAACGCTCATCTGTGGATGTGATCTGTCTACAGAACAGGCAGAGGTCAAGTCGGGTGTGTTAACCTGAGGGGATGACAGATCATAGATCAGACAGATCACAGGCCTGGAACGTGATGTCCACTTATCTTCCCATCTCTCTGGACGTGCTTGTGTCCACATGACCCCTTTTCCTCTCTGGACAAGCACGTTTTCTCTGTCATCCGTTCCCATGGTAGCTCTGTGGAGTTGAGCTGACATCTGGGTTGTCCACAGGTTGTCCACTGGGTTGCCAACAGCAACCACTGTCACTCAGTTCTCTCAGTCTGCTGTCAGTCATGTGGGACCTCTGAGCCCTTGTGATTAATGGACTCCTGTCCTATTTGCCTCAGTTTACTGGTGACCTGCACACAGAATAGATGCAGTCAGATGACATTTCATCCAGATCCATCTGACAAAGTGTCTCTGATGTGTGTAACAGAGCCCACTTCAAACCAAAATGGCAAGGTAGTATTGCTTGCATTTTACTCCATGTAAAGCAGCACTGTGCAGAATGTAAAAAAGCCTCTACTGCAGCTCATTGCCAACTATAGTATTACCAGAAGACATCAATGTTCAGACAAGTTTTTATCAGTTTTGGTGATTTGCATGTTTTTTCTTTCTGTCTCTTTTAGGTAGTCAGGTCACTAGCTTTTGTGCAAAACAACACTACTGCTTTAAATGGTAAATATATCTCTAGTAGAATTTTATTATTTCTTCATTATTTTTTCCAATTACCACATAGTGTTTCATCTATTAGCAAATTAGATGAAATTACACTATTAATAAATCTTTAATGTAACCATTATTTGCCTCCAAGCCCAGAAAATCCATCATAAGGCAAGTGGATGGATTATTAATTACTTAAAAAAGGACTCACTCCATCTCTGTATTCCTGGAGTAGCCTACCACTCAGGGCAATCATTGACTTCTTGACGTCTTGTGCATGGTATTAGACTGCATTTTGTCAGTATTATGTGAAGAAAGAGGTGCCTCAACCATGCATGTAATCAGAATCAATTCTGAATGTGAAGAGAAGGTTTGCTATGCGCGCACACACACACACACACACACACACACCTCTGTTTTTGATAGAGGACAACAATGCACTGACAGCAGCCTAAGCAATCCATCTAATGTTGATCTCCAATTGCCTCTTAGCCTTAGCGAGGAGGAAAAGAGTGAAGAGGCTATAAAGTGCCCAAGTCAGGGCTTTAGATGGGGATGCTGTCTGCTGCTGACTTCACATCTTCCTGTGAGCGAGTGCGAAGTAGGCTGCTTGTTAACCACCCCCCCCCCCCCCCCCCCCTAAATAATCCATTCTATCGCATCCCACGTTTCTGGTGATGGGGCGAGCCCTGCAGTTATTCTGGGTTCTGAATGTGCTGCCGCACTGGAGGAAGCACACTCGCATTCCACTCCGCTTCTGCATCGTCTGGCTCACAGTAAACATGGATTTGCATAAGCACATACGTACAGGGCCTCCAAACCATGCCTCTTTGTGCGGGGATTGGAATCGACTGGCAAACATGTTCATATATCCTCCCACATCTGAAAAGCGAGTGCAGTTTTATCAGGGCAGGGAATTGTCATGTATTCAGCGTGTGTGATATGGAAACCTTATCATACGGTTGTGGGAGAGTTACAGCATGTGGCTGCTGTGTTGGCGTGTGGGGGTGACAGATGTGTTCTAATGACAGGCAGTGTGTGACTGTCACCACACGCCGGGTGTTGTTGAAACAAGAAAACCATGAAGGAAAAAAAAACTAGATTTACAAGAATAGGCAATATATTTTCGATTCCCCCTCTTGTCCTATTTATCTAGAAGCCCTAGATCTGAATGGCATTTTTGCTTAATGGGTACTGTTAGTCTGTTTTGCTGCCAGAGTTGGTTGGTCTCAGGTTATGATAAGATGTTAAGATGTTTTGGCATCATTGCTCTGGATTTCAGTCTCTTCTGTCTCTTAGCACAAATTGTGCCAACCTGTTTTTGTTTTCTTTGTCAATGAGCCTTTTCCCTCCACCTACTGTCATCTGTTGCTGAAACTTTATTTGGATGTTGAACCATTGCAGTGAGAAAGAGGAGAAATAAAGAAAAGGAAAAAAGGGCACATGTATGTTCCATATGTTCAACAATACCTTCACCACATTAGCCTATGTACTAAATCCCTGCATGCCCCATGTGTATGTAAACATGTGTCTGTGTGTGTCTGTGTGTATTTACCATCCACATGTTCAACAATACCTTCACCACATTAGCTAGGGTGGCCAGATTTGGGTTTGTGAAAAAGGGGACACTTCAGGGGGGGGGGGTGGTGCTCAACAGACATGGTGACTATGTATGATAATGAGCTTGATTGGCCGGCCCAACGCTAACAGAAAAACACTGCCTCAAAAGACTATTTTGAACACTTGAAAGTTTTCAATGTGCAAAAACAATAATTACAATAAAAGCGAGCTCCATACGCGCAAGATACATTTGGATGGCAACCCATCTTTAATGTTGCATATCTCTAAATTTGATCCAAGGTGTTTCTGAAAATACAAACTGAATCTTTTACAGTAGCCTAGCTCTATAATTTTGAACAATCTGTTTTAGAGCTTAATAATCCTGACCTGTGAAAACAGTTGTGTTGATGGGGACTGATGTGGATATGTTGTCCATTTTATTATATCTATTCAATCATGTCTGGTCTATTATTAGGCCTACCTCTTTTCAATCCATTATTATTAGATATTTTTTTTGTAAAGAAATAGGCCTACATCTATCCCTTATGTTATGCCAACATATTTAATTCACCTGCATATAGGCTACAGTAGCCTAGATAGAAGATTATTGACATCTGCTGTTGTCAGTGTGCAGGCTATCCCTTAAAGGCCGTTTAAAGGGATAACCAAAGTGCAGTTTCCTACCCAAAGCTAGAAAGTTGCTAGGTCGGCAATCGTCCAGAGAAGGCCGCTCAGACAATGGCAGAAGTGTTCGTCATGTTATAGTTTTTACAGTCTATGGTTATGAGTTGATGTGCCATCAAAATGTTTTTGGAGACGTAAATTTTAAGGTCGAAAAACTCTGTCACTTTAGCTGATGAGCTCTCACCCCTCGCTGCCGTTCGATGCTTTGCTGAATATTGTGTAGCCTACCTGTAGGTCGGTCGTTGGCACCTTTATTTGCGACCGACATGTAAGTGCCTGCTTTGCAGGTCAGGCACTCAGCTTAATGTTGATATCGACCGAGACAGAAACATGGAAATTTACGTTTTAATTCGTCAGTGAACTTACACTAAACAAGGAAGTTTGCGCTATTGAGGTGACTGACTGACCAATTAAATGTTTGAGATTACTATCGACCAATGACGGTAGCTAAGGTCAGGCTCAACACCCTACATTTAGGCCTAGTCCACACCAAACCGATCTTTTTTTCCTCCGGCTTCCCTGGAACCGTATCAAGAATATTTGCGTCCAAACGGATCCATCTCAACACGACTCAACACGTAACTTCATATCCCAGGCCTATAGGTGGCACTGTTTCTTTACAGAAATTGACCAAATCTTGCGCTGTAGGCTATACAAACAGACAGAACAGGCTATGACGAAATGGCTAGTGCAAGGAAACCAGAATTGTTTGTGTGGACTTATAGTGATCTGTCAACTGTAGTCAACTGTAAAACTAATAAACTCAATTTTTACAGTTTGTGAAGGGTGCAGTCCCGTCCTTTATTTGGCTAACGCAGGTAAAAACAGTCGATACTTTTGCTTGCATCAAATCGCGCATTCGCATTTAGTGCGCATCTATAGGCTTAACATGAGTTCTAAGCGTCTTTGTATGCTCATATCTGACTTCACTATGAATGCATTTATTTATGTTGTAAGACATGTAAAATAAATTAATGACACCGGCACCACGCACAAATTAATGCAAACTTACACCGCACTTCCCTAATAACTTAAGTTCTCTCCTGTCACTGACAGTAGCTAGAATGCATTAAAAAACACCGGGAAAAACAGTGTTCAGTCCACCAAGTCAATAGCTATCGGCGCTGCGCAGCATCAGTTGTGATATTTATCCTACGGAGTGTAATCGTAGGTAATGTCATGTATCAAAACTGGTATTGTTAGGCAATACTAGTGTCAAGTCCAGGGCAGCTGAGGTGTGGCGATGACATCATCGATACGCAAGTAGGATGTGCGGTTTCGCTGTCCAAACGAATTCAAAAGGGCTACGGTTTCAGATTTTTCCTGGTCTGAGACCAGGTTTCAAAAAAGTGCGGTTTCGGGCAGTGCGTTTACAGGATTCGTTTGGACGCTCGGCCAAGACGAAGCAAAACCTCTGCATTTAACCTCAAAAAGTGTCTCCGTGTGGACGGGCCCTTAGGGGAGGGCGTGACAAGTATGTGAATGAATATATATATATATATATATATATATATATATATATATATATATATATATATATATATATATATATATATATAGGCTATCCATGAATGAAACACAAATGAAAGAGAGAGCAATGCAAATTCGTTGTAAACACGTTTGAGGCTAGAATAAACAAAATCCCGGACGACTTTGAAATTCCGCCTTTGAAAAAAGAGGACGTCTGGTCACCCTACTAGCCTATTCACTAAATCACTTCATGCCACGTGTGTGTGTATACGTATACGTGTATACGTGTATACGTGTATACATATGTGTGTGTGTGTGAGAGAGTGTGTGCCCACATATGCTATGTTGAAGCTGTAGTCTTATTTACTTTTCACCGAGCCAGTGGGCATGACATTTCTGGGATGGCTCTCTCTCTCTCACGGCACAACCCAGAAGCAGTCATGCAGCTAGCCAGAAATGCTAAGCAGGTCAATCGGTTTATTAGCCAGACTACGGGTCACTGGTACCCAGCCAGCCAGCGCGGCCGCGGCCGCTGCCACACGAGATGGTGCTGGGTCATCTTTACCTCCTCGCTCTCTCCAGGTCTTGCCAAGGTCACATCCTCTGTTTGCTTTGGCCAGAGGCCCACTCGGGTCATTTATCATAAATATCCTTTGCCAACCGCTGGTGTCATCCCTTCTTAGTTTTTGGCCCAAAACACCCCTGTGTGTGTGTGTGTGTGTACCTGCGTGTGTGAGGGTATGTGTATGTGTGTCCATGTGTGTTTGTGTGTGTTCCTACGCGTGTGTGTGTGTGTTTGTGTGTGTGTGTGCGCGCCTGCATGTGTGTGTGTGTGTGTGTGTGTGTGTGTGTGTGTGTGTTTGTGTGTGTCTGTGTTTGTGTCTGTGTGTGGGGTGCAACCATAAACTCTGTCAGCCTTTAAATGAGGACATAAGTCAGTATGATATCCCATATCCTGTCTCCTTTACCATGCCTTTGGCTGGAACCTGCAGTGGCATGGCTGTCGCCGTCCCTTTTGCTATAAATATCTCTTGTACACCACTGTTTGTAAAAATGAACAGGAGTGGCCTGGCGATTCATTACGGCGAAGTCACTGTATCTCATCAGCAAGGTTGGACAGGGGGCATTTGCAAAGCGCGCCTGGTATGGCTGTGAAGTCTGATAGTCATAATGAAAAAAGTGATCGCATGTTAGCATAGACAAACCAAGTTTTGGAAGCATAATGAAGGCCAAGTAGAGAAGTGGTCCCTTCGTTTATTTTGTATTTTTGCCAGAGTGTCCTGTGGGATGACGAAGGACACCATCACTGCAAGCAAACATAAAGCAAGAAAAAAACAATAACAAAGAGGAAAAAGTGCTTAAGACAGAGAAAAAGAGAGAGAGAGAGAGAGAGAGAGAGAAAGAGAAAGAGAGATAGTTGCTATTGGGCTGCTGTTGCAATCCCCTGTAAGCACAATGCTGCCTCTGTGAAGTGCTCTGGGAGCGTTTTCTAATGCAATACAGTTCTGAGTTCTGAAACCTACACACCGTCCACAAACAACACCCTCAGCAGCACCGGTGCCTATGAGTATCCCCTCCCCACCTTATTAGCCAGAACTCCACCACCACTGGCTTCAGTTCTGACCCTATCTGAATCCCAATCCAGCAATATACCAATACACATACCTTATAGAAGAAAACAGAAGAACCGTGCTGCTACGAACCTATTTGAATTAGAAAAGGAAAATAGCATGACAGCATAGCATAAGGGTCATATAGTATAACTGCATTGAACAGCACAGTATACAGTACTGCAGCACTGTATAGTATATGTAAGAGGTAAATCTGTTTCTTGATGGTGTTGGTGAGGGGTGGGGGGTATGTAATTGTACATCGTCTGAGCCACAATAAATCCGTTGGCCCACCACATTTGAATCCCCCCTTAGGGCCTCCATCAGCCAAGCAGCAGAGCTGAGCAGGCCTGTTATTTTTCATCAGAGCCCGTGATGGTCGTTCACATTTGGAAGTCTACGCTGCACATCTTAATAAGATTAGTGTGTCTGAGAGAGAGAGGGAGAGAGAGGGGGGTGGGTGAGAAAGAAGAGAGAGAGAGAGAGAGAGAAAGAGAGAGAGAGAGAGAAGCTGCATCTCAGCTTTGTGCTACTCATCAGGGATGGTTATTAGCTGGGCGATGGGAGGAGGGCAATAAGGAAGCTCTGGGCCAGATCAGGGCCAGATCAGGGCCACATCAGGAGTCACAGATGTCTGCACATATAATGAACTCAACTCAACTCCGCTTCTTTTGGCCTTCTTTTATTTAAAAAAAAAAAATTCCTTGTGCGTTGCTTGGAGCAAGAACACTGGTAGAGAATGTAGTTCTGACAGGTAGAAGATGGTTTGATAAATGCCATGTCCATCAAGCTGGCCCTTGGCCTTCCAACACATGCACCAGGATTTCTTCCTTCCTTTTCTCCCCTCTAGCCCTGGTGTTGCAGTGATAGCGGTCTTGACAGGTGAAAGGCTGGTCTGTCTGCCCTCCTCAACCTCAAGGGACCCACCTCTTTGCCACCCCGCTCCTGCTCGTCCTGCCCCATGTCATCCATCAAGTGCCCCGGGATGAGGCCATGTCAATGGAGGTCTTGTCGAGACAAAACAATCTCCTGCCCAGGGATTATTTTGTTCACCCGCAAGTCGCCTCGCGTTTTTTTCCTCGCTGTGGGGAGTCACTCGCACATTCTGTCGAGCAAAGTGGCGAGAGGGTTCCTAAGCAGCTCGGTGACACGCTCTGTTTGTCGTCGGGGGGAAGGCCACCTGCTGTGCGATGACACAGAGAAGGACGTTACAGAGAAAGACACAAAATACAACGCGTCAAAATCCAATCCAATCCAATCCACTTTATTTATATAGCACAGTTTAAACAAACACAAGGTTCCCAAAGTGCTGTACAGCAAGATAAGAAACACACAAGACACCACAGAAGCACAATAATAGGATAAAGTATTACAATTTAAAAGATAAAAAAAAACTAACTAAAAATAAATGTAAAAATAAATACAAGTAAGAAGACATAAAAACTAAAATAAAAGTAAAAAGAGATTAAAAACCAACTCAAATCCAATAAATAAAATAAAATAGAATAAATAAAGTATACTGCCCACATAACACATCTACATACCATCAACACACTACCTGGGGTTAAAAGCCAGAGAAAAGAGGTGAGTTTTTAGATGGGACTTAAAAAGAGACAGTGAGGGGGCCTGTCTGATGTGAAGGGGTAGATTGTTCCATAGTTTTGGAGCTGCAACGGCAAAAGCTCGTTCCCCTCTACATTTTAGCCTGGCTCTGGGCTCTGTCAGCTGACCTGAGACAGCGGCTGGGAGTGTATGGGTGGAACAAATCCCACCACCACATGACGTGCGATGAGATGTTGCTCGACGGGTTAGTCGCTTGTAGACAGTCTGTGAAATGCAGCCGAATGTTAAAAAGGTCAAGTGCAGGCTAGTCTGCTACAGTCGTCTCCGTCTCTGCTGAACCGGCTTGACAACTGGTGCGTAAAATGTAATAAGCGGCTTCTACTTATTCAGTGCTAACAGTCGCTCCTCAGCGCCGTTACAGGGCCTAATTCACCTCAGGTCCGCGCCGTAAATCATTGCCATTTGTCTCGGAGACTGCCGCTGTCAACCAGTTTTGCCAGAGCCCTGCTGGGACCCTATACATCACCGCCTGGCTCAGCGGGAGGCCTCTCAAATCTAACATTTAGGCACCACCACCAGAGTGGCAGCCCGAAATAAAGAGGGGATTTGTCTTTTAAACTCCTCTTGTGCCTTTAATGCTGCTGTGCTGTCTCTCTCTGTCTCTCTGTCTCTCTCTCTGTCTCTCTCTCTCTCTCTGTCTCTCTCTCTCTCTCTCTGTCTCTCTCTGTCTCTCTCTCTCTCTCACACTCACCCTCTCTCTGTCTTGTCTCTTTCTCTTTCAGTCTCAGTCTTGCTTTTTCTTTCTCTCTCTCTCACTTTTGTTTCTCTCCCCTCTCTGCCCATATCAATTTGTCTGTCTCTTTCTGTTTTGCTCTCCCTCTCTCCCTCTCTCTCTCCCTTTCTCTCCCTTTCTCTATCTCTCTTTGGCTGGTGCCTTCATGGATGTGGTGTTTGTGTCTGTGTTGATCCGCCAATGGCAGGATTGGAACGGAGTGAATGGAGCTCGGCGAAGCGCATCGAGAGATTTGGCCATTTTGCTTTTTAATTGACTTGCAAGTTTTACCCCAAAGGACAATCAGTGATGCAGCAGGGAGTAAAGGATTTGATGCTTGGTTGCCGGCCCCATTATGAGTGATGCATTTGGAGGAGTTTGGCTGGTAGTAAGTTGCTGCAGTGAAGATTCATTTATATATTTATGTATTTTGTAATGGAGATTTATTTATATATTTATATATATTTATGTATTTTGTAATGGAGATTTATTTATATATTTATGTATTTTGTAATGGGGATTTCGTCCAAGCAAAATGGACTCCCGAGGTCTGGTCAATAATCCGTGATGTAATCCCATAATTGGATTGATTATGACAAAAGAAAGGGAGAGTGACAGCATGTGTGCATTTGTGTCTGTGTGTGTGTGTGCGAGAGAGAGAGAGAGAGAGAGAGAGAGAGAGAGAGAGAGAGAGAGAGAGGCACAGAGGGATGGATGGCTGGATGGTTTGTGCTTTGAATGGGATCCTCTCTTGCCTCCACCACTGCCCAACAAACATCACGTCACATCACAAGAGATGAAAGGACACAAAGTCTAATCTAGTCTAGTCAAAGGCGAGCACCTGGTGATTTGTGCTATGGATTATGGCTAATTAGCCCACACAAGTGTCACCCCTCACCCCTCCACCCCTCAACCTCAAACCACCACTGCCCCCATGCCCACACACACACACACACACCAGCCAATACACTCTAAGTCTTCTACTTGGAAAAAGGCTGATTTGTTATTGTGGCCCTGTCTGTGATGGATAGGCTCCCATCAGCCTGCCCCCCTGTGTTGTGTTGGGGAGGTTGACATGTAGTGGAGATGGAGTGGTGTGGCTTGGGTTCCTATATTTTTTATGTTTTTCCTATGGGATTGGGAAACATCTTAGAATGTGGAGTTTGTGTGTGTGTGTGTCTGTTTGTGTGTGTAAACGTGAGGGGGTGGGTGGTGGGTGAAGTTGGGGTGTTGGACAGATGGTTTCATGTGTGCATATTATGTGTCTTAGTGTGTGTGTATTTGTTGCATGCTTGCTTGCTTATACATGTGTATGTGCGTGTTTGTGCATGCTGCCATACATACGTGTGCAAGGCATCCGTGCGTGATTCCGTCCATGTGTGTATGTGTGTGTGTGTGTGCGTGTACGTGCATGTGTGTGCATGTGTGTGTGTGTGTGTGTGTGCGTGTGTGTGTGTGCATGTGTGTGTGTGTGTGTGTGTGTGTGTGTGCGTGTGCGTGTGTGTGTGCATGCTTGCGTTACTGTATGTAAATAGCACCTCTCAGCCTTTAGGCTGTCCAGCTGCTCCCAGATCTCATGATTGTGGCTCTGCTTGTTTATTTATTGGTCTATGTTTATTTACTTTGTTTATTTATTGGTCTATGTTTATTTACTTTGGCTCAGGCAGAATATGCAGAACTCAGAATCAATGGCCATCTAACGTTGATAAGGACACAGCTGCACAGTCCTAGTTAAAGGTCAGCTTCTGAGATAATAGCCACAGCAGGAAAAGGAATGAAATTATTTGATGAAGAGCACAATTACTGAATGTCTTTTAGATGCAAATTTGCATTAGGCCTATACATTTTGCTTTACATACAGCGGACAGGCAATTTATTTATTTACTCTCAGTGGAATTTATCAATCCAGTAATTGAACCCTACTGTTTGTGAATTTGATTTAATTAAACTTCAGTGTGTAGAGCAGTCTTTTAGAGTGATGCACACACACACACACACACACACACACACACACACACACACACACACACATACATACACACACACACACACACATACACGCACACACATACACACACACACACACACACACACACACACACACACACACACACACACACACACACACACACACACACAAGGATACAGATGGATTTTTGTGGTGTGTGTGTTTGTTTTGCCGTCCTGGTACTGCTGTGGCTAAAATGGACAATTTAAGGCATTATTGCTCGGGGTGCCACGACCTGTTCTCTCTGGGTGCGTTTTCTACTTCTAATCAAAACTGACCACCGCAACCACGGGCCTCTCTCTCAGAGTGAGCAATGAGCTCATTTTCTCTGCTCCCTGTTGGGAGCGTAAACGAGGTCCATTTTGCTCCTGAAAAGCTGAATTGTGTGTGTGTGTGTGTGTGTAGAATGCGAGTGTGAGGTCTTAGTATATTTGTCTGTGTGGTCTCAGGCATCATGTGTGTGCGTGTTTGTGTGTGCGTGTGCATGTGCGGTTTGTTTGTGTCTGTGTTAATGTGTAGGCGTGTGTGTGTGTGTGTGTGTGTGTGCGCGTGTGTAAATGTGAATAAAAGTTTGCGTTTTAAGCACCAGATTGGCTTGAGCTGTGTCCACTAACCTCAAAGTGTGAAGGTTGGTTAGTCTCTCCTTCAGACTTGAGGATCAGCTCAATTTAGCAGGTCCCATCAGTCAAAGGGGCAACAAGCTGCATTTGATAGATCGTCTGCCTTAACACACACACACACACACACACACACACACACACACACACACACACACACACTGCTTACGATCTGAAGGTGTTCTTGGATTAATACCTTGTGTCCTCGACTGTGCAACCTTCTGTATTTTGGGGTACAATGTGAGCTTGTATTTGAATGCATCAGGCTGAGCAATGACCAGCTGATAACCTTATATGTTTACAAAGTCACTGAGAATCTAGAGTAGGTTTCCCGGCACACACACACACA
>NW_027468689.1:12963781-12966281 GCF_046254945.1 Alosa pseudoharengus | reverse complement strand
AGGCATCACATAGCCCCCATCACAAATAATGCATACTTGCCATGTTAAATGCATCCTAACATCTCCTACACAGCATACTAGCAATGTTAAATGCATCCTAAGCATCCTATACAGCATACTAGCCATGTTAAATGCATCCTAAGCATCCTACAGTATGCAGCATACTAGCCATGTTAAATGAATCCTAAACATCTCCTACACAGCATACTAGCAATGTTAAATGCATCCTAAACATCTCCTACACAGCATACTAGCAATGTTAAATGCATCCTAAACATCTCCTACACAGCATACAAGCCATGTTAAATGCATCCTAAGCATCCTATGCAGCATACTAGCCATGTTAAATGCATCATAAACATCTCCTACACAGCATACTAGCCATGTTAAATGCATCCTAAACATCTCCTACACAGCATACTAGCCATGTTAAATGCATCCTAAGCAGCTTTGGTTGGTGGGAAAGGGCAGCAGGAGAGACTTTGAACCGTGTCTTTGAACTGTGCCCCCCTATCCCCCTGTCACTGCTCCGAGTGTTGCTGAGGACGCACACTTTCAAGCTTTTGTTGACCTCTACTGTGCCTTGGTCCCTGAAGCCTTTGTTACAAGTCCCCCTTTTAACTTCCCAGAGAGGTCCCCCTCTCTGGTCCATTAATGTTTCATGACGGCTTCTATCTCTCTGTGTGTGTGTGTGTGTGTGTGTGTGATCTATCAAATGCAGCTTGTTGCCCCCTTTGAAATTTCTTCCAGGACTGTGCATGCCCAAGAAGGAGCATTTGCAGGAGAGAGGAGAAAAGGCATTTACTTGATAGGCTCAGATAGCCACCAACCCTAGCCACATTTGGCCCAGATTGTCACCAACGCTAGCCACATTTGGCCCAGATAGTCACCAACGCTAGCCACATCTGGCCCAGATAGTCACCAACGCTAGCCACATCTGGCTCAGATAGTCACCAACGCTAGCCACATCTGGCCCAGATAGTCACCAACGCTAGCCACATCTGGCTCAGATAGTCACCAACGCTAGCCACATCTGGCTCAGATCTGACTCCAGCTTCCTCTCCTCTTCTCTCCCATAAATTCTACGTAACTCATTAGGCAATAATGATGATGGATTAATATGCATAAAGGAGTTTATGTTTACTTACATGGGTAGAGGTTAGTTTATGTTTACTTACATGGGTAGAGGTTAGTTTATGTTGACTTACATGGGTAGATGATAGTTTCACGTGAACTTCACGTGTGTTGTTTATACATTTTTAAAAAGTATGTAAAAAAGTGTAATTGCAACGTATCAAGGTAATGGGATGAAAGACTCTTACCGACCATCACAATAAAGTTGCTGTATTTAACGACAGATCTTTTTTAACTGTTTTGCTTAAAAGGCACTTGTACAATCCTTTCACTTTATAATTTAATGAGCTAGTTAAGGCATGTCGTGAGTTCGGGCCAACCTTTGCCATTTGCTCAACAAATCTTTCCCACCTCCTTGTCTTTGATTCCAATTACGGCATACCCGGTTATGGCCTACCCTTCCCAGACATCTCCTAAAGGGAGTCAGCCTCCCCAGTACAAATTGACACAGCAGCTTTTCAGGCTTCCAAAGCATAATCCTTTGAGTTGGCATAATTACTGTTTTTATATTAGCACTGTTGAAAGAGTTTGAGCAGTGTATTTTTCCACTTTCTTTCTCTCTGTATCTCTCTTTCAGTCTCTCTCTTTTCCTCCCTATCTCTTTCTTTTCCTCTCTCTCATTTCACGTCTGCCTGTCTGCTCTGTTATTGTGAAAGAGTTTAATGAATCAATCAGCTGAAGAGAATTATGCTATGAAACCCCCCCCCCCCCCTCCCCTTACAACACACATATTCTCACATCACTACACACACACACACACACACACACACACACACACACACACACACACACACACACACACACACACACACACACACAAACACACACGCAGTCATGCTCTCTACCGATTCTTTGAAAAGACTCAGTGCAGTTAATGGGTTGGGCTCTATCACTGATATCATCTAAGACTAATTACTGAGACTGCAGGAGGTTGTTTCAGCGCAACACCACGCTGATTTGGACTCAGTGGTGTACACACACTTGCGTTTCTCACGAGTCTCCCCGTTGCCTTACCAGGTTACGTTGTGGCAAAAATGCACATTGTGTGTGTGTGCGTGTGTGTGTGTGTGTGTGTGTGTGTGTGTGTGTGTGTGTGTCTGTGTGTGTGTGTGTGTGTTGTGTGTTTGTGTTTGTGAGTGTGTGTAAGTGTGCGCACGCGTGTGTGCATGCGTGTACATATGTGTGTGAGTGTATACAGTATGTGTGAGTGTGAGTATTCATGCATGTGTGCTCACATGTTTTGTAGTGCACGTCTGCATGTGTGTGTGTGTGTGTGTGTGTTAGTGCGTGCGTGTGTGTGTGTGTGTGTGTGTGTGTGTGTGAAACGTCAGCACATCCTCTCCTTCATCATGGCCTGCCTGTGCAT